>NC_091448.1:18505413-18832004 GCF_964237555.1 Oryctolagus cuniculus | reverse complement strand
TTTTTTTAAAAAAGTTGTTAATTGCAAAGTATTTCTAAATTCCCAATTAACATCCCAATACTTAGATTAATTCAAACCTCACAACATTGCAGAACACTTATGTACAGCTAAATCTCTTAATTCTTTTGCCTATAACTCTCTATTATTTTTTTAATTAATTTATTTATTTGAAAGGCAGAGAGATAGAGGAAGAGAGAGAGGAAGTCTTCTATCAGCTGGTTCATTCCCCCAGTGGCCAGAGCTGGACCAATCCAAAGCCAAGAGCCTTCTTCTGGGTCTCCCACACGGGTGCAGCAGCCTAAGGCCTTGGGTCATCTTATACTGCTTTCCTAGGCCATAGCAAAGAGCTGGAACTGAAGTACAGCAGCCACTACATGAACTGGCGCCCATATAGGATGCCGGCACTGCAGGCGGTGGTTTTACTGGGTACTCCACAGTGCTGGTCCCATATAGCTCTATATAATTTAATAAAAATAATCATCCTACCAACAACTATGTGCTACTTAAAAATTATTTAAACCTTTAGAGTATTTAATGCAAGACAACTATAAAAACAGTTTTAAGCAAAAAAGAATTACTCCAAAATGTGTCCCCAGTAAAGATAATAAAAGCACACAGAATCTAGAGAATTACCAATTACACAAAAAAGAAAATGATCATCTATGAAAAGTCATTCCAGTTCATTTTTGCTGTATGAAACATTACTCAAGTTTTCCAAACAGATGATGAATGATTAGCAAAATCTTTTATAATCTTAGACTTAATGTTTTTAGAAAGTCCACTTCAGATTAAACTGTCAGCAAAAAGTTCCACATGAGACTCTTAATAAATTTCTAAATACAACTAGCTAAATTTTCATTTTTTTAAAGATTTATTTATTTATTTGAAAGTCAGAGTTACACACAGAGAGAAAGGGGGGAGAGTGAGAGTAAGAGTGAGAGAGAGCGGTGTCTCCTATCCACTGGTTCATTCCCCAATTGGCCTCAACAGCTGGAGCTGTGCCTACCTGAAGCCAGGAGCCACGAGCCCAGGCCACAGCAGAGAGCTATGTCACAGCGCCAGCCCCTAGCTACATTTTCAAATCATTCTGGATGTATCAAACACAATACAACTCAGGATTAAATACAGTCTGAATCCATAAAATGATCCACATATTTATAAATACTTTTTTTGAAAGATTTATTTATTGGGGCCAGTGCTATGGCCTGGGAAAGCAGTAGAAGATGGCCCAAGTCCTTGGGCCCCTGCACCCACATGGCAGACCCAGAAGAAGCTCCTGGCTCCTGGCTTCGGATCAGCTTAGCTCCGGCTGTTGCAGCCATTTGGAGAGTGAACCAACAGAAGGAAGACCTTTCTCTATCTCTCTCTCTCCCCGCCTTCTCTCTCACTGTCTGTAACTCTACCTCTCAAATAAATAAATAAATAAAAGTGCTTGCGCATGTTCTCTCTCTCTCTCTCAAACAAATACATTAAATTAAAAAAAAAAAAAACCTGTGGATTTCAAATGGGGTTTTTTGGGGGTGCAAAAAATAAACATCTTTAATTCTATTTTTGTACATACTTTTCAAAATATTATATGTGCATTTTTAAAGGTTTATTTATTATTTATTTGAAAGGCAGAATTAGAGAAACAAAGGCAGAGAGATGTCTTCCATCCATTGATTCACTCCCTCCCCAAATAACCACAATGGCTGGAGCTGAGCCAATCCAAAGCCAGGAGCCAGAGCTTCTTCTGGGTCTCCCACATGGATGCAGAGGCCCAAGGACTTGGGCCACCTTCTACTGCTTTCTCAGGTCATAGCAGAGAGCTGGATTAGAAGTGGAATAGCTGGGACTCAAAATGGTACCCATATGGGATACTGGGGCTACAGTCAAGGCTTTAACCTACAGGACCAGCCCCAGTACTATTATATCTTGTAGCCATTAGCCATTAGCACTCCACTGGTTTCTTCTGAAATGCATTACTGGATTAAATCATTCTAAAGCAATTTTTTTTCCTACAGGAACAATGTTAAATTTCAGATCTAAAGGCTGTTATGTCAAATGAGGAAAATGCCTAACACTGCTACAACAAAAATATACAATACACAAGTCAACGTGCTTGCTTTAAAATATCAACATAAAATTAAAATACAGCACTTATAATAAATTGAAATATTATTAAACCAGGTTCAATATTAATATGATAATTATAACACTAATATTAAAATGTCAGAAGAGGAAAACAGTAAAAATATGTGAATAAAGTAGGGACTTTAGTTAAGGTATCAACATTAGCTCATTAATATGGCAACAAATGTACCATAGTAGTATGTTATTAATAAGGAAAACTGGGTATAGGGTATAAGGTAAATGCGAACTCTGCAGTGCTGTAAAAATTTTTCTATAAATCTAATACCACCTTAAAACAAAAGAATTAGGTAGAAAAGGTTTTAGAAGGGTTGGTACTACTCCATACACATAAACACACGCACACCTCATATATAGTACAATACTCATACAGTTTTATAAAATATCTTCAGAAATCTTATCCTAACAAGCTGTAAGATACTCAATGCAGGATCTGCCAATCACTTGCTGAATTTAAGGGAATGTTTATCTTCCTTATTTTACATATTAGAAACCTGATACAGATTAAGTCATAAATTTACAAAATCTGCTTTTTTCTTTTTAAATATTTATTTGCTTATTTGAAAGGGAGAGTTACAGAGAAAGAGGGAGAGAAGAGACAGAGAGAAGTCTTACATCAGCTGGCTCGCTCCCCTAAATGGTCATAATGGCTAAGACTGGGCCAGGCCAAAGCCAGGAACCAGGAACTCCATCTGGGTCTCCCACATAGGTGGCAGGGGCCCAAGCACTGGGCCACATTCCACTGCTTTCCCAGGTACACTAGCAGAGAGCTGGATTGGAAGTGGAGCATACTGGATGCCAGTGTTGCAGGCAGAGGCTTAACTCACCGTGCCCTAACACTGATCTCAGGCTTCTGATTCTTAATGCCATATTCCCATCACTGTATTACACTATCAAAACCCAATTTTTTTTTAAATAACAAAAACTCTATCTCCATAATTTCAAAACAATAGTCTCTATAAAAAGCAGAATTAGTCAAGATCTTCTAGTTATCATAAAAGACAAAGAGTAAGGAACTATTAGAGATGGAGGAGACAAAGGAGAAATAACTAAATGCAATCAATGTAGGATCCTGTAGAGGATCCTAGAACAGAGAAAGGACATTATTGGAAAAACTGAAAAAAAAAAAAAAAAGCAAAAAAAAAAAAAGCAAAGAACAGGGGGACAAGAATTGTGGCTCAACAGTTTAAGCTGCTGCTTAGGTCACCTGCATCTCATACTGAGTGCCAATATGAGTCCAGCTCCCTACCAAAGAACTTGAGAAGGCAGTGAAAAATGACCCAAATATTTTGGCCCCTGCCATCCATCAAGGAGACCTGGATAGAGTTCCTGGCTCCTATGGCCAGGCCCAGTCCCAGGTATTGCAGTCATCTGGGGAACGAACCAGCAGATGGAAGACCTCCCCCTCTCTCTGTCACTCTGCCTTTTAAATATATATAAATGGCCACAACAGTCAGGCCTGGGCCATGCCAAAGCCAGGATCCATGAACCCCATCCTGGTCTCTCACATGGGTTGCAGGGGCCCAAGTTTTTCGGCCATCTTCCATTGTCTTCCCAGGCACATCAGCCAGAAGTCAGACTGGAAGCAAAGCAGCTGGGACTTGAACTAGCAGTTCAATATGGGATGCTGGCATTGCAAGCAGTGGCTTAACCAATGGCCACAATCATGACCCTAAGTAAATCTTTAAAAAATAAAAATGTCCATGGTTTAGCTAATAATATCATACCATTGTTAATTTTCTAGTTTTTGTTTAAAAAAGATTTATTTGAAAGGCAGAGTTATCAAGAGATCTTCCATCTACTGGTTCACTCACCAAATGGCCTCAACAGCCAGGGCCTGAGCCCTCTGCTGTGGCCCGGGAGTGCAGTGGAGGATGGCCCAAGTACTTGGGCCCTGCACCCCATGGGAGACCAGGATAAGTACCTGGCTCCTGGCTTCAGATCAGCGTGATGCGCTAGCCACAGCGCGCCGGCCGCGGCGGCCATTGGAGGGTGAACCAACGGCAAAGGAAGACCTTTCTCTCTGTCTCTCTCTCTCACTGTCCACTCTGCCTGTAAAAAACAAACAAACAAACAAAAACAACAGCCAGGGCCTGGAGCCCGGAACTCCATCCAGGTCTCCCACATGGGTGCAGGGGCCCAAGCACTTGGGCCATCCTTTGCTGCCTTTCCCAGGCCATTAGCAGGGAACTGGATCAGAAATAGAGCAGCCAGGACACAAACAATCCATTTGGGATGCCAGCAACACAGGCAGCAGCTTTACCTGCTATACCACAATGCCGGCCCCAAAAGGTTTATTTTTCACTCAGGATCCAGTTGACCCTTTGAAATTATGCTAAAAAAAAAAAAAAAGAGGTAGGAAGGAAAATGTGATTTCAGGTCCTCCAGGACACATGCTATAGTAGTAATAATGTTGGGGCGGGTGATAATAAATATTTTATTTCTTGCCTCCCTGCCCCCAGTTCTTATTATTTATTTTCATTTTTATCTGAAAGGTAGGGACACACACACACACACACACACACACGTCTTCCATTAGTTAGTTCACTCCCCAGTGACCAGGGTTGGGCCAGAGTGACGCCAGGAGCCTGGAACTCAACCTGGGACTCCCACATAGGTAGCAGGGACCTGAGTGCTTGAGCCATTACTGGCTGCCTCCCTGCAAGATGAGCACTGGCAGGAAGTTGCATCAAAAGTGGAACAGCTGGGAAGTGAACCAGATACTCCAATATGGGACAAGGTATCCCAAGCGGCAACTTAAGCACCTTGCTAAATGCCTGTTTCCTTGCATTTTTTTCTTTCATGCTGATATATCTAGCTTTATTAGGAGCATTCCTTCCCAGTATAGCATCTGATCACCTGAAGGCCTCAACAGGATTTGAAGAGGACTATTTTTTGCTGCTTCACCTCATTTTCACAATCTCTTTTAGATCTCTCAAATTCCCTTACAGTGAGATGATCACACAGTGCATCATAAAAACCAGGGCACTCTGAGAGTAAAAAGTGGGGCTAACAGCAATTATTCTTGGACTAAAGGCATAAACCAGATTACATGGTCATCATGGTAAAAATTCTTATGTTAGAGTATTCCTACAATTTAGTTTTAATGCTGATTGCTTACTTATTCCATTGTCAAAATCAATTCTTCCTTTCTAAATACTATCTACTTAGGGCCGGTGCTGTAGCGCAGCAGGTTAATGCCCTGGCCTGAAGTGCCGGTATCCCATATGGGCGCTGGTTCGAGACCCAGCTGCTCTACTCCCGATCCAGCTCTCTGCTATGGCCTGGGAAAGCAGTAGAAGATGGCCCAAGTCCTTGGGCCCCTGCACCTGTGTGGGAGACCTGGAAGAAGCTCCTGGCTCCTGGCTTCGGATAGGCTTAGCGCTCTCTCTCTCTCTCTTTCTCTGCCTCTCCTCTCTCTGTGTAACTTTGACTTTCAAACAAACAAATAAATCTTAAAAAAAAAAAAAAAAAAACTATCTACTTTCAGAATTGAAATATAGCTTTTTATTTATGCTGACCAAAAACTTAAGTTCAGGGGGCCAGCATTGTGGCAAAGCAGGTAAAGCCACCACCATCCCATATGGGTGCCGGTTCTGAGTCTGGGATGCTTCACTTCTGATCCAGCTCCCTGCTGATGTGCCCGGGAAAGGCAGTAGAAGAAGGCCCAAGTGCTTGGCCCCTGTCACCCATGTGGGAGATAGAAGTTACTCCCTTCGGCCTGGCCCAGTCCTGGCCTTTGTGGCCATCTGAGGAGTGAACCAGCAGATAGAAGATCTCTGTCTCTATCTCTCTCTTTCAAATAAATAAATAAATTTTTAAACAAAACAAGTTCAGAAGAATCAGACTGGAAGCAGCTTCAGTTTTCAAAAAAAAAAAAAAATGGGGGGGGTGACAGATACTGTAACACAGAAGGTTAAACCACCGCTGCCTGTAGGGCTGGCATCCCACATGGGCGCGGGTTTGAGTCTCAAATGCTGCATTTCCAATCCACCTTCCTGCTAATGTGCCTGGGAAAGCAGCAGAAGATGGCCCAAATCCTTGGGGCCCTGCCACACACATAGGAGACCCTGTTAGAGCTCTCGGCTCCTGGCTTCAGCCAGCCCAAACCCAGCTGTTGTGACCGTTTGGGGAGTGAACCAGCAGATGGAAGAGCTCTCTCCTCTCAGTATCTCTGCCTTTCAAATAAATAAATAGATCTTAAAAAAAAAAAAGTTAAAATATTTCAAATGCACATGCACATTCACTCAAGTGATTTTCCTTCAACTGTCTACTCTGTCTCAAAGCTTCAACTCTATCTTGGATGACCTACCCTGCAAGTCATTAAAATACACAGCAGCTCTAGTTCCCTTACGGTCACGGATTCTCCTTCCAGACACAGGAGAAATCTGGAAACTTCTCTATTACAAATCTAACTGTAGTTATCATTTAATTATAGACAGAGATTGCCCTAAATTTATCTATAGGACCCAGAATCTCAAATAGAAAAACATAATACTGAAATTCTAAAGTCTGTTATCTTGCCTCTTCCTATAACTATTAAAATTTAACATAATTTCTTTCTAAAAGTTTTTAATGGAAAATATTATTCAGAGTTGGTGGATCAAACGTTTCAGACAAATAATCAAATAAATAATTAACAAGCAGATTACATAAATTTTAAATCCTGTCTAACTTTTCCCATCTAGGCTAGCTCCAAATTAAAGTACTTTTAGACTAAGCCAAACTTAAAGTACTTCTATCATTAGCATGGTATTATACCACTCATAATAGGCCTACCTTTTAATACCTATCTTGGGCTATTAAGCTCCATTTTATAGACACTCCTGTCTTGCTTTTCTCAAGAACTTCACAACTAAAATTTATCTTATGTGGGTACCATTATTCCATTAGACTAATATCACTAAGCAGATATAATAACTGTAGCCCTTTCTCATAACTCAAGTAAAATATTTGTTTATAATTAGGAATTTCTAAATTCAAAATGTATAATGATTTCATCTACCATGGAGTAATACAATATGTTTAGCAGACAGAACCATACAGGATAGCTTCATATCCCATCTAAGAACAAAACCAGTCCTTCCCTGTCACACCAGATAAATAACTGGAAAACTTCATCTCCTACCACTTTTTCCCCTCGCTCCAAATAAACATTCTAGTTCTAGCCTAAGCAATGGAACAGTCAAAGAAAATGTCCCAGAATGAAAAACTTATACAAAAAGAAATGGATATTTTGGGGTTTACTGGTGTCATTTTATCAGCATACTTTTGATTTATTTCAAAATTAGCAAGTAAACAGAAACACCATTGTTGTCAATTCCTCATAAACTCCAATTCTTCACTGTTATTTCCATAATAATAGTCTGATGTACAACAATTTCTAGAGTATTATTATGAAAACTTCTCTGAAGTCAGAGAAGCCAGAAATCAAATCCTACTCTACATTTGCTAGCTGTATAACCTTGGGCAAATTACCAAAGCTCTCTCTAAGCTTGTTTCTTCAGATATAAATCCAAATACACTATAGTTTCACCACAAAGACTGTCAGATTTAAAGTAATACAGAATAATGAATATTAAAACACTGCTTAAGACAGTCAACAACTAGAAGAATAAACTTCACTTCTTAAATAAACTTAATTATGTAAACTGGTAGGAAAGATAGTTGGCTAGCAATCTCAACAAATAGCTAAGAACATGAAAACATATTACACTGGGTCAAGGGTACGAGTATATCACATACTCATCTAAAAATACATGTACACCTGTTCGACAGATCAAATTTTCTGGGTAATCTGATTAGGACAAGAAATGACTAGCTCCTTAAAAAACCCCTACACTGAAAATTACTTTTTAAAACTCCCACAGCAAACGGCCAGTGCTGCGGCTCACTAGGCTAATCCTCTGCCTGTGGTGCAGGCACCCCGGGTTCTAGTCCCGGTTGGGGTGCCAGATTCCGTCCCAGTTGCTCCTCTTCCAGTCCAGCTCTCTGCTGTGCCCCGGGAGGGCAGTGGAGGATGGCCCAAGTGCTTGGGTGCCTGCACCCGCGTGGGGGACCAGGAGGAAGCACCTGGCTCCTGGCTTCAGATTGGCGCAGTGTGCTGGCCGTAGCAGCCATTTGGGGGGTGAACTAATGGAAGGAAGACCTTTTTCTCTGTCTCTCTCTGTCTCACTGTCTAACTCTGCCTGTCCAAAAAAAAAAAAAAAAAAAAAAACCTCTCACAGCAATCAACATTTTTTCTCAAATGCATGTAAAATACAGCAAACAACTCTTGAGACATTCAAAATGCCAGGGAAATAACGGTTAATAATCCCCCTGGGGGCCAGCACTGTGGCATAGTAGGTTAAACCTTTGCCTGCAGTGCAGGCATCCCATATGGACACAGGTTCAAGTCCCAACTGCTCCACTTCCAATACAGCTCCCTGCAAGTGGCCTGGTGGGAGACCTGGAAAAAACTCCTAGCTCCTGGCTTTGAATCAGCCCAGCTCTGGCCATTGCAGTCTTTTGGGGAGTGACCCAGTGGATGGAAGACCCCTCTCTCTGTCTCTCCATCTTTGTCTGTAACCCTACCTTTCAAATAAATCTTTAAAAAAAAAAAATTCCTCTGGAACCCATAGGGATGGTGTATTATCTCTTTAACCACTAGCTGATATTATATATGATATAATAGATCCCCATCTATTCAAATATTTTGAGAAAAATTGTACACTAATCCACAGAAAAGCATACACAAAAGAAAACTCAAATAAAAGGCAATCATTGTAATTATATACAATAAAGTGAGATCATTACTATTAAGAATACAACATTCATATATGGATGTCCCTCAACTCCCTTTATAGGATATCTCAGAAGCTAATTTACAACCTAGATAATCCACAACATAGCAGGGAGTAAAATCCCAAAGTCTGGATATTCTTCTCAGACTCTATTAATCCTCTCCTTCTTACTAACTATCTTTATTCAACCATTAATTTAAATATTGAAGTAACTTCTTTGTGCCAAATCCTGACTCAATACTAGAAAGATAAATCAATCATTAAAAGACTACATTCAAGGAGTTCTAAGTCCAGTGAGGTTAAGACAAATTATAAGAAGGAAGTATTGAGCCATCAAAGAAGGAGGTACCTTTCTCTGAAGAGAGGAGAGAACTTTCACTTTGCTCATGGCCTTGTCTAAATAATGTCGGAGTTTGTGGACTCAAGAGGCTTCCACAGCCTTGGCTGCTCATGACAAGAGCCTCGGTGATCACTGATGTCATAAATAAAAGTGTCAATTGTTAAATCAACAGCAAGAGTCACTGTGCACTTGCTCCCCATGTACGACCTTTATCCTTAATGTGTTGTACTATGAGAATTAATGGTAAAACTAGTCATTGAACAGTACTTTATACTTTGTGTGTCTGTGTAGGTGCAAACTGTTGAAATCTTTACTTAGTATTACTGAGTTGATCTTCTGTATATAAAGATAATTAAAATTGAATCTTAATGAAGAATGGGGAGCCGGCGCCGCGGCTCACTAGGCTAATCCTCCTCCTTGCGGCGCCGGCACACCGGGTTCTAGTCCCGGTTGGGGTGCCGGATTCTGTCCCGGTTGCCCCTCTTCCAGGCCAGCTCTCTGCTGTGGCCCGGGAATGCAGTGGAGGATGGCCCAAGTGCTTGGGCCCTGCACCCCATGGGAGACCAGGAAAAGCACCTGGCTCCTGCCTTTGGATTAGCGCGGTGCGCCGGCCACAGCGCACTGGCCGCGGCGGCCATTGGAGGGTGAACCAACGGCAAAAAGGAAGACCTTTCTCTCTGTCTCTCTCTCTCACTGTCCACTCTGCCTGTAAAAAACAAAACAAAACAAAACAAAAAAAAAAACCAAACCAAACCAAAAAAAAAAAAAAAAAAAAGAATGGGATGGGAGAGAGAGAATAGAAAGTGAGACGGTTTGGGGATGGAAGGGAAGATATGGGGGCAAGAACCGCTATAATCCAAAAGTTGTACTTATTAAATATATATTTAATAAATAAAATCTTTCTATTAAAAAAAAAGAAGGAAGTATAAGAGGTTAAAGGCTGAGACTGCTCCAAACTACCTGACGGCTAGTACTTTGACTTGCTGACTATGTGACTTTGAGTACATTTTTCACTTTTTAAAAATTTTATTTATTTGAAAGACAGAGTTACAGAGAGAGAGAGGTCTTCCATCCGCTGGTTTCACTCCCCAACTGGCTGCAACGGCCAGCGCTGAGCTGATCCAAAGCCAGGAGCTTCTTCTGGGTTTCTGCGTGCAGAGGCCCAAGCACTTAGGCCATCCTCTACTGCTTTCCCAGGCCATAGCAGAGAGCTGGATGGGATGTAGAACAGCCGAGACTCAAATTGGCGCCCATATGGGATGCCAGCACCACAGGCAAAGGCTTTAACCCACTGTGCCACAGCACTGCCTTCCCCCTACATTTTTCATTTGTAAAACAGGCTAAAAAGAGAGCCTATTTGGGGGCTGGCATTGTGGTACAACCGATCAATGAAGCAATTAACTCTGCTTAGGAAAGATGTCAGAGATGACATCAAATCAAGTTTGAAGGAGTAGGAATTTGCTGGAGAAAAGTGTGTTCTAGACAAGTAAGAGCATATTCAAAAGCAAGAACAATGAAAGAGCCCATCATGTCCAGGTAACAACAGAAACCACATGATGGCAGGACAATGAGAAAAGAGATACACAACAGCTATTACAATGGTACCAGATGGTTAAGTTATATAAGCCAAGTTATTAGACCTTACACTTGAGACATCAGGAACTACAGAGAAAGTCACATTTTAGGAGAGATCAAGGTTCAAATACCAGTTTACTAAATATATAATCTCAACTTCTCTGAGCCTCAGCTTTTTCATCTACAAAATAAAGTATTACCACTACCCAGTTTGGAAGATTACTTGAATTAAATATCTTCAAAATGTCTTTGCACTAGGGCTGAAGTTTAATATGTACTGAAACAGCAGCTGATATTATACTCACCACTACAGTCAATTTTCTTTTAAAAATTTTTATTTATTTACTTATTTAGTTGAAAGTCAGTTACAGAAAGCGACAGACAGACAGAGAGATTGTCCATCTGCTGGTTCCCCAGATGGCCACAACAGCCAGGTCCAGACAAGCAAAAGCCAGGAACCAGGAGCTTCATCTCAGTCTCCAACATGGGTGGCAGGGGCCCAAACACTTGACTCATCTTCCACTGCTTTTTTCAGGCCATAGCAGAGAGCTAGATTGGAAGTGGAGCAGCCGAGACTCGAACTGGTGCCCAAATGGGATGCCAGCACTGCAGGCAGTGGCTTTAACCTGCTGTACCACAGCACTGGACCCAGCTTAAGTTTCTTTATTTATAAACTAAGGTTACTACCTATTCTATTTGCCTCATTGAATTATTAGAGGAATCAGAAAATACATGGCCAGAGTTGTGGCACAAGTTAGGCTGCTGCTTGTGACACTGGCATCCCATAAAAGAGTGCCAGTTCAAGCTTCTTGCTCATGTGTGTAGAAGGCAGTGGAAGAGCCGGCGCCGCGGCTCAATAGGCTAATCCCCCGCCTAGTGGCGCTAGCACACCAGTTCTAGTCCCGATCGGGGCGCCGGATTCTGTCCTGGTTGCCCCTCTTCCAGGCCAGCTCTCTGCTGTGGCCCGGGAGTGCAGTGGAGGATGGCGCAAGTGCTTGGGCCCTGCACCCCAAGGGAGACCAGGATAAGCACCTGGCTCCTGCCATCGGATCAGTGCGGTGCGCTGGCCGCAGCACACCGGCCGCAGCGGCCATTGGAGGGTGAACCAAAGGCAAAGGAAGACCTTTCTCTCTGTCTCTCTCTCTCACTGTCCACTCTACCTGTAAAAAAAAAAAAAAAAAAAAAGAAGGCAGTGGAAGATGACCTAAGTACCAGGGTCCTTGCCACCTAACATGGGAGACAAGGATGGAGTTCCTAGCTTTGGCTTGATCTGGCTCTGACTGTTGTAGCCATTTGTGGAGTGAAGCAGCGGACAGAAGACCTTTCTCTCTCTTTCCTCCACCTCCCCTCACTCTGCCTTTCAAATTAATTAAAAAAAAAAATAAGGAACGAAAGAATATAAGAGCACTTATTAAACCATGATGGTATAAACTAAACATCCTGATGCCTCAGTTCCTTAACTTCTTTGCCTACGATGATCTTGTCCTCCTTTCTACCTTAGCTTTTCATTTTCATGGTCATTAACAATAATTTTAACCCTTCCTTGACCTCTGAATGTCCTCCCCCTCTTTCCCTTTGCAAGGATGCAATTCCCCCACCTTCAAAATCCAGCTTATATTATATACTAACTTCATAAAGGCATGCACAATCATGACTCTGAAGGTTCTTCTTTTCCTTAGAGTTTTGCATTTATTGACTACACTGCTCATCTTATAATCATTGCTGGTCTTATGAGTAATAAACTAAATATTATTTTTGTTATATTTCCATTGAGAACAAAAGCTCCTTGGGGAGGAAAAATAAACTCTTTTTTTTAAATTTGACAGAGTTATAGACAGTGAGAGAGAGAGAGACAGAGAGAAAGGTCTTCCTTCCGTTGGTTCACTCCCCAAATGGCTGCCACAGCTAGCGCTGTGCCGATCTGAAGCCAGGAGCCAGGTGCCTCTTCCTGGTCTCCCATGCAGGTGCAGGGGCCCAAGCACTCGGGCCATCCTCCACTGCCCTCCCGGGCCACAGCAGAGAGCTGGACTGGAAGAGGAGCAACTGGGACCAGAACCCGGTGCCCATGTAGGATGCCGGCACCGCAGGTGGAAGATTAACCAGGTGAGCCACGGTGCTGGCCCCAGAAAAATAAACTCTTAACCTACTCCACCCCCAGCCCAGACATACATACTATTTTTTTTTTTTTTTTTGTAGCATTTATTTATTTATTTGAGAGGTAGAGTTACAGAGAGGGAGAGACAGAGAGGTCTTCCATCCACTGGTTCACTTCCCAGATGGCCGCAATGGCCAGAGCTGAGCTGAGCTGGTTCAAAGCTAAGAGCCAGGAGCCTCTTCCAGGTCTCCCACACGGGTGCAGGGTCCCAAGCACTTGAGCCATCTGCTACTGCTTTCTCAGGCCATAAGCAGAGAGCTAGATCAGAAGAGGAGCAGCCAGGACATGAACTAGTACCCATATGGGATGCTAGTGCCACAGACAGAGGCTCAGCCTACTACACCACAGCACTTTCCCCAACATACATACTTCTTAGTCCAACTTCTATTCAAATAACATTTTATTTAATGAAGTTTCCAAAATTCAGTCTATATTCTACAAACTATTCTCAAGGTGAATATAATCCTGGGGTACGTCTTACACATATGACACCCTAAAGCAATATTAAACCAATTAAAATTTCAATAATTTTCCCTTTAAGATATTTTATAATTTTACTCATAACTTTATTTATAGCAACAAGGGAAATTATTATTTTTTAAAAGATTTTATTTATTTTATTTGAGAGGCAGACCCACAGACAATGAGAGGGAGAGACAAAGAGAAAGGTCCTCCCCTCCGTTGGTTCACTCTCCAAATGGCCGCAATGGCTGGAGCTGCGCTGATCTGAAGCCAGGAGCTAGGTGCCTCCTCCGGGTCTCCCACGTGGGTGCAGGAGCCCAAGGACCTGGGCCATCCTCCAACTGTCCTCCCAGGCCACAGCAGAGAGCTGACCAGAAGTGGAGCAGCCGGGACTAGAACTGGTGCCCATATGGGATGCTGGCGACCACGTGGAATGCCGGCACTGCAGGTGGAGGATTAACCTACCACACCACAGCACCGGCCCCAACAAGGGAAATTATTAACACTAAAGCATATAATCCACAAGCATCAGTTTTAGTTTCTTCTTTAGTAAAGACCTAGAATACCAACTTAACTCCTGGATTCTTTTCAGCACTGTCTTAAAAAAGGATGAAAAGCTAAGCTTCTCTTCCTTCATTAACTCTGGAAAAATAATGTTATATGAACAATAACATAGCTATTTACTTTTCCAAAAATCGTTATTAAAATGTGAGAAAACATGATCAATAATTTATTTTGTTAGAACTTTAAGCCTGTTAAGCCAGGGAGGGTGCTGTGGTGCAACAGGTTAAAGCCCCAGTCTGCAGCACTGGCATCCCATATGGGTGCCAGATCGAGTCCCGGCTATCCCTCTTCAAATTCAGCTCTCTGCTAATGTGCCTGGGAAAACAGTGGAAGATGTCCCAAGTGCTCTGGCCCTGCACCTGCACGGGAGACCCGGAAGAAGCTCCTGGCTCCTGGCTCCAGATTGGCCCAGCTCCAGCCATTTTAACCATGTGGGGAGTGAACCAAGAGATAGAAGACTTTCTCTCTCTCTCTCTCTCTCTCTCTCTCTCAACTTCTAACTCTTTCAAATAAGAATAAAATAAATCTTAAAAACAAAAACAAACAAAGTAATCTGGCAAGCCATTTCATATTGCAACTCTATAAAATGCTAAGATAGGGGCTGGCACTGTGCCGCAGTGAGTTAAGCCACTGTCTGGAGTGCCGACATACCATTTGGTTGCAGGTTCAAGTCTCAGCTGCCTACTTCTTCTTCTTCTTCTTCTTTTTTTTTTAAGATTTATTTGAAAGTCAGAGTTACAGAGAGGCAGAGGCAGAGAGAGAGAGAGAGAAACAGACAGACAGAGATGTCTTCCATCCGCTGGTTCACTCCCTAGATGGCCACAACGGCCAGAGCTGCGCCAATCCGAAACTAGGAGCCAAAAGCTCCCATGATGCAGGGGACCAAGGACTTGGGGGCCATCTTCCACTACGTTCCCAGGCCATAGCAGAGAACTGGATAGGAAATGGAGCAGCCAGGACTCAAACCAGTGCCCATATGAGATGCCAGCACTGCAGGCGGTAGCTTTACCCACTAAGCCACAGCATCGCTCTACTTCTGATCCCTGCTCTACTTCTGATCCAGCTCCCTGCTAATGAACCTAGGAAAAGCAGCATAAGATGGCCCAAGTGCTTGGGCCCCTGCATTCATGTGGGAAACCCAGAAGAAGCTCCTGGCTCCTGACTTTGGTTAGGCCATTTGAGGAGTGAACCAGGGAACAGAAGACCTCTGTGTGTGTGTGTGTCTTTCTGTCTGCCTCTCTCTCTAATTCTGACTTTCAAATAAATAAATCATAAAAAATGATAAGACGAACTGGAATTCTACTTTGAAATCAATGAACTGCCAAAGAGTGGCAAGAATGACAACAAATAATTGAACCTTCATGAGGTGAGACCAAAAGCAATATTACAAAGATATTTTTTGGTTGTGACACACAGTGGAGGATTCATCTGAAGACAGTCATGAAAAATAATAAAGAAAATAACAGAAAACTCTGGTTTTGTTCCATAACGACTTTAATTCCTTACTATCTATAGCACTTACTAAAACACTGCGTAATACCAACCTATTAACCTATGTACAATGCCAGAGAATTTTAGCTACTTTTTTTCCATACATTCTTAAACCAGGTATACATACTACACATATTTGTTTGAATCCCAAATAAATCACTTAGTATAAGCATGATAATCCAGTCTGTTCCTTCTTTCAGCCTGGGCATATTTAACTTTTTGGGTTTGACGAATACAATATGCATATGCATTAAGCACATTGGTTAACTTCCATAGTTAAATGGACAATTCACTTTTTATAAATGGAAAATCATTACTACATCTTCTGGTATTCACTGCAGCATCAAGTCAATGCCTTCTTTCAGTATCAGTGGTGGTCATTTGTAATTCCTTTTGGTAACTGACATGAATCTGCTTTCACTTACTACTAAATGGCAACGCTAATATGAAATGAGAATTAATGCCAGATATACAAGCACAAGTACCAGGCTGTTTCAGGGAGGGATTTGAATAGCATTCAAGAACTGGGTATCTACCTCAAACTAGAATCCATTTTTATTAATAAAATACTAGAAACCAATTAAGTCACAAAAACAAAAATGAAAGCTCTCTATGGGTTTCAGTTTCATAACTTAAGAACTTCTCATGAACTTGTGCTACTCCTCTTCTGAAAATAATCCTCTTAACCACATCAAAAAAATTATCATGTGCCCAAACAGACAAAAATCACATGGAAATGTACCTCAGCTATGAAGTAATAAATCAAGATAACTAATCATATGTGTTCAAAAAAATTTTTTTTGACAGAGAGAGATAGACAGTGAGAGAGACAGAGAGAAAGGTCTTCCTTCCATTGGTTCACCCCCTAAATGGCCGCTACAGCCAGAGCTACACCAATTGGAAGCCAGGAGCCAGGTGTCTCCTCCTGGTCTCCCATGTGGGTGCAGGAGCCCAAGCACTTGGGCCATCCTCCACTGCCTTCCTGGGCCACAGCAGAGAGAGCTGGACTGGAAGAGGAGCAACCGGGACTAGAACCTGGCACCCATATGGGATGCCGGCACCACAGGCAGAGGATCAACCGAGTGAGCCACAGCGCCAGCCCCCAAAAAATTTTTTTAAGTCACAGAGTTGGCGCTTTGGCGTAGCAGGTTAAAGCCACCGCCTGCAGTGCCTGCACCCTATATGGACACCAGTTCAAGTCTCAGCTGCTCCACTTCCGATCCAGCTCTCTGCTATGGCCTGGGAAAGGAGAGAAGACGGCCCAAGTCCTTAGGACCCTGCATCCTCGTGGAAACCCAGAAGAAGCTCCTGGCTTCAGATCGGATGAGCACAGCTTTGGCCGCTGCAGCCATCTGGGGAGTGAACCAGTGGATGGAAGACTTCTGTCTCTCTCTCTGTTTCTGCCTCTGCCTCTGTGTAACTTTGCCTTTCAAATAAATAAAATAAATCTTTAAAAACATCCCCCTATGCAACTTTTAAATGTCTTTCTCTGTAATGTTATTCCTTCACATGTCCCACATTTGAGAGCTTTTTGCCTTAAATACATGCCCTTTGCCCTTCAAGTTACCTCCAGGAAAACCTTCCCTTTGGTCATGGTTTTTTTCTGAAGATTTATTTTATTTATCTGAAAGACAGAGTTGCAGAGAGAGAGAGGGAGAGACAGGAAGATCTTCTAACTGCTGATTCACTCCTCAGATGGCTGCAATGGCCACGGCCAGGCCAAGGTAGAGCCAGGAACAAGGAGCCAGGAGCTTCATTCCAGTCTCCCTAAGTAAGTTTAGGAGCCCAAGCACTGGGCCATCTTCCATTGCTTTCAAAGGCACATAAGCAGGGAGATAGATCAGAAGTAATGCAGCCAGAACTTGAACAGGTGCCCATTTGGGATGCCAGCACTATAGGCAGCGACTTAACCCATTGCACTATAGCACCAACCCCTATCATCAGTATCTTGAAATTGGTATGGCCTCAGTTCCAATCCTTTCCATCTATCATACTACGGGAAAGGGACTAGTAAAGATTTTGCATAATGTTTAGTACTCCAAGCAAAACAGACATTGATTTTCATAGCTTGTGGCATTTCTTCCAGATGGGGGACAGACACAGAAAACAAAGACACTTGCTATGTGTCATCTATGGCATGCATAAATTAGAATGCCAGCTCTATTAGAGTACAACATAGAACTATACCAATATGCTCTATGATCCAAGTATCTTAAAGGAATGAACTTCATCACTTAATGGTTTCAACTAAGAATTTCTTGAGGGTCACACCTGGTATCAAAACACAAAGAAGAATACTACAAACATACTACACAAAATACATGACATGTTTACCACTATTTATATAAATGATTACTTAATAGATGACAGGAAGTTCTTGTGCAACACACACACACACGTATAAATTTTAAAGATTATTTAAAGATTATTTATTTGAAAGGCGGTATTGGTAGACAGAGGAGGAGAAAGAGATCTTCCATCCACTCGTTCACTTCCCAAATGCCTGCAATAGCCAGAGCAAAGCCAGGCCAAAACCAGGAGCCAGGAAATCCATCCAGGTCTCCCACATGGGTGGCAGGAACCCAAGCACTTGGGCTATCATCTGCTGCTTCCCAGCCACACTCACAGGAAGTGGCGCAGGAGGTGTAGAGTAGCCAGGACTCACACCAAGCACTCAGATATGGATTTGGGTATCCCAAACGGTGGCTTAACTACTTCTACACAACACCTGCTTCGACTTTTATTATGATCTTTAAAATATTTGTATATTTCATCACCTTATCACAGACTGATTTATTAGTGAAGTTCTTTTTCACTAGAAATCTAATGCAAAGAACATTTAAAATCAGAATCATCAATCTTCTGCAGCTGCATATACTAAAGAATATTTCATCACTAGCATTCAGCTGCATCAGCATTAATAGCTGTGCAACCATAAAATACTAAGCACTGTATCTTAATAGTACCTTATAGGCTGGCACCGTGGCTCAAGAGGCTAATCCTCTGCCTGTGGCGCCGGCACACCGGGTTCTAGTCCCGGTTACCTCTCTTCCAGTCCAGCTCTCTGCTGTGGCCCGAAGTGCAGTGGAGGATGGCCCAAGTCCTTGGGCCCTGCACCCGCATGGGAGACCAGGAGAAGTATTTGGCTCCTGACTTCGGATCAGTGCGGTGCACCGGCCGCAGTGGCCATTGCGGGGTGAACCAATGGAAAAGGAAGACCTTTCTCTCTGTCTCTCTCACTGACCACTCTACCTGTCAAAAAATAAATAAATAAAAATAAAAATAAAGTACCTTATAGCTGCACATCACTACACTTTCCTGAATAGAAACCGCCAATCTAAAGTGTTAAATATGACTATCTCAAATTATGTATTTTCCATTAGTTTGTGTAACACTCTAACCTGCAAACAAATATGTCTTAATCTGGGGTAAATGCATACAGAAGTAACGTCTCATTCACAAATTGAGGTCAAATTCTTAGAGCAGTAGTTAAGTCTTAAAACATTTTTAAAAATAAGTATATAAACCTAGATTACAAAATTTCCAAATATAAAATACAAGTTAAAAGGCTAGACAAAAGGATGTTTAAACTAGTACAGTTAACAATATATCCTTTATGACACACTGTAACTTATCTCTGTCAGAAACCTCCCTGGAAGCCCTTGGGAGACCAACAAGAAACCTACTGGGACAAAAAAGAACAGGAAAAAAAAATTGTAATTGTATCACCCTTCTAAAAGCTCTCTTCTTCTTTGTGACCTATAGGTTTACCCTGCACGTTTGGTGACTCGATTACGACTATATAAAATATGTAACTGCCACAGAGATAAAAGTCACGAGCATAGGCTCAGGAGTCGACAAGCAATCTTGAATAAAGGCTCTGCCATACAACAGATGTATACACTTGTCCAAGTTACTTAACTCTGTCTCAGCTGCCTCAGGGGAAATGGGAGTAAGAAACCTACTTCACAGGATTATTAAGAAGATTAGGATAGGGGCAGGTGTTTGGCATAGCAGTTAGGATGCCACTTGGGACCCTCATTCCGTATCAGAGCGCCTGGCTCCACTCCTGATTCTAGCTTCCTCTAAGGTGCACCCGAGGGGCAGCACGTGATGGCTTAACTAGTTGGGTCCCTGCCCGCCCCCCCCCGCCCCCATAAGAAACTCAGATTGAGTTTCCAGCTTCTAGCTTTAGCCTGGCTCAGCCCTGTCCCTGCTGTTCCTAGCTTCTGGGGATTAAACCAGCACACTGGAGCTCTGTCTGGTTATCTGTTGGCCTTTCAAATAAAATAAGATAAATACATTTTTAAAGATTATAATACTCATTAAGCCTGTAAATTATTTACCTGTTTATTATTCTTTTTTTTTTTAATTGTTTTAATCTTTTTTTTTTTTTTTTTTTTTTTGATAGGCAGAGTGGACAGTGAGAGAGAGAGACACAGAGAGAAAGGTCTTCCCTTGCCGTTGGTTCACCCTCCAATGGCCGCCGCTGCAGCCGGCGCACCGCGCTGATCCGATGGCAGGAGCCAGGATCCAGGTGCTTTTTCCTGGTCTCCCATGGGGTGCAGGGCCCAAGCACCTGGGCCATCCTCCACTGCACTCCCTGGCCATAGCAGAGAGCTGGCCTGGAAGAGGGGCAACCGGGACAGAATCCGGCGCCCCGACCGGGACTAGAACCCGGTGTGCCGGCGCCGCAAGGCGGAGGATTAGCCTATTGAGCCACGGCGCCGGCTCTACCTGTTTATTATTCTAATAAAGTTACCACATTCTTTTAAAAAATCTGTTTCCGATAATGTTTCCTTACATCTGTAAGTGCTTCAAGCAACATACCACAGCTAAGATTCCAAACACCTCTGAGGGGCTGGTGCTGCAGTGCAGCTGGATAAAGCCCTGACCCGCAGCGCCGGCACACCATATGGGCACCGGTGTGAGTCCTGGATGTTCTGCTTCCGACCCAGCTCCCGCTAATGCACCTGGGAAGCAGTGGAGGACGGCCCAGGTCCTTGGGCCCCTGCACCCACGTGGGAGACCTGGAAAAAGTACCCGGCTCCTAGCATCAGACTGGCTCAGCTCCGGCCATTGTGGCCATTTGGGGAGTGAACCATCGGGTGGAAGACCTTTCTCTCACCTCTCTGTAACTCTTTCAAATAAATACATCTTTAAAAAGAAAGAAAGAAACCCTAAGAGTTTGACTCTTTGAGTCCATCTAAGAGACAACATTCAAAACTCTCCAAAATTTGCACTTATGGTAAACTGATTAAGAGTGAAATTTTACCAATTTACTAAATTAAAGGCAAAGAAAATGACAGCCATCTAGAACTTACCAGAGAAAACAGAGAAATTTCCACTGCTGTAAGATCTGTTTAGGGCAGGCGCTGTGGCGTAGCAGATAAAGCCGTCACCTGCAGTGCCAGCATCCCATATGGGCGCCGGTTGAGTCCCGGCTGCTCCACTTCCGATCCAGCTCTCTGCTATGGCCTGGGAAAGCAGTAGAAGATGGCCCAAGTCCTTGGGCTCCTGCACCCGCGTGGCAGACCCAGAAGCTCCTGGTTCCTGGCTTTGGGTCAGCCTAGTTCTATCTGTTGTGCCCAACTGGGGAGTGAACCAGTGGATGGAAGACCTCTCTCTCTGCCTCTCCTTCTCTCTGTGTAACTCTTTCAAATAAGTAAATAAATCTAAAAAAAAAAAAAGAATTCAGGTTGTTCACTTTTCAAAAAAAAAAAAAAAAGGATCTGTTTAAAGCAACAGGATTGGGGCTGGCGCTGTGGCACAGTCAGTAAAGCAGCTGCCTGCAGTGCTGGTATCCCATATGGGCAGCAGTTCCAGACCCGGCTGCTCCACTTCCGATCCAGCTCTCTGCTATGGCTAGAGAAAGCAGTGGAAGATGGCTCAAGTCCTTGGGCCCCTGCATCCACATGGGAGACCCAGAAGAAGTTCCTGGCTCCTGGCTTCAGTTCGGACTGGCTGCAGCTGTTGTGGCCAATTGGAGAGTAAACCAGTGGATGGAAGACTTCTACCCTTCTCCCTCTCTCTCTGCTTCTCCTTCTGTGTGTAACTGTGACTTTCAAGTAAAATGAATAAATCTTTTTTTTTTTTTTTTTAAAAGCAACAGGATCTATCTATTATTAGGAACCTGTATTGGATTTATTTCTCAAGTTTAGTCAGTGGCTTAACCTTGTTTATAACTTTAAACCTTTTAAAGGAGGCCATTTAATTTTGAATACCTGAACTTGAAAAATGCTTCAGACAGATTATTTCCAGAACTATCCTACTACATTACTTACATTCTCTTTCTAATCATTTTAAATCCAAGGGCATCATTAATGAAAGCCAGACTATTTTTCCTCTATATTAAGTCATCCAGAAAAACAAATCTTTTAAGATACTTTTTAGAAATATTAACAAAATACCTTACAAAGGTTTTTAACATCTTTTAATTGTCTAGAGGGTTTTCATTCCCAGCATCCTATTTACCCAAAATGACAGGACGTGTGAATTTTTAAAATTAACATTTTCCTAGATGAGCCAATACAGTAGGAGTTCATTATTTCAACATAAAGCAGAAAATAAAGTTAGATATATGCAATATCTTGAAAAGACTACCAACCAGTCTGATTTTGGCTTTTCATTAACACCGCTAAAGTATCGGAGGAGAAGGTCATATTACTTACAAACTGGGCATTGAAATGGTAAAGGATAACTGTCTCAATTTTTTTCAGCATTTACGCCCTTCAATCCATAGTTTGCAAAAATCTTTATTCAAGGTCCCATATATCCAGTTTAATAAGCCTGCCGCAATTCTGTGGTTGGCAGTCAACTTTTCCTCAAAACTTAATTGTCCATATTGTCTATTTGCAATTTTATTAGGTCACCTTGAAATTCTCCCCTCTGAAACGCATTTAGAGGCTCGTTACCACTAGATCTTCAAAAATTGCCAAGAAGCCTGTGTGATGGTGCTTGCCTTAACAGAACCTTCATCCAACTTCGGAGGCCCTGCATCAGATGCCTGAACCACGCTGCCCTCGGTACCGTGCCGCAGCTGGCCAGCAGGCACGGGATCACAAGGCTGCTCCAGCCCCCAGGTCCTTCCTGCGGCGAGAAAGTTCTGGCGTCCCGTGCACAGGCCGGCGCAGCGCTGTCACCCAGCTTCGCCTGTCTAGTCACTAACCCAGCCAGCCCAGGGAGTGCAAAGCCCTCTGAAGCACCTCTCGAGTGAGGCCGAGTCGCTGGGAGAGGAGCCGCAGCGCGAGGAAACTTCAGTTCTGAGGTTCATCCCTGACCCCAATCCCGGGGGCCGGGCAGGATATGCGGTAGTAATGCAGTGGCTTCTTGGAGACCGGGAGTCTCAGCGCCCCAGGACTAGCCAATCCCGGCTCCGTCCCAGGCGCCGACAGGAGCACTCGGGCGGTAATGCGGCTCCGCGGCCAGAAGATGAGTTCCTCTAATTTGGCCTCCCCCCAGCCCCCAGTATCGCTCGCCATCGCAAGGACATTTTTCCAGGCCGACGTTTGCACCGGAAGGAAGAAAAATCACGCGTTGGGCACTAGTTAGCCCACGCTTGGCGAGCCCATTCTCATTCCGCTTCTTCGAGCGCGGCTTGGCCGGCGCGATGTGGGGTTTCGCTGACATCGGACCAGGGTCCTTTAAGTTACTGTTTTCCAAGCCCAACGAACAGCCTGATAACAACAGCTCCATGCACACCCAGGGCAAGCGCAGTGTGGGACCAGCCAGCAAGGCGTCTGATAACCAAGGTTCCCTTGTCGCACGTGAGGAATGGGAACAACAGACAACAAAAGGGACTCATCCCTCAGCGTCAGGGAAGCGGGGAGGACCTCGAGAGCCCTCCGAGGTCCCGGCCGCAGCAACGCTCGCCCCCAAGCCCTCCTCAACCCTCCTTTCCCCTGGGAGCATCAGGCCGGGCCGACGCGACCGGGGCACAGGCCCCCGCACAGCGTCCTGGCTGCGGTTCCCACACCCGAAGCCCGGCAGGCCCAAGCCGAGACCCCGGCGGCCCGAGCTCGGTGAGAGATTGCGGGCTGCGAGGAGATGCGGCCTCGCCGCAAGCTCGGAGGCCCCTTGAGAGCAATCGGAGGCCGAACGGCGAGCCGCTTCGCAAGCCGCAGGGCAGCCTGCAAGGCGAGAGGGCCGGGAGCCAGCAGGAAGGAGGTTCCGAGCTCGGCCAGCGCCTTCCCCAGACCGCCGGCGACGCCCGTGTTTACCTGAAAGTCCCGGTCCTCGTTGAAGCGGGAGAAGCGGTCCGCCATTTTGCCGCCTTCACTCCTCTCAGGACGACGCGCTCCGGTTCGCTCCTTCCCTCCGGCGACACCCGCCCCCTCCCTAGCTCCCCGCCTCCTCCCACGCCCACCGGGCGCGCGCAGCCGAGGGAGGGAGCGAGCGGGCGAGAGGGCGCGTCCCGACGCCAGCGCAGGCGCCTTCCAGCCCCGGGGGCGGAACCTTCCCTCAGGTCCCCGGCTCCGCGTACGGACCAGAGCGGCCCACCCCCGCGGCCGCGCGTGCGCACTCGGACCCGGGAGCCACAAGCGCTTCCGGAGGCAAAGGTCACAGGGGCCCTCGAGTCGACGGGCGTGGAGGGTTTCTCTGTACTCGGCGTTCACTTAGTGTTCTTCACCGTTGTGTCCGCATGGACGTAAAAGTTCATTCTTTATTCATCAAGTATCAACCTAAGGTGGTTGAAGAGCAGACTTAAAGACTTAAAGAGCCAGAAGCAGTCTTGGTTCATTCACCCTGAGCTTTACGCAGTTAACGAGACAAGAATGACTTAGATTCTTGGGGAAAGTCAGATAACTAGTAAAATAATGGTTTAAAATATTAACGGATTTAAAAAAAAAGCAAAGAAACTGGCTTCGGTGGTGAGGAACCGCCGTGACCTGAGCCAGGGCCAGCGGCTGGCAGCCCTGGGGCCGAGGGAGCTGTAGACCCAGGGGCTTGTGACTGCACAGAGCTGTATTTTTCCTTTTTCCAGTAATCCGCGGAGAGCAGTTTACTCAGGGGACCGACGCCGTTCTGACTCTACCAAAGCTCCCTGGGCTTCGGTTCCCTTTTTATAAAATAAGGAAATTGAATTTCTAATCTCTACTGCTGCTGCCCAGCGCTGACTTTGTGTGGGACAAGAAATCAGATTTTTTTCATCCTGCTACCTTCCTGAGGACCTCACCCAGCCCTCCTGCACTCTTAGCCAAAGTACATAAAACGCAGAGGAAGGGTGGCAAGACTCAGCCAGAGTTTTTCCAGGAGTTGACAGAAGTCGTGCAATAGAACAATGGCCTGAACCCTAAGTTTTTGAAGGAAGGGTGTGTGTCCTCCACCCCCCTTGTTGCCCTCTTGCCTCGCCTAATCCCCAGCCGAGGCAGAACACAGTGAGGAGACAGACACCCGGAATTCAAACAGTTGTAAAAAGACTGTAGGGTAAATGTAGCAGGTGGACACCGTCCACTTACTTCCTCTCCCTCCCAAAACCCCTTTACAGGGACGGGAAAGGAATGAGAGGGGACAGCATAAACGAGAGAGAGTTGTTGGCCGTGTTCTGGAAGCTGGAGAGCGTGGCTAAGTGGAAGCGGCTTGAACAGAGTGGAGAAGCCTACGTCAGGGAGTGGAGAAGCCAGGAGAGAAGTCAACGCTGAAGTGCGCCAGAAAGGCCCAGGAATGAGAAGCCCCTGGACCAGTGACAATGAGAGTGCGGTTGGGGGCTGACAGCAGCACTGGTTCCAAGGCAGCTTGGGGAGACATTGGATTCTAGATCCCTTTTCCCTCTCAAGGAGCAACTAGAGGTGTTTGCTCTGGAAAGCTGGGGCCAGAGGGTCTCTGGACTGTAGCATCTGGGGCACAGAGATGCCGTGCTGAAAATGGGAGTTCTTGGTTAAAGCCGACGCTCTGGTCTCCCCGCAGGAGACTACAGGAACACTTTCTGGTCTCTCCAACGCAGAGGTCCTGCTCCTCCAGATTTCCTGCACAGCAGTCCATCATTCAGGAAGCCCCATCCACACGGAGCTTCCGTTCCATGGCTTTTTATGTGTGAGTGGACAGCCAAGGATTCCTAGACATGTGAAGGGGACTCAAAACAGGAAAACCAGAGACACTCCTCCCCACCCCAACCCCTGCAAAAGAATTCCAGAACCATCAGAGATTGAAAGGAGCAGAAGAAACTACCAGAGACTGATAGTCACTGTCCACCGAGGTCTTACAGGCAGCTAGGAAGCACGGCAGAGTGTGGGATGCCCAGAGGGAACATTGAGAAGTCACCAGTGGGCTTGGCGGCTGGTGCATGGGTTCAAGTCCCAGCTACTCCACTTCTGATCCAGATCCCTGCTATGGTGCCTGGGAAGGCAGCCAAAGATGGCCAAGTGCTTGGGCCCTTGTCACCCACGTGGGAGACCAGGGTGGAGTTCCTGGCTTCTGGATTCACCCTAGCCCAGCACTGGCTGTTACGGGTATCTGGGAAGTGAACCAGCAGATGAAGGATCTTCCTCTCTCTCTCTCTCTCTGCCTTTCGAATAAATAATAATTAACTTAAACGGCCTCCAAGAAAACAGTAAAAAACCATCAGTTTCTCTTGAATTATTGCAGCAGCTACCAAGTAACCTTCAGTGTTGGCTGCTTCCACAGTATATAGGAGCTATGGTGGGTTCAGCATTTGACATGGCAGTTAAGACTTAGGCCGCTTAGATACCCACATCCCATATCAGAGTACCTGATGCAAGTCCCAGCTGGGCTTCTGATTCCAGCTTCCCGCCAAAGCATCCCCTGAGACAGCAAATGGTGGGGTCCCAGACACCTACATGGGAGACCCAAATTGAGTTCCAGGCTCCTGTCTTGACTTCAGCCTGACCTAGCCCTGGCACTTGGTGGAGAGTGAAGCAGTAGATAGAAAATGTCTTTCTCAGGGCCAGTGGTGTGGCACAGCAGGTTAAGCCATGCCGGCAGTGCCAGCATCCCACATGGGTGCCAGTTTGAGACCCGGCTGCTCCACTTCCAATGCAGCTCCCTGCTAATGCACCTGGGCGGGCAGCAGAAGATGGCCCCAGGTCCTTGGGCCCCTGCACCCACATGGGAGATGCAAAAGAAAATCTCTTTCTCTCTCTCTGCTTTTCAAATATATAAACACATTTTTAAGAAAGGTTAAAGGTCAGCCAGCCCACACTGGGCCCCTGTTCTGTCCTCTAGCTTCCCCTGTAATTCACGATACAAAGTTCCCTTTCCTCGCAAGACCTCGTGTCCTCTCTGGACACGCTAACCTCCTGGCTGTACTTCGATCCCGTCGGGCCCGCCCCTGCCTCAGCCTGCTCCACCTATGGAATTATGCATTTCCTGTTATTTTTGCCTATCATTCTTTCCCAGACATGGACGTGGCTTGCCCTCTCACTCTCGATCTTTATCAGATACTGCTTTCTCAGAAACGTCTTCCCTGATCGTCCTGTTTCCAATGACAGAGCCCTGCGTCCTGAGCGCTGTCGCCTCCTTTCCTGCTTGTATTGTTCTCTGTAGTCCTTATCGTTTTCTAATATGTATCGTAAACTCTACGAGGGCAGAGACTTTTCTTAGTCTTGCTTAGGTTCCACAGCAGACAAAATAATGCCCAGGTATTCCGTATAGGATGTAAGTGTCTTCACCAGCGTCTTCCCTCCAGGCTAACACCTGCCCTGGAATTGACATTTTTAGAGGTTTCGGGCCTGTTCTGTAGAACGTCCCTCAGGTGGGATTTGCATCGTTCTTAGTGAGATTCGGGTTGCATATTTTGCAAGAATACTAAATAGGTGCCACTGTGCCCTCAGCATACCACACGAGGGGACACATGATGCTGGGTGAGGGGTTGTCAGCCACACTGCTCTAAAGGACAACACTCTGAGACCACGTGAGTACCTCATTTGCCAGCCACCTTTCACTTGATGATTTTGACATACGCTGATGATCCTTGCCTGAATTATTTGTTACACACAATGGTTGCAACATGATGAGTATTTAATTCTGTCATTTCCACTGCATGCATTAGTATGTGAATTCCATGAAGCAGAGATCCCCCCTGTTTGCCCCCCTTCTTAGGCTATCACCGTGAACTCATGGAGTCTCCTTGTTTCAGAGTCAAGTTTATAATCCAGTGCTATCATTGTTCACTTTGATGCTTACATGGTTCCGCATTTTTGACCAGAGCGAGCAATCGTTAAATATTTTTAAATATTTATTTATCTGAAAGGCAGAATGACACAAAAATAGGAAGACAAACACACAGAGAGACACACAGATCTTCCCTTGGTTCCCTCCCCGAAAGGCTGAAACCCTGCAGGCTGGTCCAGGGCCTGAAACTCCATCCTGGTCTCCCATGTGGATCTTCCACTGCTTTCCCAGGTGGATTAGCAGGGAGCTGGATTGGAGGTGGAGCAGCTGGGCCTCAAATTGGTGCTCATACGGGATGCTGGCATCCGAGCAGCAGTTCAACACTGGCCCCTTGGTAAAGATTTAAGTTATATTCCTACTTAGCACCATAATTCCCAACTGTTTTTGAAGGCTTACTGCATACCAGGCACCACACTAGTAGCTTTATGTGAAATTTTTCATTGACTGCTCACAGCCGCCCTATGAGGTAAGAGCTCTGATTTTCCAAGTGAAGAAATTGAGACTTACATGGCTCAGTAGTGTGTTGGTAAGAAGTGGAGCCCAGACTCCAACTGGGCTGGCCTGGCCCCGACTTCTCGCCTCTGCTCCCTGCCATTGTTGGAAAAGTTGGCCCGGTAGGAACTGGCCAAGGCCTAGCAACATGAAGGCTGAAATTAATGGCTATAGGAGCAGCAGGAGGGCAGAAGGGGAGAAGCCCCCCTCCCCGCCCTGCACCTGCCTCGCGCACTCCCACCTCTGAGAATGTGGTGGTGGTGGTGGGAACAGTGAGTATGGAGGGAGGGCTGGAGCCTGCCATCTCCATTCTTTGTGTATGTGTTGGGGGTGCTTGCTTACCTGTGCAGTCAGACTTCTGTTCCTTTCCTGTCCGGACAGGAAGTTGGCGGTGGTGAGGCTAAGCCTTGTCTCTTTCTGGACCCTGCAGCCCCAGCTGTGCCTCTTGGAGACAATGGAGTACAAAGCCAGGGAGGGGAGCCTCTGATGGTTACCCGAGGGGCCGTCCAGGCCCTGCCCACGGCCCCCTCCTGCTGCTCCAGGCAGAGGTCAAAGGAATGAATGCACAGTTACCTTGACCTTCCTCCGATAATCCCAACCGTCCTCCCAAAGATGTCACTGTCACTGTGACTACAGCTGCTTTGTGGAAGAGAACGTGGAGGCTCAGG
Organism: Oryctolagus cuniculus; assembly: GCF_964237555.1. NCBI lineage: Eukaryota > Metazoa > Chordata > Mammalia > Lagomorpha > Leporidae > Oryctolagus > Oryctolagus cuniculus. Next base: position 18,803,216 of record NC_091448.1, on the reverse strand, counting down.
CAGATGGAGTCACGCAGGCAAGGCCACGCAGGGAACGGAAGAGCTAGAACCGGAGCCGCGGGCCCTGCCCCTGTCCCCTCTGCCTCTCTGAAACCCACGCGAGCCGCTCACATCGGGCGTTGCAGTGCTAACCTGCCGTGTACACGCACCACTTCCTTCAGTCTCAAACAGCACAAGGAGCTGGTGGCGTGATTATCCTCCTCGGGCAGATAAAGAGCCGAGGCTCAGAGAAGTCAAGGCGTTTGTGGTCACACAGTGAATAAGGTTCACATGGGGTCTGCCCTTTGCTGCAAACCCAGAGAAAAGAGGAGGGGTGTAAATGTGTGTGAGCTGAGAGGGAATCAAAACCCTGGTAGGGAACGGTCATTGTTGGAAGGGAAAGAGAGAACGCGGTGCTGGCCCTGCCGGCCCCTCCCCCGCCCCGTGGTAGGCCTGGTTCCAGTCTTTGGCACATTCATTCTTTTATTCAGCAAGTATTTGTCAAGAGCCCGGTGTGAGAGCGCTGGGGATGCCGAGGTGAACGTGGCAGGAGAGGCCCTCGTTCTCATCAAGTTTGAGTTCTGGTCCGGGGAGCAGGCGAGGAGACAGACAAGTGCAGGTAAACAGATGAGATCATTTCAGGCTGGCGGAGGTGTTGAGATAACAACACTGGCTGATGTGACAAAGAGGCGGGATGAGCCTACTTTAAATTCTGCACCAGAGACCTCAGGACAAGGTGACACCCGAGCTGAGACAGGGTGTTATAAACTGGGGCACGGTGTTCCGGGCAGAGAGACAGTCAGGGCTGGAGACGGGGCAGGGCCCACGGGGCTTTGCACTCAGAAGGGCCCCTGGCTTGGGTTTCATGCTCTACCTTTGCTGTAATCTTTAAAAATTTATTTGTATTTGTTTTATTCATTTGAGAGACAGAGACAGACATAACTTCCATCTACTGGTTCACTCTCCAAATGCCCGCAACAGCTGGGGCTGCTGGGCCAGGCCAAAGCTTGAAGACAGGAACTCAGTCCAGAACCCTTGCTGCAGCCTGGCCCAGCCCTAGCTGTTGCAGGCGTTTAGGGCAGTAAACTGGTGTAACGGGAGCTCTCCCTCTTTCTCGCTCTCAGGTGGCAGGGACCCAATTACTTTAGACATCGCCTGCTGCCTCCCAGAGTGTGCAATAGCAGGAAGCTGGGATTGGGAGCGGAGCCCAGACTGTAGCACAAACAGTGCAATGTGGGATGCAGATGTCCCAAGCAGTGGCCTCACTGCTGCGCCCAGTGCCTGCCCCAAAATTCTTAATAAATTTTGAACAAGGGCCGCCATGATCCGTTTTCACTGGGCTCCATGTATTACACAGCCAGCCCTGGTCAGCACCGAAACAAGTGACGGGAGGGGAGTCGGAGGGAGAGCAGGAAGGGGCAGGGGCCAGCTCGCCTGGGAGAGGGCCCTGCGGTCCTTTGAGGAGTTGGAGTTCATTCCACGTAGGAGTGAAGTCTCGGGCAATCGAGAGAGTGGGGGCGATGTGGCCCCCTCGGCGTCTGCAGAGCCCTGGCCTGGCCTGGCTGCGGAGTGCCGATTACACAGGGGACAGGACAGAAGTGGGAAGACCAGGTACCGAAGCAGGGATCTCCATGAGGGATGAGAGACAAGGTGGCAGAGAAGGCACGTATTTCTGCAGACGATTTAGCAAGAAGATGATGCACGGATGCTGGGTTCCTCGTGGGAGTGCCCCCGTGGAAAGTGGAGTCGGAACTGGGACTGGGAGGGCCGGGTGGGTGGGGACATGTTGGGAGGGCATTAAGGGTTGCAGGGCTAAGCCTGAGAGGTCTCTGAATTTACACAGAGGTGGAAAACATTCGTGGTCTATGTGGAGTGCGTGTTTAAAAGAGAATCTCGAAATGGGATCAGAATAACACAGAGGGGCTGATGAAAAATGCAGACCACTGTGCCCCATTCCAGTGCTACCGAATCTGAATGCCCCCACCCCACACACGCACACACATGCACACATGAGCATGCATATACATACATACACATGCATGCATGTGTGCACACACATGCACACACCCGTGCACACATCCAACCATGATTCCTGAGCCCAGGAAAACGTGAGGCCCACGACTTTGACCTCCTGGGAGGCTGGCAGCTGTGTTACCCACCTTCCCTCTGCAGACTCTCCAGGCTGCTCATGTGGTCTCCACTTGAGGAGCTCCCTGAACATCTAACCTGCAGCCAGCCTGAGCCAGGACACCAGTAAGCGCATCCCTGACTGCCAGGCACACCCAGCCTTTGGGGGACACCAACTCGATTTAGGTGGGATTCCCAGGGTCCGCTGTCTGTCAGGCACAGCGTGGGCTGCGTGCGACTCAGAGAGGGCACTTCTCCCCGACAGGGCAGCACTTAAAGGCAGGTGAAGACCCGAAATGGATTCTTTTCTTTCTCATTCTTTATTTAAAAATTGTATGTGAGAGGCAGGGAAACAGAGGGGTGGGGGGGAGAGGTCCGATCCACTGCTTCACTCCCCAAATGCTGACATTTGCCAGGGCTGCGCTAGGGTCAAAGCCTGAAGCCAGGATCTCCGTCCAGGTCCCCAGCATGGGTAGTAGGGGCCCTAGTACCACATGAGCTCTCCCTGCTGCCTCCTAAAGTCGGCATTAGCAGGAAGCTGGAATCAAGAGTCGGGGCTGGGAAACAAACCCAGAAGCTTGGCTCTGACGTGGACACAGACACCTTAACCACCAGGTCAAACCCCGGCCCTTCCTTTATTCCTTGAAATTTATTTTTTTCCTCGAGGACATTTGCTGTGGTGGTCAAGACACTACTTGGGACACCGACATCCCCCATCGGAGGCTGGGGTCAGATTCCAGCTTCATCCCTGCTGATGTGCAGCCTGGGCGGCGGCAGAGGGTGACTCAGGTGAGCCTAAGGCAGCACCTGGAATACCCGGATTGATGTTGGGCTCTCAGCTTTGGCCTGGCCCAGAAATACCAATTTTTCTTTCATTGCTTCTGAGTTTTCAATCTTAGCGAATATTTCTCCACTCTTACATTGTTCATGGGTACCTAGATTTTCATACAAGATTCTACGAATTTATTGTTCACTTTTAGAATTTTAACCCCATCGGGGTTTTAAAAAAATATTTCTTTTCATCTACTTGAAAGAGAGAGAGACAGAGAGACAGAGAGACAGAGAGAGAGAGAGAGAGAGAGAGTCCATCTGCTGCTTCACTCCCCGAATGCCCACAACACCCTGGGCTGGGCCAAGCGGAAGCCAGGAGCTGGGAGCTCCTCTCGGTTTCCCCCACGGATGGCAGGGGCCCAAGCCCCTCACCCTCCCAGGCGCATTGTAAGGAAGCTGGACCGGAATGCAGGATGCGCTGTGGGTGTCTCTAGTGGTGCTTTCACCGCTGCACCACCTCACTCGCCCCACGTGTCAAGTCTAAGATCTAAGATCGTTTTAACCAATTTAAAAACAAAGCAATTATTAGTTTTTGCGCCGAGAACGGCAGCAGAGTCGATCAAAAGGGCTTTCAGAGGGTGGCAGGCACAACAAAGACGAAGATGAGGCCGGCCAGAGTGCGTTGAAAACTGAAATTAGGTGGGGCGCAGCCTCAGCACGGCCCGGGGAGACGGGGCAGGAGAGGGCTGGAGAGGAGGGTTTCGCAGAACCCGGGTGTAGGCGGTGGGGACCTGGAAGAGGGTCCAGCCTGGCGCAATTGCACTGCTTCATGGAGTCCCAGGGCGGCTACAGGAATGAGTGTGCGGGTGTGCTGCCACCTACCGGCGTATCCGGGCAATGCAGTCGCCTTGGTGCCCCCTCTCCCGCTCCCCTAACCAGTAGTTTAACCCACACGCATTTTTTCTCTGCCCGCGCATGCTCCAGCTCTGGGGAGGTGGTCCTTTGGGGTCATTAGAGGTTTAATGCAGCACTGCGGGGACAGGGGCGTCTTAGCCTACACCGCTAAATGCATGGTCAGGCAGCAGAGACTGATTCAAACCTGCTGGGACCCTCCACACCACACCCCTAGGTTTTCCAAGATTTTGATCCCATGGCCTGGGGACCTTCCTGCCTTCCCTGAGCTCATCACTGACTGTGGAAGCCAGCAAATCAGTTCCCAGGTTGTCTGATAAGAAAAAAAATGCACAGGAAGTCCCAAGTGCTGCAAGTGGTTCTGGTTGCTGGTAGGGAGGCTCCACAGGGCAGGGCAGGTGGGAGAGGTGGGCCTGGGCCGGCCTGAGAATGGCTCCCATTTGGACCCGCAGAGGGAGTGAGCAGGGGGTAGGACTTCCATTCCTACTAGTGATAGAAGCGAAGTCATTCGGGCCATCGCTGTGGCATAGCGGGTGGAGCCGCCACCTGCAGTGCTGGCATCCCGATCCAGCTCTCTGCTATGGCCTTGCAGCCATCTGGGGAGTGAACCAGTGAATGGAAGACCTCTCTCTCTGCATCCACCTCTGTAACTCTGGCTTGCAAATAAGTAAATAAAATCTTTTAAAAAAATTAAGAAGCTAAGTCATTCAACACAGCCTTTAAAGATGGGGAAAAAATTCAAACACTGGAGGAAGGAATTAAAAATCTCCATAACAGGTGGGTGTTGTGGTTCCGTGGGTTAAGCTACTGCATGGGACACCCACATCCCACGTAGGAGTGCCAGTCTGACTCCTCGATCATCTGCTGCCAGTCCAGCTTCCTGCTATTGCAACCTGTCCCTGCTGCTCCACTTCCGATCCAATTCCTTGCTAATGTGCCTAGGAAAGCAGCGGAGGATGGCTCAAGTGCTTGGTCCTTGCTACCCATGTGGGAGACCTGGATTGAGTTCTGGGGATTAAACCTTGGCTGTTGTGGGTATTTGGGGAGTGAACCAACAGATAGAAGATCTGTCTTTTACCCTTGCAAGTAGGTGAAAATAAACAAATAAATAAACATCTAATAAAATATATTTTAAATATAACCATATATGTCAACCATATCAAAGATATTTTATACGAGATAAATTTCTGGTGCCATGTGGTATAGTGGGCTAAGCCACCACCTGTGACTCTGGCATCCCATATGGATGCTGGTTCAAGTCTCTGTTGCTCCACTATTTTTTTTTTTTAAAGATTTATTGTATTTATTTGAAAGGCATAGTTACAGAGAGAAGAAGGGAGAGAGAGAGAGAGAGAGAGAGAGAGAGAGAGGTCTTCCATCTACTGGTTCACTCCCCAAATGGACACATGGCCAGGGCTAGGCCAAGCTGGAGCCAGGAGCCAGGAGCTTCTTCCAGGTCTCCCACATGGGTTCAGGGGCCCAAGCTCTGGAGCCGTGCTCCGCTGCTTTCCCAGGCATGTTAGCAGGGAACTGGATCAGAAGTGGAGCCGGAGGGACATGCACTGGTGCCCATATGGGATGCTGGCGTTGCAGGCGGAAGCTTGACCTATTACACCACAGCACTGGCCCCTGTTGCTCCACTTCTGATCCAGCTCCCTGCTAATGTGCCTGGGAAAGCAGCAGAAGATGGCTCAAGTCCTTGGGGCCCTGCACCCATGTGGGAGACCAGGCTTCTGGCTTTGGCCTAGTGGATGGAAGATCTCTCTCTCTCTCTCTCTCTCTCTCTCTCTCTCTCTCTCTCTCTCTGTAATTCTGCCCTTCAAATAAATAAACAAACCTCTTCTTGAAAAAGAGTGAGAGATGAATTTCTGGCTGGGGGAGGCATTGGAGAACAGAGCAGAAGGAAACTCCCCGAAACACAGAAAGGAGGAGTAGAGAGCTCGACACAAATGATACACTGAAAATCTAACGTCCTTCCCTCGGAGTTCCAGAAAGAAGGAGCCAGAAAATGTGGTGAGGGCAAGATTTTTGAACAGATAAAGGCTGTGTCGGCTCTGGCAGTGCACACACTGAAACTGGCACGATGCAGAGGTTGGCGTGGCCCCAGGCAAGGACAGTGCACATTCATAAAGCCGTCCATGGTTTTGGAGTAAACGAAGTCTGGAAGCAAGCTGGAAAAGACATTTTAAAAAATAAAATAGCGGGGCCTGGCGCTGTGGTGTAGTGGGTAAAGCCACCGCCTACGGTGCCAGCATCCCAATAGGGATGCTGGTTCAAGTCCCAGCTGCTCCATTTCCATCCAGCTCTCTGCTGTGGCCTGGGAAAGCAGCAGAAAATGGCCCAAGTCCTTGGGCACCTGCACCCGTGTGGGAGACCCGGAAGAAGCTCCTGACTCCTGGCTTTAGATTGGCCCAGTTCCGGCTGTTGCAGCCATCTGGGGAGTGGACCAATGGATGGAAGACCTCTCTCTCTGTCTCTCCCTCTGCCTCTCTGTAACTCTGCCTTCAAATAAATTCAAAAATAAATCTTTAAAAAATGTTAAAAATAAAATGGCAGTCATACAAGAATTGCTCCAAATGTCAGAACTTTGAGAATTAATTTTTTTTTGACAGGCAGAGTGGACAGTGAGAGAGAGAGAGAGAAAGGTCTTCCTTTTCCATTGGTTCACCCCCCCAATGACCGTTGCGGCTGGTGCGCTGCAACCGGCGCACCGCGCCTATTCAAAGGCAGGAGCCAGGTGCTTCTCCTGGTCTCCCATGGGATGCAGGGCCCAAGCACTTGGGCCATCCTCCACTGCACTCCCTGGCCACAGCAGAGAGCTGGCCTGGAAGAGGGGCAACTGGGACAGAATCCGGCACCCCGACAGGGACTAGAACCCGGTGTGCCGGCGCCGCAAGCAGAGGATTAGCCTAGTGAGCCGTGGCGCCGGCTGGGAATTAATTTTTAATTACTAGCTGCTTTTCTTTTTAAGTCTTCATTAACTTTCTTTGTCATGCAAATATGTCTTGTATTTCCTTTCTGATTCAATTATTTCTTTTTAAGTTTTCATTAAAGAACTTACAAGTTGGCACTTGGGCCACCGTCTGCTACCTTCCCAGGCGCATTAGCAGGGAGCTGGAGCAGCACGGAGCAGCCGGGACTCAAACGGGCACCCCAAGGGATACGGGTGTTGCAAGGGGCAGCTCAACAGTGGCACCCAACACCGGGCCCCTTCATGTGACCTTGAATGGAGGACCCAGCGAAGCCAAGGCTGGACTTCTAACCTGTGGGAACTGCGAGCTACCCAGTGTGTGTGGTTTAAGCTGTGGAGTTTGTGGCGATTGTGCAGAATTAAAAAAAAAAAAAAGAAGAAGAAGAATTGGGCCCAGCACTGTGACTCAGTAGGTGGCTCCACCTGTGGCGCTAGAAGTTAGGACATCAGCTATGTCTAGGGACTGCTGTTTGCTGCAGCAGTTAGGACACTGCTTGGGAAGCCTTATCCCATATTCAGGTACCCAGGTTCGAGTCCTGGCTCCACTTCCAATTACAGCTTCCTGCCAATGCGCACCTGGGAGGCCGCAAGTGATGGCTCAGGTACTTGGGTCTCTGCCACCCATGTGAGAGACCTGGATTGAGTTCCAGGCTCCTGGCTTCAGCCTGGCCTCGACCTGGCTATTGTGGGCATGTGGGGGAATGAACCAGCAGGTGGACTCTCTCTCTTTCTCTCTCTCTCTCTCTCTCTCTCTCTCTCTCTCTCTCTGTTTCTCTGCCTTTTAAATACAATGGAAATAAATAACTTCAATGGAGTATATGTTTATCCAACCGAGAGCAAAGAAAGATGAACCAACAGTCAATCTGATGCCAGGGGCGGGTGCCGTTTTGAATAAGCTTCCAGTAGTGTGGCCTCCCAGGAGTGTCCGTGGAGGAGCGAGCCCACAGCGAGCACAGAACTCTCTCCACTCACAGAAGATGGTGTCACCTGCTCCCCAAATCCCCGGCACCAATCTTGCGGCTGCCCGCAGGCCTCCTAGGTCCAGCAGAGGGCGCTGTGGCCTCAAAATGCGGTGCCCAGAAGGTGTCTCCTTGCGCACTGGGGCCGGACTGCGACGGGATCCCTTTGTCTCCACCAGCCAGCCCCCTTCTCCGAGCAGTCAGCAAACTCCACCTCGCCCTGGCCGCGCCTCTCCGAGCCCCGGCGGCTTCATTTCAGCAGTGACGTATCCACTCGGCTGCTGTTACTGGTCGCAAGCCCACGGCGAGGCAGCTGCGAACGAACGCCGACCTCGCCCCCTTCTCCTCCTGGTCCCCTTCCGACGTCTCCGGACAGACTCGGCTCACCTGCCCCGCCCGCTGCTGCCTCCGCATTCAGGCTCTCAGCAAGCAGCTGTCCCGGGCCAGTGGCCGCAGCGCGCAGAGGAGCGCCCCCTGTGTGCAAGCATCGCTCTAAGCACTCCACATACAATCTGCCCAATTCGAAGAGGGCTGTTAGGCCCACCGCACAGATGAGACAGTGGAGGCACCGAGCAGCTAAGGGGCATGTCTAAGGTCACACAGCTAGTGGTTGCACCAAATGAGCTTTTTCTTCTTATCATTTTTGTTTGAAAATCAAAGAGACAGGGCCTTTGCAGCCTGGCCGCGGCGCTGTGGCTGCGTTCCTGAGTCGGGAGGAGCCGAGTCCGGGCTCACTCTGGCTGTGAGCTCTCCAGTCACATGCACTCCATCACCTTCAAAGACGAGGAAGAGGATGATGCAGAGCACGTGCTGGCCTTGACCATGCCCTGCCTTACCTAGGGGGCCGAGGACGAGCGCGACGTGGTGGGAGCTGCGGCCTGGAACCGCAGCCACCAGGAGCTGGCGGTCCCTGTGGCCAACCTCAGGCTGTCCTGGCAACCCAAGGTCGGCCTGGAGGACTTCAGGCTCTGCCCCAAGGCAGCTCCGGCCCCGTGCCCATCGCTGGGCAGCACTGGACTGTCCACTGTCCACTGACAGTGACGTCCCTGAGGAAGAGGAGGACGCTGAGTCGAGCCCCATCCTGCCTGCCAAAAAGCAAGGAGGCCCGACCCCCCTCCCTGGCCACTCTCCCAGCTGCCTGTTGTGTGCACCATGCGCCGGGCTCCATGCACCATGCACCATGCACCATGCACCTTGCACCGTGTACTGTGCACCATGTTCCTGGAGAAGTTTCAAGAACTGCGAATGTTTCTTCTCCACTGTAGAGCAGAGTTTGGGGCAGGGGCTGAGTGGGGAGGGGCTGGGGCCCTGGTGCTCCAGCATGGCACCACGCCTGGCATGTCCCTCATTTCTAAGACTGGGAGAACTCTGAGTTTCTGTCCTGACCCGCCCAGCTCCACCCCCCCACCCCAGCCTTGGAGGTCAGTGTCTGAGGCTTAGAAGGATACATCTTTAACACTTTAAAAAATTATTTATTTGAATGGCAGAGTGAGAGAGAGAGAGAGAGAGAGAGAATGAATTCTTCCATCTGCTGGTTCACTCCCCAAATGACCGCAACAGCTGGAGCGGAGCCTATCTGAAGCCAGGATCCAGGAGCTTCTTCCAGGTCTCCCATGCAGGTGCAGGGGCTGAAGGACTTGGGCCATCTTCCACTGCTTTCCCAGGCCATAGCAGAGAGCTGGATAGGAAGTGGAGCAGCCGAGACTAGAGCCGGTGCCCACATGGGATGCCGGCACTGCAGGCGGCAGCTTTACCTGCTACGCCACAGCAGCAACCCCACACTTCTTGCATTTTTGGATAAACGTTGAAATGAAGTGGCGTGAGGTTTTCTGAAAAAAGAGAGAACGAGAGGGAGAGGGGAGAGGGGAGGACAAAGAGAGCAGGAAGTCTCCCAGCTGCCAGTTCTGTCCTCAAATGCCTGCAACCACCAAGGCTGGGCCAGGCGGAAGCCAGGAGCCCAGAACTCAATCCAAATCTCCTGAGCAGGTGGTAGGGACCCAAGGACTTGAGCTATCACATCACCTGCTGCCTCCCAAGGTGCACATCACAGGAAGCTGGAATTCCGTGTGGAGCCAGGACTCAACTCTAGGTACTTCCACGTGGGAGGCAGTCCTTCCAAGGCTTTTATTTGTTTTAAAGATTTTATTTATTTATTTGAAAACAAAGTTACAGAGAGAGGGAGGGAGAGAGACAGAGAGAGATCTTTGATCAGCTGGTTCACTCCCCAAATGTCCACAATGGCCAGGGCTGGGCCAGTCCGAAGCCAGGAGCCTGAACTCCAACCAGGTCTCTCACATGAGCGGCGGGGGCTCAAGCTCTTGGGCCATCCTCTGCTCTCCCAGGTGCATTAGCAGGGAGCTGGATTGGAACTGCAGCAGCGAGACTCAAACCATCACTCATATCGTATGGCAGCGCCTTAAGCTGCTGCACCACGAGGCAGCCTCCAGGGGGCATCTTAAGGGCTGTGCCAAATGCCAGCCCCACTGTGGCTTTTTTTAAACAGATATTATGTGGACTTTGAGAGCAGACCTGGGGCTCGGTTCCTGTTCTGTAGCTGCACTGTCCAGTGTGGCAGCCATGACTTTTGAGCGTGTGACTCATCCAAACCGTGATGTGCCGGAAGTGTAGCACACCCGCTCTATTCCAAAGACTTCCTGAGACAACATTAAAACGTAGCACTCAATCTGGGGGTGGGCATTTGGCCTCAGGCTGGGATGCGTGTGTCCCACGTGGGAGTTCCGGGTTTCAGTCCGGCTCTGGCTCCAGAGTCCAGCTTTCTGCTGCTGTGGACCCTGGCTGTGGATGGCTCACGTCGCTGGGTTTCTGCCACCCATGTGGGACCAGGACTGAGTTCTGGGGGCCCAGCTTCACCCCCGTAGCCATTGAGAACTTCTGGGGCGCAGTGGACGGGAGTGCCCTCTCTCTCTCTCTCTGCTTCTCAAATAAATTTCTAAAAACAGAATGTTTATGTTGATCACAGATGGAAAAGATAACATTTGTTATCTACTGGGTTTAGTACAAGCTATCACAAGTGTTAGAATCAGCTTCCCTGCTGTTTTTCACCTGTTACTAGAGCAATTTCAGTGGCAAGGGTGACTCGCCTACTCGCTCCACGGGGCCGAGCTGCCCTGGGAGCTCTGAGCTCAGGGACAGACAGACAGAACAGTTCCAAGAGGGAACACATGGGCTGTGTTCTGAGACCCATGCCCTCCAGGGACGGGCTGCTGGGGAAGTGGGTTCCAGCCGGATCCCGAAGGTCTGTGGGATTCTGTGCTGAGCAGAGGGGCCATCCAGCCAAGGCCAAAGCCGGCAAGGAGAGAGACTGACCACTCCAACCTGGAGGCTGGGCCTGGGTGCTCCTGGGAAGGGGGGGGGGGTGCAGGGCCTGTTTGCCTCCCAGCCCTGGGGCCTTGATTCTGGGGCCCCAGGAGGCAGATGGAGCGCCCCAGGCCTCAGGGTGGAGGGGGCTCCCATAGGGTGGCGGAGGACAGTAGGGTCCCCGCCTCCTTCTTCCTCCGCTCCGGCCCCTTCCCGGGCCCACCCCGGCTGCACGGCGAGCAGACCTCTCAGAGGGTGACTCTCATTTGCTGCCTTCTGCTCAACACTTGACCACCGCTAAGCTTCCTAGCGAGGGCCTCGGCCTCGTGGGTCCAAGACCCCGGCTCTGCAGGGAGCTGAAGGAGGCAGGCTCTGGGGGGCTTCCCCAGGACCAGGAATGTGGGCCTGGCAGTGACTCCCTGGGGACGGGTATCCACGTGGCACTGGGGGAGGGGCCCTCATGTCCCCTCTGTCCTTTATGGGGCAGTTTTCTTCCCAAAGGTTGGGGATTTCTGGGGGGAGGGGCATGATTCCTCCCGCCGAGGCACCTGGGCTTGCAAAGCCCCCTCTCTGAGACTCCCTGAGGCTGAGCCCTGAGACCCGCTCCCAGGACTGGCGCTTTGAGAGCCCATCGACCCATGGGAAGATGAGCCTGACCTTTCTTGGGTTAGTCCTTAAGCCAAGCCACGCCCCTCAGCCCTGTAGGTAGGTAACCAGCAGTCTACTACTTAATATGGATCGAAGCCACCACAGGCAGAGGATTAACCAAGTGAGCCACGGCACCACCGGCATCCCATATGGGCGCCGGTTCTAGTCCCGGTTGCCCCTCTTCCAGTCCAGCTTTCTGCTGTGGCCCGGGAGTGCAGTGGAGGATGGCCCAAGTGCTTGGCCCCTGCACCCTCATAGGAGACCAGGAGGAAGCGCCTGGCTCCTGGCTTCAGATCGGCGCAGCGCGCTGACCATAGCAGCTATTTGGGCCATGAACCAATGGAGGGAAGATCTTTCTGTCTGTCTCTCTCACTGTCTAACTCTGTCAAATAAAAAAAAAAAATGGACCGAGGGCCCCCGAAAGAACTCAACCCACTGCTGCTCTAGGCCCACCCTGCCTGGCCCTTTCATAAAACCTAGAGACCCCCAGGAGGCGCCCCCTCCACCTCCTTCCCCACCTGCAACTCCCACCTCCTCCAAGAAGTGGTCCTGGGCCCCTACGGTGTCGTCGCCTTGCGCCTTAGTCGCCAGCTGCATCCCCCAGGCCCTCTAAGCCAAGGGCAGGATTCCCTTAAAGGATGAGGGCTCCTCTTCCAGGATGTGCAGCCCCTGCCCCAGGGAAAGGGGAGCCCCCCGGGCAGTGCAGACCTAGCAGGCTACCCCTCTCCCACTCCTGGTCAGCTCCAAGCCCCACCATTCCAGGGCTTCCCCTAGTGGAGACAGGAAAAGCCTGCCTGAGACTTAGCAGGCCACGTGAAATCAGTGTGGTCTAGGGCTCGGGGACCCACCCTGAGTCTCCCCCACCTTCTGCTCCTTGAGAGACCAGAACCTAGGAGTGGATTTGTGTGAGCCGAGCAGGGGCTCCGGGTGTCTGACCGTGCCGCCCACCACTGCCTGGCTGGCTGGGTTCCCGGGGCAGGTGCCGGCCCTGGACGGAGCCCCTGGAGTCTACAGCCTCAGGGTCAGGCAGGCACGGGAGGCCCTAAGTTCCTCCAAGACAGAGTCTCCCCATCTCGAGCCCCCCATCTCTCTAAAAACTCCTCTGCCCCCTCTCTGCCTTCTGACTGATCCAAAAGCCGAGTCTGATGTGGGCTGGGGGGAGCGCGGAGGGCAGCGACTCTGTAGGTTGAGCAGGGGCCCCTGGCCTGGGCAGCCCAGCTGTCCCCCACCCCACCCCATCCTACACCACCCCTGCAACTCACAAGGGTCCCAGGGTGGGCCCCCTGGATGCCTTGTTCTTTGGGAACTCCGAGGGAGCCAAGGGGAGCTGGGGTTGCGGCGGCAGGGGCAGGGTGACTGGGTGGGGGGGTGAGGGCAGCGTCCCTCTCTGCCCCTTGGGGAGATACGCAGAGAATTGCTAATTGCAAGTAAATCGGGCCTCAGCCTCAGCGTGGGGGAAGGGGCAGGCTGGGGCTGTCGGGCCGTCCGGGCTCCGTGAGAAGGCCAAGCCAGCCTGCTCTTCTCATGTAAAACAGCTTTTTGTCTGGGGGAGCCAGGGCTGGGGCCCAAGCCCTTGGCCAGGTTCTCGTTCCCCAGAGAGGAAGAAGGTGCGGAGGCCTCCTGAGCTGCCTTCTCCACTCTCTGGCTCTCAATGTGAGGCTCAGGGGTGCTGCCCAGCAGGAGGGGCTGCGCCCCGGCTCTGCGTCTCCGCGTCTCTGTGCCGGGCTGTGGGAAAAAACCAAGCACAAAGGAGGGGGCTGCCCAGCTGAGTTGGGAGACAGGCAGCTCGGATGCAGGATGCCCTGAGATGGAAGCGTCCAGCACTGGGACCCCTCCTCCCCAGGGGCCACGAGGGTCCTATCTGGCTGCCTGGGCCCATTTCAGACTTTCTCACCGCCTCCCAGGCCCCCCTACCCTTTTGTACCTAGGGGCGGGGGATGGGGGAGGGTCTTGAGAAGCTCAGCGCTCAGTGAGCTTCCTAAGGGGCCTAACCAGAGAAAGGAGAAGGGACCCAGCTTGGGAGAAAGCCTTGCTCCTATCATAGGGCCGATGGGGCCGATCCGTGATGTGGCATAGTGGGTAAAGCCGCTGCCTGCACCCGCGTAGGAGACCTGGAAAAAGCTCCTGGCTCCTGGCTTCGGATCGGCGCAGCCTCTGCTGTTGTGGCCATCTGGGGAATGAACCGGCAGATGGAAGACCTCTCTCTCACCTCTCTGTAACTCTGCCTTTCAACTAACTAACTAAATAAATATTTTTAAAAAAAAATAGGGATGCATGGATGACGCTTCCGGATCCTGGGGCCACAGGAGCACTTGCTGTCTCCTCGTTTATGAGCTTCTGTAAACTTGGGCAAATGATATAACCCACTGAAGCTTGACTTTCTCATCCACAAAATGGGGACAATACCATCTTCCCCAAATCCTTCTGAAGATATAAAGACATGTGAAGGTCTCCACAGGGCAGCCCCTGGTTCATAGGAAGAATGGATACACACACACACCATTGAGGGGTCTTCAAAAAGTTCATGAGGGGCGGGCATTGTGGCACAGCAGGTAAAACCACCGCCTGCAATGCGGCCATCCCGTATGGGTGCCAGTTCGTGTTCCCGTGGCTCCTCTTCTGACACAGCTCCCCTGCGAATGGCCTGAGGAAAGCAGCACAAGATGACCCAAGCCCTGGCACCCAGATGGAAGACCCGGATGAAGCTCCTGGCTTCTGGCTTCCGCTGGCCCAGCGCTGGCCGTTGCAGCCATTTGGGGAGTGGACCAACAGATGGAAGATCTCGCTTTCTGTCTCTCCCTCTCTCTCTTTGTAACTCTAGCTTTCAAAATAAATGAATCTTAAAAAAAAAAAAAACAGTTCATGTAAACATATATTATGAAAAAAAACAAGGCATGGATTTCAAAAAATTTTTGCATGGAAATTGTTATCTTTTAATTTCATTAAAATATTTATTGTTATTTATTTGAAAGATAGACAAAGAAACAAAAATCTTCTATCTGCTGATTCACACCCCAAATGTCCCCAACAGCCAGGGTTGAGTCAGGCCAAAACCAGGAGCCTGGAACTCAGCCCAGGTCTCTGATGTGAGTGGCAGGGATCCAGGACCAGGAGCCATCACCTGATGCCCCCCAAGGTTCTCATTATCAGAAATGAAGCCAGGACTCAAACCCAGGTGTTCTGAAGGGGTACGCGGCACCCCAGTGGGCATCTTTGTATTGCATTTTCCCACAGACTTTCTGAAGTACCTTTGCACACTGCAGGGCTAAAGGTCTCTGGCACCTCCTGGTCCTACAGCACTTTCCAGTTGCCAGAATGCATGCGTCATCTCTTAACAATACGCCATCTAATAAGTGGAACAGGCTTTTTTAGGTCTGTATTTCACTGGTGACAAAATTGGGATTCCTGGGGCCCGCATTGTGGCACAGAAGGTTAGGCTGCAGCCTGCGACACTGACATCCCATGTGGGTGCCGGTTCAAGTCCTGACTGCTCCACTTCCAATCCAGCTCCCTGTTAATGCGCCTGCGCATGCGGCAGAGCTAACCCAGGGACTTGGGCCCCTACAACACAGGGGAGAGACCTGGATGGAGTGCCAGCGCTTTGCAGAGTGAACCAACAAATGGACAATCTCTCTCCCTCCCTCCATGTCTGTAACTCTGCCTTTCAAATAGATAAATAAATAAATCTAAAAAATAAAAATCAAACAACCCTGTGATTCTAAAAGGGCAAATCAGATCCTGATGCTACCTCAGTGCTTAGCCCACTCCACCGGGTGGCCTCGGAGACTGCATCTCACAGACTAGGGCCCGAGTGAAACCAGCCCTGCGCTGGCACAGCTTCAGGCTGGCTGGGGCTTAGCACACCTTGTCCCCTCCCCTCCCATCCAGGGAACCTCCAGGACCAGGACGGAAGCCCCCACTCTGGGGGGCAGCAGACAGACATGGGTAGGACAGCTACTTCTCTCCTCCTGCGAGGGGCCCACGGCCCTCTTTCCTTCTCCCCTCTATTTTGAGAGCCCTATGGTGTCCTGCCTGTCCCCAGTGCCGTTCAGACTGGGCCCTATTCTCCCAGCCCCTGAACTAGGTGGAGGATGCTGGCCCCCCCTCCCCCAGGGGCTCTTAGCCCCAGCCTTTGGCCCAGGGGCTCCGCATCGGGCCAGTCCCTTTCTCACTGCCCGGCTCCCTCCCCAGGGGCCCTTAATCCATCTCAGCCAGCAGGAAGCCCTTAAGCTGCCTTTTCAGCGGCCTTCCCCAGCCCGCTGCGGGCCCTGGGCCTTTCTATACCACCCTTGGCAGGATCTGTGTTATACAAGCTGGAGAGGGCCACCCCCGCAAAGAGGTCACCGCGCCTGCCACAGCTTCCAGCCCCAGCAGCCTGTCCTGCCGGTGCCTTCCCCGCTGGCACCCCCGGGCACCAGGAGCCCCCGCCACGCACATCAAAGCCCCAGCCTGGGTCCAGGTGGGGGCAGGGAGAGGCAGGGGACAGTGGGCAGGAGGCCAGGGCCAGGGCAAGCGTGGCAGGCAGGAGGGGGCCCCTCTGGCTCTGTGCCTTGTGGTCTCTCCATCTCTCTGATTCCGGCCCCAGCCCCCAGCTCCTCCATGCCGGCTCACAGCACTCCTTGGAAGCGCTGCTGCTGTGGCCCAGCCCGCGGCTGGGAGGGCAGCTCCGGAGGAGGCCGGCCCTGTGTTACACACAGGAAGAGATGGGCCGAGAGGTGGGGGGAGGGCTGGTACGGGGGACAGGTTCCTTCTCTCCTAGGCTGTGGGCGTGGGAGGCAGGGGTTGCTTGTCCCAAGCTGGGGACCTCACAGCTTGGATCCTTCCAGAACGGACTTGACTTCCATCCCCAGGCCTGCAGCCCAGGCAAGTATATTCTTCCTGGTTCTGATTTTGCGCTTGCAGAATTTTGGTTCTTGCACGGGCCCTACCCTGCCCTCCGCCTTTCTCCTCCCTCCTTCTCCAGGAAAAAGGCACCCCCACCAAGGCCCCTTCTCCCCAGCCCTGCCTCCAGTCTCCACTCCAGGAAGCCAGGCTGCTGCTAGCGAGGCTGAGGAGCGCGCTGGGAGACGAGTTGGGGGTGCCGCTGGGAGGTCTGTTTGTAGTTCAGATTCCTCTCATTCCAGGCGCAGCAGGCTCTCGCTAGGGAAGGGCTGCGGCGGGGAGGGGGAACCTGGGGGCGCAGCTGCAGGGAGAGGAGGGGAGGGGGTTTGCTCCTCCTGCTCGGACCCCCAGCCATAAGCTGGGACCCCCCAGAAGCTGCTTGGACAGTCAAGCCCCTCCCACCCCCACTGAGGCCGTCCTGCCTTTCTTTGCCTGCGGAACAGTCTGTGTCTGTCCTTTTGGGGTGCTCAGAGACGTTTGGGGCGATGTCTGAAGAGGAAGGCAGCCCCAGCAAGAAGGGGGCCAAGAGCGTTCTCCCGCTGGAACCGCAGATTCTGACCCGAGCCTTGAGTCAGCGCATTTGCCCCTCAGTACTGCTGCCCTAGGCCCCAGGGGTCCTCAAGGGTTAATCCGAGGGACCCAGCTGAGAGGGAAAGCAACCTGAAACCCGCGGGGGCTCCAGGAGTCCCACACCTGCCAGGACTCCCTGGAAAACGTCTTCCTCCCACTGCCCCGCCCCGATGGGGGGGGGGGGAGCGGCGGCGGCGAGGACAAACGGGACAGGCTTGTGGCTTGTGCTGGGCCTCCGGAGTGGAGCCTTCCAGAAGATTCACATTCCCTTCTTGGAGAAGAACCTGAGCTGTGCAAAGGAATGCAGAGAGGAAACAAAGTTAAGTCCTCTGAGTCCCGGTCCCATCCAGTCCGAGCCCAGGGCTCTGCCCCTGCGTGTGCACACACACACACACACACACACCCGGGGCCAGGTCTGCCTCGGCCCCCATGGCCTCTGACTGAGGGGCTGCTGCCGGGTTACACAGCAGTGTGCACCACCTTAAGCTTCCTCTCGCAAAGCAGTGGTGCCCAGGGATCCGTGCTTCTCACTGAATCCTCACTTCAGAGGGGCGGGACAGATTCATTATGCCCATTCTGCAGATGGAGCGACTGAGACTCCGAGAAGCAGAATGACCCACTGAAGGCCACAGAGCAAATGAGAACCGAGACCTGGACCCAAGCACTTAGTGTCGCAAATCTACAACGTGGCTCCTCAGCATGGAGTTAAGTTTGTTCTTCACGTTCCTTCTTCTGAGATGGGAGGCCGGAACATCCTTGGGATTGCGTGTGGCTTCAGGGCAGACTGTGGCCTGGCAGTTAAGACGCCACCTCCTCTAGTCAAGGGCCTGGGCTGTGTTCCCACCTCCTCTAGCCCAGGGCCTGGGCTGTGTTTCCACCTCCTCTAGCCCAGGGCCTGGGTTGTCTTCCCGAGCTGCTCCTGATTCCAGCTTCCGCTACTCTAGACCCGGGTGATGACTCAAGGCACTGGGTTCCTGCCATGCCACACAGGGGAGCTTCAGCCTGCTCCAGTCTCTACTGCCGTAGGCGTTTGGGGAGTGAACCTGCAGACGAGAGAGCTCTGTCTTTCACATACATAAAGTATGTAAAGCAATAGCACGTTAAATGTGGTTTCAAGCAGCTAGATAATCTTGTCAAAACTGGAGGTTGGAGACCTGGACCTTAGAAACCTGATTGCTCATTTCTCCTTCCCCGGGGCTTAGCTTCTTCCACTCCCAGAGGGTGGGCTCCAGGACAGGGGGCGGCGCCGGCTGAGCAGGGCCAACCACCCCATGGGAGCAGTTGTCACACTTTGGCTTCCTTAACACAGGGAGCACTGATTCACTGGCTCAGCTGAGTATCTATCATATGCCAAGCACCAAGGGTGGCCCAAATACCAAGGCACTGCCTCTGCCCTCCAGAGGTGATCTTTTTTTTTGGGGGGGGGGGGTGGCGGGGTTGGAGAGACATTGTGTATGCAAGTAAGGTATGTCAACTGCTAAACTCCAGCCGAGAGGGCCAGAGAGGTGTCGATGTTGTAGGGTCGATGTTGTAAGCCACTGTTCGCCATGCTGGCATCCCATGCCAGGGTGCCAGTTCCAGTCCCTCGCTGCTCTACTTCAGATCCAGTTCCCTGCTAATGAACTTGGGCCCCTATACTCATGTCAGAGACCTGGAAGAAACTCCTGGCTCCTGGCTTTGGGCCGGCCCAGCTCTGGTCATTGTGACCATTTGGGGAGTGAACCAATGGATGGAGGACCTCTCTCTCTCTCTCTCTCTCTCTCTCTCTGTAACTTGATTTTCAAATAATTAAATAAATAAATCTTTTTTAAAGAAAATAAGATCATTATGGTAGGGTCCTAATCCAATAGGATTGATGGCCTTATAAGAAGAGAAATCTCTCTGTGTGTGTCTCTGTCTCTATATGGATAACCATATATGTTATAGAATCATACACTATTCATACGTACATGAATAATACAAAGCAGAGTAGCGAGGACTCGAACTGGCACTCCCATATGGGATGCATTTGTCATAAGCGGTGGCTTAACCCGCTGCGCCACAGTGCTGGCCCCGGAGGAACAGATGTGCCAGTTAATACAGTCACAGAAATGATCCTCCAGTCGGGGCCGCCGCTTCGGCCATACACAGGAAGAGACCAGAGCCGGCCGCTGGCCCTTAGTCAAGGTCGCAGGCCCACAACTGCCCCAAGGGAACTGTGCTCCGGCTGCTACTGCTGCCTGAGGCTGAACCCCTGGCACTGCCCCAGGACAACCCCCCTTGGCCAGCCTTGCCTGCAAGCGGAAGCAGCCAGAGCAGCAGGAATACGGCCTTGTCTTCCTCTCCACCTTCCACACCTCAATCTCAAATGGGTGCACTTTGCATGCAGAGCTCCAGCTGCAAAGGAAGCTGGGAGATGAGGCTTTTGGCTTCAACCTCTGTAGTGCTGGATGGAGGTGGGGATGGACACTGGCAGCTGACCCATCTCATCCCCCACAATGGCAGAGCGTGGTAGAAACTGCGGCTGGGACGATCATTGGGGTTACCTTTGGAAGGCCTTGAATGAGTTGGAGTTAGGGACAGAGCAGGACGTCAAGGCTGCCAGGAATAACCAGGGAGGGTGGGTACTGTGGTTCAGTGGGTTAAATAGTGGCTTAGCATGGCCACAACCCATATCCCTACATGGGAGTGCTGGTTCCAGTCCTGGCTACTGTGAGCTTCAGAACCATCTTCCCTCTAAAATATGGCAGATGATGGTCCAAGTATTTGGGTTCCTGCCACCCATGCAGAGACCTGGATGGAGTTCCTGCCTTCAGCCTAACCCAGCCCCAGCTGTTTCAGACATTTGGGGAGTGATCCAGCAGATGGAAGATCTCTCTCTGTGTGTCTTCCTGTCACTCTGCCTTTCAAATAAGTAAATAAATAAATATATATATATTTTAAAAAGGGCTCTTAAAGCTAATTGAGTTGCTTGGCAGGCAGGTATGAGAGCCTTCAAAAAGTCTGTGAAAGGGGCTAGCATCGGCATAGCAGGTTAAGCTGCCACCTTCGAAGCCAGCATCTCATATAGCTCCAGGTTTGTGTCCTGGCTTGCCCTACCTCCCATCCAGCTTCCTGCTAATGCACCTGGCAAAGCAGCAGAAGATAGCCCAAGGGCTTGGGCTCTTGCACCCATGTGGGAGACCTGGGTGGAGTTCCTGGTTTTTGGCTTCAGCCTGGCTCAAGTTTAGCCTTGTGGCCTTTTGGAGAGTGAAGCAGCATGGAAGATCTCTTTCTCTCTCTGTCTCTCCCTCTCTTGATATCACTCTGCCTTTCAAAGAAATAAAAATAAATAAAAAATTCATATTATGATAAAACTATGTATGCATGGACTTCAAAATTTTTTGCCCCCAAATAAACCTATTTTTGAAAAAGACATTTATTTATTTGAAAGGCTGGGCCAGTGCTGTGGCGTAGTGGATAAAGCTGCCACATGCAGTACTGGCATCCTATATGGGTACTGGTTTGAGTCCCGGCTGCTCCATTTCCATCCAGCTCTGTACTATGGCCTGAGAAAGCAGCAGAAGATGGCCCAAGTCCTTGGGCCCCTGCACCTGCATGGGAGACCTGGAAGAAGCTCCTGGATTCTGGCTTTAGATTGGCACAGTTCTGGCCATTGCAGCCAACTGGGGAGTGAACCAGCGGATGAAAGACCTCTCTCTCTCTCTCTCTCTCTCTCTCTCTCTCTCTGCCTCTCTCTATCTCTGCCTTTCCTTCTCTCTGTGTAACTCTGACTTTCAAATATAAACAAATAAATATTAAAAAAAAGAAAGAAATTTCTGGTGACAGAAATAAGGGAAGAGAGAGAAGATCTTCCATCCACTGGTTCACTCCCCAAAGAGCCACAACAGCTAGATCTAGGCCAGACCAAAGCCAGAAACCAGGAACTCCATCCTGCTCTCCCCCAGGGATTGGCTGAGAGTCACCTTCCATTGCTTTCCATGGTGCATTGGCATCAGAAGCGGAGCAGCCAGGAGTCCGACTGGCACTCTGATATGGGACAGGGGCATTCCAAGTGGCTGTGTCACAGTGCAGTCCCCTGTCCTATGTTTTAATTCCATTTGTCCATGAATTTCTTGAAGTACCCTGATAGCTCCAGAGCCTGTGTGAGAATCACGTGGGGATTATAAATTCCGATCAGTGGGCAGGGCCCAAGGAATCTATATTCCTAGCAGGTGCATCCCAGCCTCCCGTGACCTGCTGATTCTGGGGCAGGTGGCCTCTCGGCTTTCAGAAACTTTGTCCTGGGGCTGGAATGCTCATGCTGCAGCCTCACGGAGGACGGAGAGCACAGGACGGCTCGAGCCCCTTCCCCTCAGGAGAGCAAATCCTCAAAGCTGGGTGCTCCATCCTGAGAAATACCAGCCAGGTGGAGGCTCAGCCCCGGGCCCGGGATTTGCACCCAGCCGCGCCATGAGGGCGAGCCGGCTTCAGCAGCACACACAGGCATTCCCTTGGGTCTGGTTCACTTAATTCTCCACTCCCACTCTGGTCCTGGGGTTCAAGGTCTTTGAGATCCTGTATCCATCACAGGGTTTTTTTTAGAGAGCATCTTTGTCCTTGAGGGGATCAAGAGTTCCACAGAGAAGGAGAAAAGTGAGACAGAGGGGACAAGGGTGTGCGTGGGGGTGGGGCGAGGTGGCACTTCCATCCCAAAGAGCTGCAGGTCCTCAGGGAAGCCGGCGGCACTCGCCAAATTTCCACACCAAGAATCTCCTGGAGCCCCCTTCCTTCTCAGCCAGTTTCTTCTCTTGGCTCTTACTGCTCACCCCAAAACCCTCCGTTCTAAGGGAAAGGCACTGATGGATGCCAGCATCCTGGCTTTCTCCCCCTCGGGGGCCACCCCCCAGGGAGGGGGTCGCCCCATGCAAGAGCAGGTGAGGGACTGTCCTCCTTGTCAGGAGTCCCCCCCACTCACTCCTAAGGCCTTGGGTCCCCTGCAGCCTGACACAGCCAGGGCCCCCCAGGCCTGGCTCCTAGGGGGCGGAGCCTCCCAAGGCAAGGGCACGATTTCGGGTTGGGGGAGGGGGACATCTAGAGCAAGAGGGGAGTGAGGGCAAGGGTGGGGGTGGGTGGAGAGCCAGGTCCTCGCCAGTAAATCAGAGCTGCTTTCCCAGATGGAGTCGTAGCCGCTTTGATTTCGCCAGTCGCCCCTCCCCCTCGGCGGCCTCCCCTCACCCCCAGCTCCGAGGCTTCAATTCCTCCCTGAAAAGCAGCGGGGCCTCCTTTCAAACCGCCCGGCTCCTCCAGCCCCGAACAACAGCTTAAGTTACAGGAAAGAGAAAGGGGAGGGGTGAGGTGGCCCAGCCTGGAGGGAAAGGGCAGAAATTCTGGGAGAAGCCAGGGGCGAGGGAGAGTGGAAAGGAGTCTGGGAACTGAGAGAGCAGATGGAGTTGGGAGCTGGGGTGCAGGTGGGATGGGGGAGCGGGCTCTGCACGAGCCTACATTGGTCCTCCCTCCCCAGCCAGTGCCCCACACCCCTTCCAGGACCCCAGAGCATGTGAAAGTCTGATTCGGCCTCCCCTATTTCTCACCTCTTGGCCTGAGGTTCTAGAAGGTTCTGAGAGAGTATCTGACCCATTCATCCTCAGAGATGCTATGTCTTAGGACTAGAGGCAGGGTGACCTGAGAACCTCACCAACCAAATCCAGCACCAGTTTTTCCCGCTTCCTCCTGCCCAGACTGCTCTGGGCTGCCTGCACCACACTCTGGCTCAGTATGTGCCTGGCTAAGGAAAGTCCTTAATTAACAGATCATTGGTTCTATCTAGCTAATCCTTTTATTGCCTGTTTTGCCTTCAAAGACCTTGGGGAAAGGTGTTGGGGAGATGAAGCGGACACAGCTAACCTCTGCTGAGTCCCCCCCTCCTCTGCCCCAAAACCAGGGCAGCCGGGGTACCCCTAGGGCTGGGGTGAGGTGCCCTGAGGGAGCCCCAGGAGTCCCAGGTCTCCTGGGGGGGGGCAGGAATCTGCAGTCTCACCCATGCAGGTGTTGGTGGCCAGGCTCAGGGCTGCAGGAGGAAAGGCAGGTTCCCCAAAGGCAGCAAGATCCTGGGTAGGCCCAGGAGGGGGCTCCCTCCTAGATGCTGAAGGCCCAAACCTGTCCATTTAGAGGAGATTACTTTACTTAGAGAATAAAACCTTTTAGGGCCGGCGCCGCGGCTTACTAGGCTAATCCTCCACCTAGCAGCGCTGGCACACCAGGTTCTAGTCCCGGTCAGGGTGCCGGAGTCTGTCCCGGTTGCCCCTCTTCCAGGCCAGCTCTCTGCTGTGGCCAGGGAGTGCAGTGGAGGATGACCCAAGTGCTTGGGCCCTGCACCCCATGGGAGACCAGGATAAGTACCTGGCTCCTGCCTTCGGATCAGTGCGGTGCGCTGGCCGCAGCAGCCATTGGAGGGTGAACCAACGGCAAAAGGAAGACCTTTCTCTCTCTCTCTCTCTCTCTCTCTCTCTCACTGTCCACTCTGCCTGTCAAAAAAAAAAAAAAACAAAAAACAAAAAACAAAAAACAAAAAACAAAGCAAAAAAAAAAAAAAAACAACCCTTTTAGAACCTTAAAGGATCTAAAGCGATACCCTCTTCCTTGCTCTCTGCCTCCTAATCACACACACCGCTATCCCCCTTTTAGGGTGCAGGGACCTCAGTGCCTTGGGAAGCAAAGCACCCTGGCCCGGGGTCGAGGACCCAACCGCTGAGCACGCAGGGACCCTGGAGAAGCAGCCCTGGAGAGCCTGCACATGGCTCCTCTGGGAGCAACGGGCTCTAGAGCAAAAGAAGCAAGGAGTTAGGGCGGAGGCCCCAGATGGGAGGTTGGAGGGGGCCCCCTGGGCAGTGCCCCAAGGTTTGTATGGCTGGTGGCAGCGTCCTCTGGGCCGTTCTCCCATGACACGCCTCCCGTTGTGGAATATTGCTGCCAACAGTCGGTCGTCACTTCACTCCTCTGTGACACATAGCTTTCCATCTAGTGTGGGTGTCACTAAGCATGAACGTTTTTTTTCTTCCTTTGTTTTGTTTAAAGATTTATTTACTTATTTGAAAGGCAGAACAACAGAAAGAGAGGTGCAGGTGGAGGGAGGGAGGGAGGGAGAGAGGGAGAGAGAGAGAAACGGGTGCTAGAGGTCTTCCATCCATCCGCTGGTTCACTTCCCAAATGGTTGCAACAGCCAAGGCTGGAACTATATCTGGGTCTCCCACTTGGGCCATCCTCCACTGCTTTTCCAGTAGCTTTGACAGGGAGGGGGACTGGAAACAGGGCAGCCGGGACTCTAAGTGGCGCTCTGATATGGGATGCCAGTGTTGCAGGTGGCGGCTTAACCTGCTACGCCAAAACAATGGCCTCTCCCATCTCTCTTTTTTTGACATTAATAATAGTGCATATTCCTGAGCCACTGTGATAATTCAATACATGAGTGTAACGCGGCGATCAAATCAGGGTAGCTAGCATTTCCATCTCCTTACTCGTGTGTGTGTGTGTGTGTGTGTGTGTGCTGTGAATCTTCAAGCTCTCTCCTAGTTCCTTATAAAACACATAACACATTGCTGTGAACTGTAGTCACCCCACTAGGCTGTAGACTGCTCTTATCTAAATGTATGTTGGTGCCCATTGACCAGCCTCCCTCCCCCTCTCTGCTGCATCCCAGAAGTCCACTTCCTTAGCTTCCACCTGTAGGTGAGAACACGCGGTACCCGTCTTCCTCTGCCTTCTAGCCTGGTCCCTTGTGATTGCTTCTGCACTGGTACCTGTGGCTCCTCCAGCTGCCCACAGGCGCCGGCTAAAACCCTAAGCTCTCTGTGCAGCACCCTCTCCAGGAGCCCAGACTCCTGGACTGCAAGGTATCGAAGGCCCCCTGCTTTCTTAAAGCCTCCTCTGCAGACATTCCCAGAAGCACATGGGGCTCTAACGGGGCCAAAGCATTGTGCTCCCTGCCCCCAGCACCCCACCACACCCTTGTATGCGCCCCTTGTATGCACCGTTCCCTCGGCTGTTTACTTGTCTGCCTCCCCATCGGTTCTGATTCCTATTTCTCCACCCAACACTGCTCACGCGGCCTGCGAGGCCCTGCAGGTCTGCTTCCTGCTGGCCTCTAGCTCATCCCACTTCATTTCTCACTCCAAGGCTCCTGGACTCCAGCTCCGCCACATGCCCTCCCCAGCCCTGTAAGTGAGTGTCTCCCAGCGGAACGGAAGCCTGCACTCAGTATACCGCTGTTAAGTGGATAAAGGCACACTATTTGGAGGCGGGCATTTGGTGCAGGGGATGAGACCCCCATTTGGGACGCCAGTAGCGCGACTCCACTGCTGACGGCAGCTTCCTGCTGATCCCACAGCACCTACCAGGGTGATCTGGAACCAGAAGTCTCAGCAGAAGTGTGTTGAAGCGGCTCCCGCTCCCCCTCCGCGTTGGGGAGGACAGCGAGGGAGTAACTGTCACTCAGGCCTGGCCAGAGGGCAGGAAAACGGGTTTGTCATGGAAGGAAACTTAAGATGCTGCGCTTGCATGGGAGACTTGCTCTCAATTTCCTACCAGGCGGTGAGCTTCCTGAGCGGGGCCGGAGCCTGTCTTCCCCTCTGTGGCACAGCGGGCCGCCGGCCTCCCACGCAGCAGTGCCTGGGTTCCAGGGGCCGCTCAGCTTCCTGCGAGGCACATATCCCGGGAGGCAGCAGATGATGGCTCAAGTTAGTTGGGTCCCCTGTCACCCACGTGGGGGACCCGGCTGGAGTTCCCAGTTCCTTGTTGAGGGCATTTGGGGAGTGAATCAGTGGAGGGCAGATCTCTCTGTGTCCCTCTGCCTTTTAAGTACATAAAATAGAAATTAAAAAGCAAAAAGAAAGACGCCCTAGGGCCAAACGGGGGGGGGGCAGCAGTGGGGACAATGCAAGTGGAGGAACAGCAAAAATAAAGAAATTAAAGTTTTAAAAAAGTGTATCCCGGCCGGCGCCGCAGCTCAACAGGCTAATCCTCTGCCTAGCGGCGCCGGCACACCGGGTTCTAGTCCCGGTCGGGGCGCTGGATTCTGTCCTGGTCACTCCTCTTCCAGGCCAGCTCTCTGCTATGGCCCGGGAGTTCAGTAGAGGATGGCCCAAGTGCTTGGGCCCTGCACCCCATGGGAGACCAGGAGAAGCACCTGGCTCCTGCCTTCGGATCAGCGTGGTGCGCTGGCCGCAGCGCACCGGCCGTGGCGGCCATTGGAGGGTGAACCAACGGCAAAGGAAGACCTCTCTCTCTCTCTCTGCCCACTCTGTCAAAAATAATTTTTTTTTTGAAAAAAAAAAAAGTGTATCCCTTTGTTTTGAGGGAAAACTGTTCTTCCTAGAGCAGGCAAAAGGCGACTTCTCCAGGATTCAGTAAGGAGCACGTTCAAGCTGTGAAGAACCTGAAAATGGCGATGCCATTCATTCAATCATGGACAAGCCCCTCGGCGAAGCTGTCAGCCCGGAGCCCTGGAACCCACTGTGGGGTTCCGTGTCCTTGCCACGCCTTTCTTCATCCTTTCTTTCCAACGTCTTTTTGTTGTTTTTAAAAGCAATCCTTTTCCAGAGGCGGGCTGGGAGGCTCTGGCCCAGGCCGAGAAGCCAAGGGGCTTCCCAGAATCAAGTTTCTTTTCTCGTTTTAAGTCCCCTTCCTCCTGCCTTCCCGAGAGACCACGGCAGTGACTGACCCAGCATCCAGCGTCAGGCCCAGGAGAGCAGCGTGCCAATTTCTCCCTCTCCTCCTTAGCCCTCCCTGCCCTCCACAATTGTAAATCCTGGAAGGAGTGTGGGTGGGGGGGAGAAAATGTGTCTAAAGGCACAGGAACCCCGCGGGCCGCCCCCCACCCCCCGCCAGCCCCTGGCCAGGTGAGCGAGCCCCCGCCTCCTCGCTCCCGCAGCTCCACCCCTTCCTGGTGTGGAATCGCTTAAGGTTTGGGGAGAACGCCCCCCTCTCCCAGGAGACCGGGTCTGGAAGCTTTTAGGAGGCGGAGCCGAGGTGGGGGCAGGGGGGAGAAGGCGAGTTTCCCCCTCAATGCTCGCAGGGCCCTAGAGTCGTGTCTGAGCTCAAAACTGCCCTTCACCCCCTACCATTAACTTTCGATTAAGACCTCCTCCTCCCAGCAACTAAAGTTTACTTTGCATAATTCAGATTTGCCTCGGAAGAAGGGGAGGCCGAGGCCGCGGCGCGGGGCAGCCCTCCGGGCCCACGCCCCGCCCCGCCCCCAGCCCGCAGCCCCGGGCCTCTGAGTTCCTGAGTTTTCTCACTTTGAGGTGCCACCGAACACAAAGCACCATAATGGGCTCCTTTGTGCGGGCTATGGGGCAATTACGCCCGGGAGTACCGGCCCCTTTAAGAGCTTCTTAAAGAAACAGGCTCTCCTTTTCCAGAGGGTTATTTAAGGGTGTGTGTAGGGGGAGGGGCGAGACCAACTACTAGGGGTCTGTGCGGCGGAAGAAGTGGAACTTTTGTCTGGACTCCACGAGAAGAGGCAGAGAGCAAAGTCTTTGCAAACTGCTCAGTTTTTAAGAAATCTGCTCATCCTTCCCCTCCTCCCCCCTAAATTTTATACTTGAGTTTTTTTTTTTTCTTCACTTGATTTGTAAAATTGGGTTGGAATAGGTGGGGCTCGGGGAGCCAGGGCTCGGGTGAGGACTTAGGGACCCCTGCGGGGCAGGGGTCCAGGCCCCCCGCGAGGAGGCGTGAGCCAGGCTCGCAGGGCCCTGAGCCAGCCGCAGCTCCGGAGAAGTCCCGGGCTGGGCCGACGGCCCGCACCGTACGAACAGCTGTCTCTTTAAAAAGCAAAGGGGCGGCGGTGGCGTGGGGGGGGGGCAGTTTTGTTGGCATCTGATTTCTGATCTCATTATGTTGTGGTCGACCAATCCGGCCCTCCGGGCTGGTCCTCGATTTTAAATCTGATTGGCCGAGAGCACATTTTGGGACGGTGCTTAGAGCTCGACGGGGCGGTTTCAAGGATCCCTTTTTTTGGGGGGCTAAGGAGAGGGCGGGGCCGCCAGCGGGGGCCCCCTTGAAACCGACTAATTGGGATCGGAGAGGCCGAGGTGAGGGCTGGAGGAGGCACAAAGGAGTCGCCGGGTGGAGGAGGGAGGCGAGAGGGGGAGTTGGGAGGCGAGAGGCGGAGGCAGGGGAGGAGAGAGGGCAGCGGTGCGCCGCGGCTCTGGCGGCTCAGTGCGACCGCGGCGAGCGAGCGGGCAGGCGCACCGCCCCCTCCCCCGCCCGGCCTCCCCAACTCTGCGGCCGCGAGCAAAGTTTGCAAAGCGGCGCGGGAGGCGGCGGCCGCAGCCCGGCGGCAGCGGGGAAGGCGCGCGGTCTCGGGGTTGGGGGCGGGGGCGGGGGGGCGCCCGGGAGCCGGGCGGGGGGCGGCGGCCAGCATGCGGCCCCGCAGCGCCCTGCCCCGCCTGCTGCTGCTGCTGCCGCCGCCGCCGCCGCTGCTGCTGCTCCTGCTGCTGCCCGCCGCCGGGCCGGCCCAGTTCCACGGGGAGAAGGGCATCTCCATCCCAGACCACGGCTTCTGCCAGCCCATCTCCATCCCGCTGTGCACGGACATCGCCTACAACCAGACCATCATGCCCAACCTGCTGGGCCACACGAACCAGGAGGACGCGGGTCTGGAGGTGCACCAGTTCTACCCGCTGGTGAAGGTGCAGTGCTCGCCCGAGCTGCGCTTCTTCCTGTGCTCCATGTACGCGCCCGTGTGCACCGTGCTGGAGCAGGCCATCCCGCCGTGCCGCTCCATCTGCGAGCGCGCGCGCCAGGGCTGCGAAGCGCTCATGAACAAATTCGGGTTCCAGTGGCCCGAGCGCCTGCGCTGCGAGCACTTCCCGCGCCACGGCGCCGAGCAGATCTGCGTGGGCCAGAACCACTCGGAGGACGGGGCGCCCGCGCTGCTCACCACCGCGCCGCCGCCAGGACTGCAGCCGGGCGCCGGGGGCACCCCGGGCGGCCCGGGCGGCGGCGGCGCGCCCCCGCGCTACGCCACGCTGGAGCACCCGTTCCACTGCCCGCGCGTCCTCAAGGTGCCGTCCTACCTCAGCTACAAGTTTCTGGGTGAGCGCGATTGCGCGGCGCCGTGCGAGCCGGCGCGGCCCGACGGCTCCATGTTCTTCTCGCAGGAGGAGACGCGGTTCGCGCGCCTCTGGATCCTCACCTGGTCGGTGCTGTGCTGCGCCTCCACCTTCTTCACGGTCACCACGTACCTGGTGGACATGCAGCGCTTCCGCTACCCGGAGCGGCCCATCATCTTCCTGTCGGGCTGCTACACCATGGTGTCGGTGGCCTACATCGCGGGCTTCGTGCTCCAGGAGCGCGTGGTGTGCAACGAGCGCTTCTCCGAGGACGGCTACCGCACCGTGGTGCAGGGCACCAAGAAGGAGGGCTGCACCATCCTCTTCATGATGCTCTACTTCTTCAGCATGGCCAGCTCCATCTGGTGGGTCATCCTGTCGCTCACCTGGTTCCTGGCGGCCGGCATGAAGTGGGGCCACGAGGCCATCGAGGCCAACTCGCAGTACTTCCACCTGGCCGCCTGGGCCGTGCCGGCCGTCAAGACCATCACCATCCTGGCCATGGGCCAGATCGACGGCGACCTGCTCAGCGGCGTGTGCTTCGTGGGCCTCAACAGCCTGGACCCGCTGCGCGGCTTCGTGCTGGCGCCGCTCTTCGTCTACCTGTTCATCGGCACCTCCTTCCTGCTGGCCGGCTTCGTGTCGCTCTTCCGCATCCGCACCATCATGAAGCACGACGGCACCAAGACGGAGAAGCTGGAGCGGCTCATGGTGCGCATCGGCGTGTTCTCGGTGCTCTACACCGTGCCCGCCACCATCGTCATCGCCTGCTACTTCTACGAGCAGGCCTTCCGCGAGCACTGGGAGCGCTCCTGGGTGAGCCAGCACTGCAAGAGCCTGGCCATCCCGTGCCCGGCGCACTACACGCCGCGCACCTCGCCCGACTTCACCGTCTACATGATCAAGTACCTCATGACGCTCATCGTGGGCATCACGTCCGGCTTCTGGATCTGGTCCGGCAAGACGCTGCACTCCTGGAGGAAGTTCTACGCGCGGCTGGCCAGCGGCCGGCACGGGGAGACCACCGTGTGAGCGGCCGCGCGGGGACGGCCCGCGCCCCGGATTTTATTTTTCTAAATAAAGAACAGTCGAAACCATTTCTTTTTTTTTTTTTTTTCCTAAGGTCTTTTTTTAAAAAAAGAGAGAGAAAACTCTGCTCAACAGCCCACCAGGTTTGTAATTAAAACTGTAAATAGCCTTTGTAAATTTAATTATATATTTTCTATTTAAAAGGAAAAAGAAAAAAAAAAAGAGCAGCGACGGCGCCAGGGCTGAAGGAGTTGGGTGGGGGGGCAGGTTCCTTTTTTAAGGAGGGCCGGGGTCCACCGTTCGGGAGTCGCGCGCACCTGGGCTGGGGCTTGCGTGGGGCTCGGCGGGCGGCGCCTCGCCCCGCGCCCCGCGCCCCGCGCCCCGCGCCCCGCGCCCCGCGCCCCGCGCCCCGCGCCCCGCGCCCCGCGCCCCGCGCCCCGCGCCCCGCGCCGAGCAGGCTGGAAGAAGTTGGCCTTGGTTCCGTCCGGTTTCCGTCAGAGCCACATCTTCGAGCCCCCTCGTGGACGCTGGGCCTGGGGAAGCTGCAGGGTATTTTTGAAAGAGACTTGGGATTTTTTTATTTCCCTCTCCCTCTTTGCTCTCCCCACTCAAGTGGCCTGTCTCCTTCGCCCGGTCTCCGGAGAGCTCCGCACGGGGATGAAGATTGGAAAACAGAACAAAACCAACCAACACCGGCCCAGTGCCGGGGCCTGGGGTGGGGGCTGGGGCGCGGGGAGCCAGTGGGCCCAGAGGACCGCTCCGTTCTTCCTCTTTTCTTCTTTGCCACTCCTGCCCTCAGCGCTTAGGCCTGGCAGAAAATGCCCGGCGGCAAAGTGCGTCTTGAAACCACCTCCCGGGCCTGGCGGCTGCCCCCACCCAACAGAGCATTAGCCACGGGCATTGGCTGCAGGCCGGGTCCATGGGAGACCGGCCTCTCGTCCCTTCTCCCTCTACTGCCTCTCTCTCTCTCTCTCTTTCCCTAGGGAGCACGGTGCCTGGCATTCGGTTAGAGTCTGCGAGCTGGTTTGTGTGTGCCGTGTGGGTTTTATTGTTGTTTGTGGCTTCTTTTTCTATTTTTTTTCCCCCAGAAAAGCACTAAAAAACGGGCTGGGTTGGAGGGAGGGGGATGGGTGGCCGGGTGGGATTTTTAGTTTTCCTTTGACAAAAGACTGGTTTCTTTTCCAACTTGTCCACACACACACACACACACACACACACACACACGGGTGGTGTGTGCTCTGGCTCTGGGCAGGCTCTGGCTGCAGCCTGCCGGAGTGTTTACATGACTTTCTATATCACAAGATTGATAGAATGTTTACAACAGATGTTTCTTATCTCCCCCTTCCCCCACAAACAAAAGCCAAGACTTTATTCTTAAGTTAGCTGCCTGGGAAGTGAGGTAGACCGTCTGACTGCTGGGATGAGAATCCCAGTTTCCAATGCATCATTTCCCTCAACTATTTGGAATATTTTAGAATTTTAATTCCAAAGAATTGATTTGAAGACAAGTATGCCACATAACTCGACTTTCACCCTCTCCTGTTTCTTGATAATAGTGCAAATTAAAAGCTAATAATCATCTTAATAAAGTGTATGTAATTATCTTTGAGCGATCTAGCCCTTTAATTGTATTTAACAGGGTTGTAACGTTTTATTAGTTTAACCAAACCATAGCTCCTTCCCTCCCCGCCTTACCTCCTTGGTTGGGGGTGGGGGAGAGAGGGGGACTTCATGCTGAGACCTTGCTGAGTGCCTTCCCAGCCTTCCTGGTCTGACTGGGACCAGGGAGAAAGTAGGTTCCAAGCCCTACTTGCCACGGATTGTTCATGGTGGCTTGTGTTGGGGGAGGGGAACTGGGGCAGAGCCCCCCTCCCAAAATATATAATCTTTCCCCAGAATCATTTCTGCTGGTGTCTCCTTCAAGCCACCTTTATGAAAGGTGCTGTGTGTGAAGTCTCAATGCAAGGTCCCCCAGCTGTCCCGGAAGCTGGGGCGGGGTGGGGGGGTGGGGGGGAGGGAAGGGTCCCTGCCTGCCCCATGGCTCCATTTGTTGCAGGATTCTGAAGGGAGCCCACAAGGGCTGCAGGAAAGAGTTAAATTACAAACAAATTGGGAGTGCCTCTCCTGGTAATGGCGGAGGCCCGGGAATGGGGTGGGATTTTCCAGGGCTTGGGACTGAGCCCAGTGGGAAGAGGAATGTTGGTCTCCGCTGAAGATCTGGGAGGGCCCCCACTCTGCACCCCCCCCCCACGATCTCAGCTCTGTGAGCTTCAGGCGGGCTTGTCCCCAGCCCCCCATTCTGACGGTGGAGGGGATGGTTGGTGCCCTGGGGACCGTGCCCTTCCCCTCCCCTACTTCAGAGTGCTCTTCCAGTGGGGGGGGAGGGGTATGTTCCAGGTGCCTCTTTTGGAAAGAATGGAGGAGCTCCCGCTGCGTTGGGAGAGGGGTCTCCACTCCCTGGTTCCAGAAAGCCGGTGGAAACTTGCAGTTGCAGGTCTGCTGCTGCAGATTTCTCAGCGGTCCCCCGGGGGGGGGGGGGGAAGGGGTTCCACGGGGGAGGTGGCTGGGCCCCTCCCTCTGGGAGAGTGAGGCTTTGTGGTCGGTGAGGGGTCAGGGTCAGGGCCAAGAAGGAAGTCCCTCACCTGAAGCGGCCTCCCCTTCCCTGTCCTGCTGGTTGTCCTGGTGGACCTGTGGGTCACACATTCCCATCTCCCGCCCAGGCACCCCTCCCGAGAACGTGGCCGTGAGTTCCATGCTTTTTGTCCTGCAAGAGGATCCTTTTAAGGGCCAGGCCCAGAAGAGGCTCCTGGAGTTTCCCAGTGGAACTTCTAAACAGCTTCCGATTGGGTTGGCCTCTGAGACCTGCAGCTGTCGACTTCCAGAAGCTCTCCAAGAGGGTGCTGGGTATCCGGTCTGGGCCGGCTTCAGGAAGTGGGAGACATGGTCCTGAGTGTCCAGGGACACGTGTGTGTGTGCGGGCAGCCCAGCCAAGCTCCTGCCACTTCGCAGGGTCGCCCTGTGCATCACTGCTCGGCACGGCAGCCTGTCCTGCTCCAGCTCTGTCTCCCTCCTCACTTCCCACTTCTGGGGGCCACTGACCCTTGGGGATCCTGAAACATCTTTGGTTCTTGGCGTGAGAAACATGGCCAGCGCCACCCTAACTTGAGGAGGTTTCCAGACCTTCCCTCTCTACCCCCCCCAACTTTCTAATAACCCCTGTTGCTGAAAGGGGGAGCAGGGCGAGGGAAGCCAAACCGCTGGCCTCACAAACCCTGGAGCCCCCTGTGACAGACGAGTCATGCTGTCCAGTGTGCCCCTCTCTCAGGGGACGAGGTGACAGGGTGCCACACAGCAGAATGGGGGTCAAGTAGTGTTGTAGTTGGGGGAGAAAAGGAGAAAGAGACAGACAGACGGACCTCACATGGAGACTAGAAGTAGGAGACGCCTTAGGGGAAGTCCTTAAAAAAAAATCCTTGGGTGGGGGTCTGGTAAAGCTGCCACCTGGGACGGCGACATCCCATATGGGCACCGGTTCAAGTCCCGGCTGCTCTGCTGCCAATCCAGCTCCCTGCTAATGGCCTGGGAACGTCAGACCCAAGCGTTTGGGCGCCTGCCACCCACGTTGGAGACCCGGAAGAAGCTCCTGGCTCCTGACTTGAGCCTGGCACAGCCTTGGCTATTGCAGCCATCTGGGGAGTGAAGTTCTCTCTATCTGTCTGTCCCTCTCTCTCTGTAACTCTGACTTTCAAATAACTATAATATAAAAAAAAAAAGTTCATGGATGAAGTATATTATGAGAAAACCATGTGTGGATTTTTCAGTTTTTGCACTAAAATAAACTTTGCTTTGAATTCCATCTTCCACGCACTTTTTCGAGTGCCCTCATACCGGTGGGGGGCACGCGGGGAGGGGGGAGTTTCCCTCCTCTGCACCCAGGTCCTCATCTGTGGAGAGACCCCCCCCCCCAGTATGAGCAGCACCAGGGGGTCGCTGGACTTTGTAACCTGGCCTTCCTGCCAGGCTGTGTTCCCAGCACCTCTGCCTGGCGCCGGGTGTCAGCCGGGTGCCTGGAGGCCCCACGGGTGGCGGTGGGCCGCGTTCCCTCCCTCTCTCTCCCCTGATTAGGACAGAAATGTCTCGCTCGCCTGAGTGAGCAGGGCGCACACGCGGGCCGCCTCTCCAGCCGGCTTTGAAGCGGGCTAATTAGGGCCCGGCTGTCACAGCTGGCTTCCCCTGCGCCTCCCCGCCCCCCTGCCCCCTCCCCAGCCGCCCGGCCCGGCCTTCCCCTGCACACTTGTGGCTCCTCTGAGCCGTCTGGGAGGGCCCCAGGATTTGAGGCCTGGAAGGGCTGAGGTAAAAGCAGTGGACTGGGACGTGGTGGGAGCTTGCAGGCCACTGGGCTGGGGGTAGCTGCAGTGGCTCAGGACCAGGAAGACTGGAGAGGAGCCGGCCTGGGCTGGGAGCTGAGCCCTGGGCCCTTTGTTTGAAAGCCAAGCTTTCTGAAGGCTCCAGGCTCCCAACCTGGCCCTTATAATTAGCCCCAATCAGAGTGTTTATGTCGGGGCCTAGTGGGGCCGGGATTTCATTCCAAACCTGGGGAGGTGAGGGGAGGGGACGGGATTTGTGTAGAGGCGAGCACAATCGAGGGTAGGGGGAGGCAGTTGTGGGGGGAGGGCCGGGGGTCTGGGAGGGGCAGGACAGCCACCTTCTGGCTATCATAGGGGTCAGGATACCCCCTACCCCCCATGCAGAGTAGCCCATGCCCCAGCATCCTGACCCTGAGCCCAGCAGGCTCTGTGGGTGGGTGGGCTTGTGCCAATCGGAAATGGCTTGCAGATAATTAACCCCACTAATCACCAGCCTCAGCTCCACGGGGGGCAGTGTACAGGCCAGAGCCTCCCCTGGGGAGTGCCAGGCTCCCTGTTCTCCTTTCTCTGACTGAGGCCTGGGGTGAGCTGCCGGGGATGGCGGAGCCACAGGGTGTGCAGGGAGGGGCTGAGGGAAGCGAGGACGCGACAGGAGAGAGTGTGCCCGCTGGGGACCGCGGGAGAGCCCCATTCCCAGCACTGCTCGCAGGTGGCACTGGATGTGTCCCACGTGCAGTCAGCGTTTTCCTCTTGTCTAGGCCCCCCACCCCGGGAACTCTCTGGGTGCATGTGACTTATAGGGAATTCTGTGAATGGGGAGACAGGGTATGGGGTCTGAGCTCACAGCCCCTTAAACTCCCTCCTGCAGCACAGGAAGCCTTCCAGGATCCTGAGCTGGCCCCCCCAACCTCCCCCCACCTCCCTTCCTCATACTTTTACAGGCACCCCAGAATGCCCCGGTCCCCCGACAAGCCATGCCCATGGCTTTGCCCACACTGGCCCCGCGGCCGGCCCAAAGACCCTTCCCTTCCTCGCCTGGATATTAACTCACCCCAGGTCACAGGGTCCTCAGCAGGCAGCCCCGCCCCGCCAATCCCCCGACACCCTCTGTTTCCAGAGCACCTCACATTACTGTTTGTTATTCACCTCCTTTCTTTTTCTTTTTTATGATTTACTAATGTATTCAAAAGGCAGAGGGTGATATGTGTGTGTATATATATATATAGAGAGAGAGAGAGAGAGAGAGAGAGATCTTCCATTTGCTGGCTCACTCCCCAAATTTTCTGCGACGGCTGGGACTGGGCCAGGCTAAAGCCAGAAGCTTCCCACGTGGCTGCCGGGTCCCAGGGACTTGGGCCATCTTCCGCTGCCTTCCCAGGCACATTAGCAGGGAGCTGGATTCAAACGAGCCTCTCTGATATGGGCCATCCCAAGCAGCTGCTTAACCTGCTGCACCGCAACACCTGCCTCTAGGAAGGTTTTCTCCACAAACTGCCTTCACACAAATAGATAACAAACTCGTCAGAATTTCATTTAACTCATGAAGGACCCAGTGGGAAGTTACAGCCAGTCCAAAGGAGAACCCGGGAGCAGGCCCGCCCAGGCTGCTGACGATGTCAAAGTGAATTTGCTTCATAGAGGCAAAACTGGGTGGTACCCACTGGGCGGTGGCCAGTCGCATCTCCACTGACAAGACTGTTTCTGTGTAAAACAGCTCCAGGACCACTAAACTGGGAGGGGCCAGGCGAGGACATGAAGGGCTCTCTCCAACCATTTCAATGTCTTGCACAATTTTCTTTGGCAAGAAATTCTGAACTCATGTAGCCCAGGATGCCAAGTGCCACTCACCCCTTCCGATCAACGGGCTTGAGGGCCGGCCAGTAGGGAGCCCGGTGCCACCAGAGGCAGTTGGACGTCCTCCAGCCATCCCCAGGCTGCCAAAGCCTTTGCCCACCCATTCGGCCCCACCCTCTTGCCTTCCTCTTTGCCACCGCAGCTCCCTATCCACATCTGTTCTGACTGGGCAGCCAGCACCCTCTCCTCTCTCCCTGGGAGCCACCATGCATCGAACACTTTCTGTGTGCCAGACACTATCCGGTCATGACGTCACTCTGAATAACTGAACCACGGGCTAGGACACAAGTCCCCGGAAGCCACTGGCTCAGGGCATCCAGCCACCAGAGCTCAGCAAAGCAGGGGAGACTCAGAACCACAACACCAGCCAAGGCAGGTGGGTCGTTTCTCAGGGCAGTGGTCGGTCAGACAGGGGTACCTGGAATACTGTGCTGAGATGGATTCCAACAGCACTGATGGCTACAGTGGAAGCCAGCAGTGGGATCCATTAGTGATGTCTGCCTCGTCACAGAAGGGAAGAGAGTAAAGGGTAGCCAGCGTGCCAGGTATCTATCCAGCTGGCTTCACACACTGTAGCCTTCTGCCCCCATCTCCTGCATAGCTTTCCGCGTTGCTGATCCTGGCTTCTCTCTTTGTGTGTGGGCCCCATTGGCCAGGTCTTTGCTAAGCAGAGTGAGGTCCCTGCCTTCTGGCCCTCACCCTCACCCTTCCAACAGTGCCACCACCTGGGAGCTTGCTCAAGAACGGAATCTCGGGTTTTGACTTCACACCTCTCATCCCAGCTGCATTTTAACAAGAGTCCCAGGGGATTTGTTTGCACATTCAAGTGTGGGAGCACGGGCTAGGGGATGGCTTTTCTCCATGGCACTTGCTCCCAGCTCAGCTGCCAGGCTCATCTTCCAGGAAGGGGCTGACGCAGGTCCTGGTCTAAATATTCCCGACGGACCCTCCCACGTAACCCAGCTGACACAGGTTCATTCACGGACTACTCCAACTGAGGCATGAAGACTTTAAGTCACCCTCGCCTTCACTGGAAAAACCTCGCAGGAGTCTCTGGCTTTGGGATCCGCTGGCCAACCCTCTACAGCTCCGCACCACTTCCTTCCTGTGCTGGGAGATGGCAGAGGTTCTCTGGGACCTCAAGACTCCGACCCAGACTTTGCCCCCAGCCTTTGAGGTCTTGGCGCCCTCTCGGCAGGGCCCGGGGAGCTTGGCTGCGGCTGGACAGTGCAGACACAGAGGAGAAATCCACCGATGCTGAATCTGGCAGCAAAAGCTGCTCACTCACCAGTTTGACCTGTGTTTGCTGAGACCTATGCCACTCCAGATAGCGGAGTTCCAGCAAGAACAGAGCAGGGTCCCTGCCCTCGAGGGAAGTAGGACGTTGGAGCATCACTGCTGTTTCACAGGACACAAAGGGCAGGCACTGGAGTTGTCAGGAAAAAGGGGGTGATGGCATTCGGCGCGGCGGCGACACATGGGCAGAGCCATGGAAGGGTGGGCAGGGAGCAGCGGGGAGAGCGTGCCTGACACAGGCTGAGCGTGGGGAAGAGCCTGGCGGGGCTGATCAGTGTGAGGATTTGGGCTGATCCCCAGCAAAATTTAAATCTCACGCCGGCTTCCTCGGTCCTGCAGCACATGTCTGAGCCACCGCTGCTGCCTGCTCTCCATAACCAGATCTCATTTCTGTACTGGCGCGAGCCAATCAAAACCTAGAGACATGCACACACACACACACATGCACACAAACACGCACAGACACACACACACAGACGCACACAAGGGACATGTCAGAGCCACATGTTAGCAGGTCTTGGATCTGTGTCTTGTCTCTCAGTCAATGACCAACTGGATTCTACTTGTGCCAACACCCTCTGCACACTGCTGGCAGCAGCAACGGTCAGCGAAGGAACTTCCTGGGCAGGACGTGGCCAGAGGTCTCCCTGGCCTGAGACACAACCAGAGATGGGAGACAGGCATGGCTACACGTGTGTACCAGATCTCACTGTGTGATTGTGTCCCGTGTGTGTGTGTGCATACATGCATGCCACCAGGGAAGAGATACACTGGTTTCCTATTTTTTTTTAAAGATTTATTTATTTATTTGAAAGTCAGAGTTACACAGAGAGAGGAGTGGCGGAGAGAGAGAGAGAGAGAGAGAGAGAGAGAGAGAGAGAGATCCTTCATCTGATGGTTCACTCCCCAATTGGCAGCAACAGCCGGAGCTGTGCCGATCTGAAGCCAGGAGCCAGGAGCTTCCTCCAGGTTCCCCATGCGGGTGCAGGGGTCCAAGGACTTGAGCCATCCTCCACTGCTTTCCAGGCCATAGCAGAAAGCTGGATCAGAAGTGGAGCAGCTGGTCTCGAACTGGCGCCCATATGGGATGCCGGCGCTTCAGGCCAGGGCATTAACTCACTGAGCCCCAGCGCCAGCCCCATGGTTTCCTCTTAGTTATAATCTTAATTTCTAAAATCAGAGAAAGAGGGACTGCTCCATTGACATCCCTCTGGGATTCATACGGCAGACTTCTTTTGGGGTTAAAACAATGAGGTGGCTTTCACACACAACTTCCGTTCTTTATACTCTTCCTACTGAAAGGTGGAGTCTGGGTCTCCTTGC
This sequence comes from Oryctolagus cuniculus, assembly GCF_964237555.1. Classification (NCBI taxonomy): domain Eukaryota; kingdom Metazoa; phylum Chordata; class Mammalia; order Lagomorpha; family Leporidae; genus Oryctolagus; species Oryctolagus cuniculus. The sequence goes on along the minus strand of NC_091448.1, from coordinate 18,764,140 downwards.
CTTGCATCTGGGCTCCTCTGACCAACTGAATATGGTGGAAGTGATACTCTGTGACATCCAAGCCTGGGTCACGAAAACTCCTGACTCTTGTTCCTTGTTCCTGTAACCTTCGCCCCCTGAGCTTCCTGAGCTGCCACGTAAGGATGCAGACTACCCTGAGGCTGCCAGGCAGATGCTCCGGCTCCTGGTTCTAGCTGAGCCCAGGCTTGTAGCCCCGTCCACTCACACACCAGACATGTGAGGGAAACTGTCTCGAGTCCTTCAGACCAGCCCGGCCACCAGCTGAGTATCATTGGGATCCCTCAGTGAAGCCATGAAGAACAGAAGAATCACCCAGCAAAGCCTTGCCCCAAATCCTGACCCATAAAATTGTGAGCTACTACAAAATGACTTAAACTGGTTGTAGTTTTCAGCTGCTAGGTGTTGGGGCGCTTGGTTGTGCAGGAATTGCTGACTGGAACAAACAGTAATAACATGTGAAGTGTGTGTCTCTAGCTCTGTTCCAGGTGTTTGAGGATTCACACACTTGCTCTTCAGAAAAGAGTGTGGGAAACAGGGCAGTCAGCTACTTGGATCACTTGAGCTTGGACCCAGGCAGTCTGATGCCAGAGCCCATGTTCTTTTTCCTTAAATAAACATTTTTTTTCTTCAAAAATTTATTTGAAAGGCAGTTGGAGAGAGAGAGGATGCATATCTTCCATTCACTGGTTCACTCTCAAAATGGCTGTGATGGCTAGGGCTGGGCCAAGTTGAAGCCAGGAGACAGAGCTCCAACTGGGTCTCCCACGTGGGTGGCAGGGGCCCACGCACTTGGACCATCACCCACTGCCTTTCCAGGTGCATTAGGAGGAAGCTGGATTGTAAGCAGAGCAGCTGAGACTTGAACTGGCACTCCAACACAGGATGCTGGCATCGCAAACAGTGGCAAACTGGTAAATGGATTAAGATTTTAGTGAAAAATGCTAGTGCAGGAGGGTTCAAGATACCTGGCCAGCCCAGAAGCGGTAGAAAGTTTCTCTGCCCGAGCTACGAGTGAGGCGTCAGAGAAAGGCAGAACAATGGGTAGGAGTTTGCCAGGCAGGCAAGGGCAGTGCGAGCCACAGTGCTGGTCAGGTGGAGGGCACCGTGGCGATCTGTAGAAGGGACGTCAAACCCCAACTTTGTGGACCGATGAAGACTTCCAGGAGGAAGTGACATCTAAGCTGAGACCTGAGGGATAAACGGAGTGTTGAGAGCAGTTGCCTGTGCAAGAGCTGCAGGGCGAGAGAGGAGGTGCTGCCTTCAAGTTCAAGGAAATTCTGTTTGCTGGAGCTAGTGGTGCAGGGCGGTGCCCACAGGGCCAGCTGGGCAGAGCTTGAAGATCTTCTCCTTGTAAGCCCACTAAGGGACTGAGCTTTGCCTTGGGTTCCATGGCTATCACAGTAGAAGAGGATTTGGTTATTATTGAATTTGATTTTTGAATCAATTTTTATCTTACTATTACTCCTATTCATCTTTAAAATAAACTCATCTTTTAAAAAATTATTTGAAAGGCAGAATGACACACAGGGAGTGACAGAGATAGAGAAAGGGGGGGGGGTTTCCATCCACTGGTTCACTCCCCACATGGCTGCAACAGGCAGAGCTGGACCAAACTGAAGCCAGGAGCCAGGAACTCCACCTGGGTTTCCCATATGGATGGCACGAATTCAAGTACTTGAACCATCATGTGCTGCTTCCCAGGCTCATTGGCAGGAAGCTGGATCAGAAGTGGAGAAGCTGGGACTCAAATGGGTGCTCATATGGCACTTAAACCTGTGCACCACCTGCTCCTAAATTCATCTTTTAACTCATTTTTCCAAGAACTTTTTTTTTTTGAAAGGCAGAGAGAGAGAGAGAGAGAGAGAGAGAGAGAGCGCTCCCTGATTTGGTGTTGGGACAGGCCAAAATCAAGAGCTGGAAACTCCAGCTGGGTCTCACACATGGGCGGCAGGGTCCCAAGTCCTTGGGCCATCATCTGCTGCCTCCTGGGGTGCTCATTAGCGGGAAGCTGGGACCGGAAGTGGGCATTCCAACATGGGATGTGGGTGCCCCAAGTGGTGTCTTCAGCAGTGACAAACGCCTGCCCCTCAGTCTAGATCTTAAGAGACGTGATGGAAGGCATCTTGTAGAGCCAAGGCAGAGCAGGGCAGACAGCCTGGGGGAGAGAGGGTCGCCCGGAGGGGAAGGGCTCTGCAGGGAGAGGTGGAAGCCAGAGCCCAAGGGGCTGCCCCTGCCCACAGCCTACGGGCAAGCTATCCACACAGAACCTGCCCAGAAGGCAGAACTGGGTGCCAGTATCAAGCGGCTGTTGTCTTAAGCCGTGCAATTTTGGGGTGCACAGTCACTCAGTTGGTAACTGAAAGCAGACGGGGTGGGGTGGGGGTGGGGAAGCCCACCCACACCTTAGAGTTCCATGACCACACTTGCCACTGTGCTTCTCTTCATGAGCACCCTCGGGACACCCCTGCGGCGGCCCCGCCACCCCATCCTTTCCTCTGTCACCCAGGACTGCCAGCGTGGGCTCTGCCAGGACAGAGTCTGCCGGCTCCGGCTCCGAGTCGTGTTGGACTCGGCTTCCCTGCAGACTGGAGCTCTCCAGGCAGGGCAGGGGCTCCCTGCGGCTCTTCCCTGTGCCCGCCCCAGCCCAGCTTTTGTGGCAGCGGTAACTAAGAAGGGGCTCAGGAGAGACTCATATCCAACCAGCTTATCTCCAAGGTATGGACGCTGAGGCCCAGGGCAGGACAGTGGCATGTCCAAGTCCCTGGCAGAGCTGAGGGCAGGACCCTGTCTCCTGGCCCCTAGGCAGCGCCCCCTGCCGCCTGCACTGCCTCCCACGGGGCTGGCTCTGTCTTTGCCCCCCTCCCCCTTCTGTACATCGTGTTGCCTTTCAGCGTCTGTCTAGCGCACACCAGGCAGGTAGGGACACTTCCATCTGGGAGGAACCAGCATGGAACTCCATGTGCAAGGCCGTGCACACACACTCATCCACCTCCACACACGCAGGCAAGCCCGCGTCCCCCAGCTGCTCACGCTCGGGGCCACGAATGCTCTCCACACCCTCCCACGTGCTGATGGGCCCAGCGCGAGCCATGGGACTCCTCACCTGGCCTTCGCCCTCCGTGCCCTCTGCTGGCATAACTGGGGGCAACAGGCCAAGCACAGCTGGATGACTCCCTCTGGCCATGGATCCTTAAGTGCCCCCTCTCCTACCCCGGTGGCTAACGGGAAGGTGGAGACCCCGCTTCTCCCCTTCCTTTCCCTGCCTTTGCACCCCTGCCCTGTTCTTGCTAAGAAACAGTTTGGCTGAAGTTCCTGCCAAGCTACAGGTCTCCTGGGAGACACAGCTGGACGTCTTCAAACACCAACCTGCAGGTACCTCCTCCTGGGCACTGGCAGCCAAGGGCACTGCCTGGTGGGACAAATTAGGCAGGGCTGAATAGGCGCCCGGTCCTGCTGCTGAGTCTGGCCAGGGAGGGCAGGACCAGAGACGTCCACTGGAGTGTGCTCCCCTCTTCCCCTCCCCTCGCCTCGCACCCCTCCCCCAGCCCCAGCCGTTCCGAGGGCCCCCACTTCTGGAAAAGCTGAATTGGGATTCGATCCCCAGCCAGTTGCCGGAGTTCCGGAGCAGCTGTCTCAGGCTTGGGAGGGGGGGTGTTAGGGGGGTGGGGAGGGGCCAGGAATGCTGGGGCTGAGGCCTGGGCCGCCCCAGACAGAGCCGGCTCTGAATTCTGGGAATGTTTGTGCAGCTGGAGCCCATTAGACGAGGGAGCCCGGCCGCTTATTAATCCCAGCCTTGTTCCCCGGGAGGGGCCAGGGCCCTGCACACGAGTGGAGGGGGTGGGGGCTCTGCTAGGGGCGCCCAACCCCCCTGCCCTCAGCCCCCTGTTTCGAGGAGTCTCAGACAGGAGCTTGAAGATCTGGGGCCTTGAGCCTGGCTTGCCTGGCACACATGTGTGTGTGGGCGTGTGTGCCCACATGTGTGGGGAGGTGGGCGTCCGGGCGGGGCTGCGGGGCCATAGCGGTGTTTGTCAGAAGTGCTCCCACCTGGGGAGGCAGGAGGCAGAGCGGGTGCTGTGTGCTCCTAGGACCCACATCTGCCCCCAGGAGCTCTCCCGGCTGGCGTCCTGGCTGGGGAGGGGGGAGGAGGCGGAATGGATTCCTGTTGCTCCAGGAGTTTGGATGGGAGCGTGAAAGGGGCTGAGGCACGGTGTGGAGGCACCCACGCCACGAGGGGCTCATCCTGCAGCCACTGGAGGCCGTGCCACGTGTGGCGACGCCAGTGAGAGGTGTGCCTCGGAGGGCTGTGCTGCGCAGAATCGGCTCAGCCACACACGGTGCTCCTGGGTGCAGGCTGGGAGTTTGCGAGCAGGTTTTGCTCCAAACTGTCACCGCTAGAAGCTGTGCTACAAAGGGCACCACGATCCCCTCTGACACCAAAGAAGGCCTGGTGTGGTGTTCCCACTCCACTCCCCGCGGTGCGAGCGCTCTCGGATCCACCTCATCCTCTCTGAGCCTGCCTGCCTCCTCCTCCTCCTCCTTCTTCTTTTTAAAATACTTATTTATTGATTTGAAAGGCAGAGTTACAGAGGCAGAGAGAGAGAGAGAGAGAGAGAGAGAGAGAGAGAGAGAGAGAGAGAGAGATAGGAGAGAGTCTTCCACCTGCTGGTTCACTCCCCAAATGGCTGCAATGGCCAGAGCTGAGCTGATCCGAAGAAGCCAGGAGCCAGGAGCTTTTTCTGGGTCTTCCACGCAGGTGCAGGGGCCCTAGCGTCTGGGCCATCTTTTACTGCTTTCCCAGGCCACAGCGGAGAGCTGGATCGGAAGTGGAGCAGCTGGGACTTGAACTGGCACTGCAGGCAGTGGCTTTACCTGCTACGCCACAGCGCCGGGCCCTTCTTTGTGGGGAGCAGCTCGGACTAGACTAAGTTACTGGAATTAAGACTTATTCTATGCACCTGCTCTCCCACAATATGGCGCTGGGAGAGAAGAAAACAGCTTCTACACAGCTGCCTCCAGTTCAACCAATAAACTGTAGGACTTGCTCCTGATTGGAGGAGAGCAGCGTACTCGGCGTGTGGGCAGCCGAGTTGGGATTGGCAGAGGAGGACTATAAAGGAGGAGAGAGACGGCATGCACCAGGAACATCTAAGGGGAACACCTGCGCAGCCCCCGAGAGAGCCGGCCGGTGGTATGCCGCTCCCCCGCGGAAGTGGGGAATGTGGCCAGGGGGAACTGCCCTTCCACGGAGGTGGAAGGGACAGTAGCCAACCCGGGAAGAACCAGCAGCAAACCCGGGGAGGGCCGAGCAGACAAAAGAACAGTGCAGGGTCCTGTGTCGTTCCTCCATGAAGAGGGGGAGCGACACTTCTTCCCTTTTTTTTTTTTTTTAAGATTTATTTAGTTTATTTGAAGGTCAGAGTTACAGAGAGGGAGAGGGTTATCTATCCATCTACAGAGAGAAATCTTCCATCTGCTAGTTCACTCCCCAAATGGCTACAACAGCCAAGTCTGGGCCAGGCTGAAACTAGAAGCCAGCAGTTTCATCCGGTCTCCCACGTGGGTGCAGAGGTGTGAGCACTTGGGCCATCTTCCGCTGCTTTCCCAGGCACATCAGCAGCGAGCTGGAACACAGTAGAGCAGCCAGGACTAAGACCGGTGCCAGTGTAGGATGCCGGTGTTGTAGGCGGTGACTTAACCCGCTCTGCCACAGTGCTTCCTTTGGTCACAAAGTAGGATGGAGTCCAGCCCTGTGTTCTATAGTGTTGTGGTAAAGGGTTTTTATTTATTTATGTATGTATGTATGTATGTATGTATGTATGGGGCTGGTGTGGCGAAGTGGATTAAGCCACCGCCTGCAACACCGTATCCTGTATGAGTGCAGGTTTGAGTCCCGGCTGCTCCACTTTCAGTTCAGCTTCCTGATAATACTCCTGGAAAGGCAACAAGAGAAAGTCAACAAATGCTTGAGCCCCTGCCACCTGTGTGAAAGACCTGGCCGAAGTTCCTAGCTCCGGGCTTCTGCCTAGACCAACCTTGGCTGTTCTGATCATTGAGGAATGAACCAGCAGATGGAAAATCTTTCTCTCTGTGTCTACCTCTCTCCCCACCACTCTGCCTTGCAAGTCAATCAACTAACAAATCAATCAATTTTTAAAAAACAATAAAATGGGTCCAGCGTGTGGCGTAATGAGTTAAGCCTCCGCCTTCAGCGCCAGCATCCCATATGGGCGCTGGTTCAAGTCTCAGCTGCTCTACTTCCGATCCAGCTCTCTGCTAATGGCCTGGGAAAAGCAGCAAAGGATGGCCCAAGTGCTCGGGCCCCTGCACTCACATGGGAGACTGGATGGTGTTCCTGGTCCCTGGTTGGGCCTGGTCCAGCCTGGGCTGTTGTAGCCATCTGGGGAGTGAACCAGCAGATGGAAGATCTCTCTCTTCTAACACCGGCTTTCAAATAAATAAGCTAAATCTTAAAAAAAAAAAAAAAAAAAAAAAAAGGGCAGCAAAGCTGGTGACCATCAGGAGGTCAGAGTTAACACTGGGTCGGGGTGGAGTCAGGCCCACACAGAGCGCCCTGACCTGCTGCCCAGGGAAGCCCTGATGGGCAGCCTGCAGCTGGTATGTCCTAAGGGTGACGTTGGTGAGGGTGACACCGAAAGGCTCTCGATGTGTGAGGTCCCCGTGTGCTGGCAGCTGTCACTCAGACCCTGCCACGTCTGCCTTGGCTCCTGGACACCCAGCGTGAAAGTGCCAGAAAGGCCGGGGGCTGGGACAAGACTCCCACACCCGCCCCCTGTCGGGGAAGAGGCAGTCCATGGGGCAGGGCAAGCTGTGAGGGCCTCTGCCACCAGGGCCGCAACTCTGCCCGGGGAGCCCTGGGGAGGCGGGGCTTGGCACTGTGATGTTGGGGGCAGTGCCGGGCAGGGAGCTGGGGAGCTTTGGAGGGGGTTTCTGTCTTCACCTGGCCCAGCGGTGGAAGAAAGGCCCTTACTCTTTATTTATTGTGTTTAAGAGACACAGAAAGAGAGACAGAGACAGAGACAGAGACAGACATACAGAGCACTTCCCATCTCCTGGTTCACTCCCCAAATGCCTGCAACAGCCTGGGGTGGGCCAGGCTGAAGCCAGGAGCCAGCAGCTCCATCCAGGTCTCCCACGTGGGTGGCAGGCACCAAATACTCCCAGCTGCCTCCCAGGGAGCACGTCACCGGGGAGCTGGGAGTGACAGCAGAGCCGGGTCTCCCGCACGGGTTGCAGGCGTCCCTAGTGCTACCTGAGCCATCCTAACCCCTGGCCACGTGCCCAGCCCAGGCCTCTCCTCTCGCCCTTGTCTTCCTCTAGGCCCCCTAGTTCAGAGGGTTCTGGGGTGGAGGGGTGAGGGCTGGTAGACAGGAAGCACTGGGGGCGAGGACAAAAACATGAAACCTTGGGATGGGTGAGGGGTGGAAACAGCTGTCCGAGAATTCCCAAGTCACGTCCCCAGGTCGCAGCCTGATGGCTCCAAATGCCACCAGCCATTGCAGGCACAGTGTCTTGCCCAGGAGTCCTGCTCTTCGTGCCGGGTCACCCAGCCACGGGGCTGACACCAGGCTGTCTCAGTGGAAAAGAGTTATGATGGTGAGAGGTATCCCCAAAAAATTCTCCAGGCTCAATTTCTGCCTTTTGGGGGTCCCAGTCTAAGGGAGCTGGCCCCTTGTCCTTGGGAAGGGGGAGGTCCTTTGTCTTCCACGAATACCTAAGGTGACGGTAGGCAGAGACAGAGCGTCTGTCCTGGAAGCCTTCTGGTCTGATGGTGGAGGCAGGGGACGTACCCTCCCCCCAACACCTGAGACACCAAGAGATGTAAGATGGAGACCACGAGATGAACTGGTGGGCCAGGTACCAGCTTAGGCAGTCAGGAGTAGTGCATGGAGTGACAGAGGAAATGGGGGGCTGGGAGGAGCACCCCGTGTGCTGGGGTGGGCTACAGCCGAGTGGGGAAGCACACGCCCCCACCTACCTCTCCCTGCCAAGGGATGACTGTCCAGAGATTTGCCCTGGGCTGGCAGCTTTGTGGTGGGCACTGGCACCAATTTTGCTGTGTGACGCAGGGTGAGATATAACCTCTCTGAGCTCATAAAACACTGGGATTGTGCTAGTTGATTCCAGAGGTGCCTTCCAGCTCTAACATCCTGGACTTCCTGGCCCCACCCTCTCACCCCTGTTTCCCCTCCCTGAGAGCCTCCCCTGCCCTGCCCTTCCTCTTGGCCTTCCATTTGTCCTGCTGAGGCAGGTGGTCCAGGCAGCTGCTCGGCCTGTGCGGGGAGGGGGATCCCACCCACAGAGTGGGGGTGCATTCCGCGGGCGTGGGCTGGGACCTGAGGCCTGTGGGGTGAGGACACGACCTTTGGCAGCTTTCCCCAAGACTTACTGGGAGGGCGAGAAGGGTCCAGGGTCTCGGCTGAGGCTGCGGTGGGTCTGCACCCTGCACCCCCGGTGGAGGTCGAGGAGGGGCCGGCCTGGAGGAACAGGTTGAACTCCACTTCCCCTGAGCCTGGGGACACTGGGCTCCAGTTGGGCCAGGCCGGGTGGTTCCTGCAGCTGCTGGGAGTGCTAGCCACGAGGGAGCCGGGGGTGGGAGGTGGACGAGCAGCTGGGTCTGCCCTGAAGCCTGGCCTACCTCCCCTCCCCCTACACTGGGCGGCGAGGGAGAGGGGCTCTTCCCCACCCACCCAGAGCAAGAGGCCAGACTGGGGACCCAAGGGAGGCTGGGCCCAAGGGAGCAAGGTCGTTTCCATCTCTGTCTTGTCCCTGAGAAAGGCGCCCAGGGAGAGTGCCTGGGTGACACGGCCGGAGCAGGGGGTGACAGGTGACGGCGGACAGCTGCACGGACGACTGCTTGTTTTCCCTGATTCAGCCAACAGCATCTCCCACTGACCTCTCGCCCTGGACACCACTGTTCTTCAACGTTAGCAGCGCCAGCAGAGTCACCTGGTGGTCACAGTGCTGTGACCATGACCCTGGCCTCCTCTCCGAGATCTGGATTCCGTGTGGGAGGGGGCTGAGAAAGTGGGCTCCTGAGTTCCCAGGTGATTGCGATGTGGCCGGGCCCAAGGGAGCTCTCTCCTCCTTCCTTCTCCCCTCTCTGCCCAGCTGTCTCCTCCCTCTCCCAGCTCCGGCCTGCCTCACACCCCTCCCCGCACGAGCCCACCCCAGCTGTTAGGGTGGCAGGGGGCCAGGTCAGACCCTGAAGGAGCTGAGAGGCCGAGCTGGGCCCAGCCTGGCTGCTTTGACCCAGGCACCAGCTACAGCATGGGCCGAGCCTCTGTCCCCAGCAGGGGCCTGGGGGGTCCTGAGTGTGCGTGGCACCACCTGTCCACTGCACGTTCTGCACCGTCCCAGGCCGCCCCTTATTGTTCTTCCAGTATGTGTGGGGAAGGCTTGTAGTGATAAGCTGTAAACGCACCTCAAAATCTTACAGGAGTTACACTCTCCTAACTTCTGCAAAGTTAGAAAATACATCACATGGATAAAACGTAGCATCTCCTGGACAAGACCAGTGGTCCCAACACGGCTTTGCCAGTCTGCACGGTGTGGTTCCGTCTACTGCTCCTGGCCGCACAGGCCTCATCACCATGATTCTGATGAACCTGGCACTCTCCAGCCACAGGGCCTTTGCACATGCTGTTCCGATGCCTCTTTCACACTCACCCCTCCACTCCAGGGCTCCTTAACTCTTCAACTCTTCACCCTCAGGCTTAGGCTAGTCACTCCCTGAGGGAATGTTCCCATCCCTTTGCCCATATCAATTCCCCCCATTTAGATTCTTACCTTCATATGAGGCTGCTTCACAAAGGTCATAGAAAAACAGAATTAAAAATATATTTTGGGGCAAAAAAAGTTTGGAATCCACACATGCTTTTTTCCATAATGCATGTTTTTCTGTGCACTTTTTGAAAATCCCTCAGATACTTATTCCTGTGCCTGTGGTTGGTTCATTTGTTTGTTTTTGATCTACTTGTGGGGCTGGCTTTGTGGCACAGTGGGTTAGGCCACTGTCTGTGATGCCAGCATCCCATATGGGTGCCATTTCGTGTCCCTACTGCTCCGTTTCTGATCCAGCTCCCTGCTGGTGGCCTGGGAAGGCAGCAAAGGATGGCTTGAGTGCTTGGGCCCCTGCACCCACATGGAAGACCTGGAAGAAGCTCCTGGCTCCTGGCTTCATCCTGGCCCAGCTCTGGCCACTGCGGCCATTTGGGGAGTGAACCAGCAGATGGAAGATCCCCACCCCCCATCTCTCCCTCTAGATGACTCTGCCTTTCTTTTTTTTAAATTTTTTTTTATTTGACAGGTAGAGTTATAGAGAGTGGGAGAGAGAGACAGAGAGAAAGGTCTTCCTTCCGTTGGTTCACTCCCCAAATGGCTGCTACAGCTGGTGCACTGCGCTGATCCGAAGCCAGGAGCCAGGTGTCTCCTCCTGGTCTCCCATGCAGGTGCAGGGCCCAAGCACTTGGGCCATCCTCCACTGCACTCCCGGGACACAGCAGAGAGCTGGACTGGAAGAGGAGCCACTGGGACAGAACCGGTGCCCACATGGGATGCCAGCACCACAGGCAGAGGATTAACCAAGTGAGTCATGGTGCCGGCCCCAACTCTACCTTTCAAATAAATGAATAAATCTCTTTCAAAAAAAGATTTATTTATTAGAAAGATAGAGTTACAGACATAGAGAGGACAGAGAGAGAGAGGGAGTTGGGGAGAGAGAGATCCCCTATCTGCTGGCTCACTCCCTGAAGGGCCACGATGGCCAGGGCTGGGCCAGACTGAAGCCAGGAGCCAGGAACTTCCTGGAACTTCATCCGGGTCTCCCACGTGGATGCAGGCGCCCAAGCATTTGGGCTCATCTTCCACTGCTTTCCCAGATGCATTAGCAGGAAGCTGGATCACAAGTGGGTCAGCCGGGACTCCTACACAGGATATGGATGGTGTTGTAGGGGCGGCTTAACCCACTGCATCCCAGCACTGGCGTCCCTACATGTTGCGTAGGTTTTGCCTTTACGAACGTGGCTCTGATTTATTTCTGCCCCTGGCCCATCCGCTTGTAAGGTAGAACCCATTTGTGCCCCCAGCCTTTGCCCACCTCTGTAGCTCTAGAGCCGAGCATGGTGGCTGCCACAAACCAGGTGGTTACTGAATGTGATAAAGAAGCAGCCCGTCAACGGGTGAGGGAGAGACCAGCTCGGCGGTGGGAGGCAAGAGCCGGGTGCCAATCTGGCGACAAAGCTGCAGCGCTGCTGAGCCGGCTCTCTGGCCACCTGGTCTTGGAGGTGGGGCGACTATGGCTCCTGCTGCGGAGGTGAGGGGACAGAGCAGCCAGAGCCGGAGGACAAGTAACAGACACAAAGGGGAGACGAGAGAAAGGAGAGAGAGGGAAACAGCCGGAGGGGAGGACCAAGAAGTCAGAGGAAGCGAATCTGCGGAGACCGGCAGAGACCAGGACAGTCTCCGGCCTCCGTGGACATCACTTGGCTGCCCTGCTGGGTGGCAGCCTCCACCTTCTCCCCGTCCTCACCCCAGGCCCCACCCCCTCAGCCCCAGACCCGGGCTGGTTTCTGCACCTGGAGAGGGCTTCCTGAAAGGGAAGTGTCTCAGCTGCCCCCTGCCCCGCCCTGCAGAGCCCCCTAGCTGGGGAGTGTGGTGGCCGCGCAGTCACACGCCGGCGCATGCGCACACCCACGCATTCACCGATGTCAGGGGTGCGCGCACACAGGCGCCCCACACGTGTGGAGTTAAGACGTGCATGGGCCAGATGGGCGCTTGCTGCCAGTGCCTGCGTGCTCAGCCCGTCAGCCCGCTCGTCTCGCTCCAGACCCCCAAGCGTGCCCACTGTCTCTTCACTGGACTGCTGGCGGCAAGAGGCTTAGAGTGATGGGCCCGCGTGGCGAGACAGTGTGAGTGGCGGCTGTGGCCCAGGGCCAGCTGCAGCGTCCTGAGTCAGAGGAGGGGACACAGGGCCAGGGAGACCACCCACTGTGCTGGCCCGTGGGTGGGAGGTGGGACCCTGTGTCCTCATTCCACCCCACCCCCCCCCAACTTCGGGCTATTCTCAACATCTGTGCTTCCACACAGGGCCCCTGGGAATGGGCGGGGCGCGTCCCTGCCTTCCCTTCCAGACTGGCCAGGTCCAGGCCCGGTGGGGGGGTGCTCAGGGCGGCTCCGCCCTTCCCAGGGGAGGCAGTGACTCAGGTGTGCGGTGCTGGGCGGCTCTGGGGTGAGCCGCCTCCTAGCCTTCCTCCAAGCGCGCGGAAAGCAAGGCCTGGGGGTGAAGGACTTGCCCCATTAGTGGACCAGGTCCCCAGCCACCCAGGTCCATGGCCTTCAACTCTGTGCCTCCACCTTCATCTGCCTCACCCCATCTTCAGTTGCGCAAATGCCCACCTCGCAGCTTTCCAGGAAGGAGCCGGGGAGAGCGTTATAAAACGGCCTAGTACGATGCCTGGCGCATGGGGGACGTGCAGCTGGGCCCCTGGACCAGGGGGAGGGGCCCGGCAGCAGGCGTGAGGCCAAGGCCCGCCCCCCTCCCGGCCACTGCAGCTTCTGGGAAGCCAGTGGCCATCACCCCCACCCCCACCCCCACGTGGCCTCCTGGACGACACCCCTGGAAAGGAGGCTTTCCCAGACTCCCCGGCAGCGGGGAGGGGGGCGGAGCCGCACAGTGGAGCCTTTGTGGAGGTGGGAACACCCCATATATCAAGTGTGTCTGTCCCAGGCTGGGGGCCTGCAGAAAAGAAACACCGCGCAACCTGAGTCGGTGGGGAGGGGCAGCCCAGGACTTTTCTGGGGGAACTGAGCCCTTCCCAGCTTCTGGGGTCTCCGCTCCAGGCCTTGCTCCCCCTCCTCCAGGCCCCCACAGTGCTGTGATCACGCCTCCCAGAGCCCTGTGCGCTTCCTGCCGGCCTCCACAACTTCCGCCCCGCACCCCACTCCTGCTCTTTCCCCGTCACCCCTGAGCAAGCTTTCCCTACCCTCTCCCACTGTAATCCCGCAGCCCCTTCCCCGCCCCCACGTCTGCTGTTCCAGGATCCCGCCTCCCAAGCCCTGCCTCTGCTCCCCGCCCCCCTGCCAGGACACTGGGGCTGTGTGGACAGTGATTGTCCCAGAACCCTTGTCAATTCACTGCCTTCCATGCATTCATTCGAGAACTGCTCACTGTGGGCCTACTAAGTGCCAGGTGCTCTGCTAGCAGCTGTAGCCCCGTGCAGTGCTGGGTTATCCCTACCCTCTGGCTCCTGGCAGAGGGTTCCCTATTCTGGGAGTCTGGCTGCTCCCCATAGCACAAAGATTCCATGGAATTCTACCCCTCCCCCATGCCTCCAGGGCCACCTGTACACTCCTGCCTGGGCCTGCTCTGGGTTCCTGGCCCAGAGCTGTGTGGAATGGTCCTGGCACCCAAGACAAAACCCCAAAATTGATAATACAGATCTTATCTTTATTACAAATTTCGGTGTTTTGTTTATCACAGATTTTTGCATTAATTTTTACTTTTAAAATATTGCATTAAAATGTTTGTCTTGGGGTTGGCATTGTGATGCTACAGGGTAGGAGGCCATTAGGGACCCCTGCATCCCACATCAGAGCATGGGTTCAAGACCCAGCTTCCTGCTAATATCTGGGAGGCAGCACATGATGGCTCCAGTACTTGGGTTCCTGCTACTCACGTGGGAGACCTGGATGGAGTTCCTGGCTCTGGCTTCAGCCTGCCCTAACCCCTGCTGTTGTGGGCATTGGGGGAATGAACCAATGAATGGGAGATCTCTTTCTCTCCCTGTCACTCTGCCATTTCAATAGTTGTGTTTTTGTTTTGTTTTGTTTTGTTTTTTTGTTTGTTTGTTTGTTTGTTTTTGACGGACAGAGTTAGGGAGAGAGAGAGAAACAGAGAGAAAGGTCTTCCTTCTGTTGGTTCACCTCCCAAATGGCTGCCATGGCTGGCGCTGCGCTGATCCAAAGCCAGGAGCCAGGTGCTTCCTCCTGGTCTCCCATGGGGTGCAGGGCCCAAGCACTTGGGCCATCCTCCACTGCACTCCTGGGCCATAGCAGAGAGAGCTGGCCTGGAAGAGGGGCAACCGGGACAGAATCCGGTGCCCCAACTGGGACTAGAACCTGGGGTGCGGGCGCTGCAGGTGGAGGATTAGCTAGTGAGCCGCGGCGCCGGCCATTCCAATAGTTTTTAAAAGTTCATTGCCGAGTTGGGTGTCCCTTGGACTTCGCACTGGAGTAGGTGTCTCCCTCGACTCACTCTGGTCCTGGCCCTCTCCCTATCCAGGTGACCCCAGACTATTTCCAAGGCCTGCAGCGCCCTAGTCCCCACCCATCCCCCTGGGGGCAGACTGAACTCCGCATGCACCCACCCTTGGGTCCAGGGCTGGTGTGCAGGGTGAGGACACATGGGCGGGGCAGGCATCCTCACCAGAGTGGAGCAGAGCAGAGCAGCTGCTGGTGTGTGGAGCTGGGGCGGCCAGAGGGCGGGGCTGGTGTCATGACCAAGTGTATCTGTCAGGGAGGATGGCAGCCTGTATTTTATTTAACAGTCTATTAGCTTCACTAACTAATTGGGTTGTCAGTGGCTTCTTTTTTTAAAAGTTTGTTTATTTTTATTTATTTGAAAAGCAGAGCAATAGGGCGACAGAGCGACAGAGCGAGATGTCTTCCATCTGCTGGCTCACTCCCGAATGCCTACAACAGCTGGGACTGCGCCAGGATGAAGCCAGGAGCCTGAAACTCCATCCAGACCTCCAGGTGGGCGGCAGGGTCCAAGTCCTGGGGCCGTGACCTGCGCCGTCCCGGGCTGCAGATTAACAGGAAGCGGGACTGGAAGGCTGAGACTCAACCCCGGGTGCTCCAAGGTGGGAGGCACGTGTCCTGAGCTCATCTTCAGCTGCCGTGCCACCGTGCCCAGCCCTGGGTTGTCAGTGCGCCACGGCACTAACTACGTGCTATCTTATTCTTCACGCTCCTGTAGTATTGGAAGGAGTCTGAAGTCAGCCAGGGACCTCAGGTGGATGCTGGTCCTGCTGCTTATTAGTTATGTGACCTAGAGCAAGCCGACCTCCTGGGTCTGTGACTTCTCAAGTGGTAAGTGAGATAATAAGGCCTGCTTGGCAGAGTCTCGTGAACATAAATGGCGATATATATATAAAGGCAGTCAATAAACTGCGGACTGTAACAATAGGAGTTACCTATTCTTAAAGACTTCACACAAGTTCATTGGCTGAATGGGGCCGGGGGGAGGGAAATGGTGCCTTCCAACCTGAAGCCCTGAGCTGGAGGAAGCCCGGCCCGGGCCTGCCTTGGTGAGGGCACCCGGGAGCTCACAGCTCTTCCCTGGGCATCTGGCACAGGAGCAACACAGGCTCGGGATTAATCCTTCCACGTGGCCAAAGCCTCTCGACCCTGAGTGCTCCAGTTCGCCAGACCAGCCGCGCCCTTGGCACGTCCCTGGCCCCGCCTCACCAGCTGAGACAGCTGTGCGCCAGGCAGCAGCTCCATCTGCTGCCGAGCCAGCCAGTCCTCCCCAGCGGGTCCCTGCCCCAACCCATCCTGAAGCAGAGGGCTCGGGGAGCAGGAGAGGACTGGCTCCCAGCTCCCGGGACCACCCACCCTGACCTCCTCCCCTGTGATTATTAAAAACAGATTTTCAGGGATTAGCAACTATGGCAAGGATGCTGATCACTAACCTTCAGTCCAACCAACGGTTTCTGTCACCAGCTGCAGCCACGTTAGCACTACTAACTGGTGAACCGTCTGCTAGAGTGGGGTGCTCACAGAGTGAGGGGCTGGGGTAGAGGGAGGCATCTGCTGTATGACTGAGCCCAGGGGCCAACCTGGGAGAGGATGGCTCAAAACTATATCCCTAGGGCCTCACGTTGTGTGTAGTGGGCTAAGCCACCGTCTGTGGTGCCGGCATCACATATGGACACCATTTCGAGTCCTTGCTGCTCCACTTACGATCCAGCTCCCTGCTAATGTGCCTGGAAAAGCGGTGGAGGACGGCTCAAGTCCTTGGGTCCCTGCACCTACGTGCAAGACCCAGAAGAAACCCCTGGGTCCTGGCTTTGGCCTGGCCCAGCCCTGGCCATTGTGACCATTTAGGGAGTGAACCAGTGGATGGAAGATCTGTCTTCCCTTCTCTCTGTAACTCTGCCTTTCAAACAAATAAAATAAATCTTAAAAACAAAAACAAACAAACAAAAACCCTCTGCCTCCCCCTAACCAGGAGATCAGCTCGTAGGGCCTTGGTGATGCTGTCTGAAGACAGGGAGCCTATGTCCAGGGATTCTGAGTTCCCACATCTTGGGGGACCCACGGAGCAGGGAGTTCACCTGCACTTGGCCAAGTTCTCAGATGGCAGCTCCCTCTAAAGGCCTAGCTCTTGGCTCCCAGTGTGTGCAAACGTGCAGGCGATTCAGACTCAGCCTTTCCCAGGGTCCCCAGGCACTGAGTCCACCCCTAGTCCCAGCTTTGGGCTACCCCTCCCTCCCTCCCTCCCTCCCTCCTCCCTCCCTCCCTCCCTCCCTTCTTCCTTCCTTCCTTCCTCTCTTTCTTTTTTTAATAAAGATTTATTATTTACTTGAAAGGTAGAGTGATACAGAGAGGGGGAGACAGAGAGAGGATCTTCCATCTACTGGTTCACTCTGCAAATGTCCATAACGGCCTGGGCTGGACCAAGCCAAAGCTAGGAGGCAGGAACTCCATCCTGGTCTCCCACATGGATGGCAAGGGCCCAGGCACTTGGTTCATCCTTTGCTACTTTCCCAGGTGCGTTCTCAGGAAGCTGACCTGGAAGCGGAGCAGGTGGGACTGGAACTAGCACTTGGATATGGGATGCCGCTGTTGCAAGCTGCAGCTTAACCTGCTGTGCCACAGTGCTGGCCTCATGGTCCCCTTATTTGGCCAGAAACTCTGAAATATTATCCTGTGAGGGAGGCTACAAGGTGCCCCCGGGTGCCCTAGAATTCCCTTTGGGAGCACTGAGAGAGCAGACAGGAAGTTGGGGCAGAGGGAGCGCAGCCCAGGAAGACAATAGGAGAAGAAACAGTAGCTGATGAGGTGGTGGAGGGAGGAGGGAAAGGCTGGAGGGACTTCTGCTCCTAGAAATGCTGCAGGGTGAGTGTGTCCATCCGGGACTTGGTCCCTGCTGATCCTGGCCGTGATATTTTAACACTCAGTTATTTAATCGAGCAGAGAGAGTGCTCCCATCTGCTGGTTCATTCCCCAAATGCCAACAATGACTGGGGCTGGACAGAGCCAAAGCCCGGAGCTGGGAACTCAGCCTGGGTCTCCCGTGTGGGTGGCAGAGACGTGCACCAGCTGGAAGCTGAAGTCAGGAGCAGATGCAGGACCAGAACCCAAGCTCTTTGACAATGCTGTTTAATCATTAGGCAAACTCTTTTCCCAGTTGTAAAATAAAAATTTTATAAATTTATTTGGAGGGGCTGGCACCATGGCTTGCTTGCTTAATCCTCTGCCTGTGGCGCCGGCATCCCATATGGGCACCGGGTTCTGTCCCAGTTGCTCCCCTTCCAGTCCAGCTTTCTGCTGTGGCCCGGGAAGGCAGCAGAGGATGGCCCAAGTGCTTGGGCCCCTGAACCCGCATGGGAGACCAGGAGAAGCACCTGGCTCCTGGCTTCGGATCAGTGCAGTTCCGGCTATAGCAGCCATCTGGGTGGGTGGGGGGGGTGAACCAACAGAAGGAAGACCTTTCTCTCTGTCTCTCTCTCCCACTCTCTATAACTCTACCTGTCAAATAAATTTAAAAAAATTTATTTGGAAGGCAGAGTTACAGAGAAAGAGAGGGAGAGAGAGAAATCAGAAAGATTTTCTTTTTTTTTTCTTTTTTAAAAAAGATTTATTTATTTATTTGAGAGGCAGAGTTACAGAGAGGGACACACACACACACACACACACACAGATCTTCCATCCCTGGGTTCACTCCCTCAAATGGCCACCGAAGCTCGGGCTACGCCAGGCCATGGATCATCTTCCGCTGCTTTTCCAGGCACATTAGCTGGGAGCTGGATCAGAAGTGGAGCAGCTGGGACTTGAACCAGTGCCCATATGGGATATGCTGGCATTGCAGGTGGTGGCTTTGCCTGCTGTGCCACAATGCCATCCCTGCTTTTTCAAAAATAAGATTTATTTTTTAAAAGTTTATTTGGAAGTCAGAGAGAGAGAGAGAGAGAGAGATCTTCCATCTGCTGGTTCAATGGTTCAATCTTCAAGTGGCTGCAATGGCCAGGGTTGAGCCAGGCCAAAGTCAGGAACTTCACCCTTCCATGTGGATGCAGGGGCCCAAGCACCTGGACCATCCTCCACTGCTTTCCCAGAGCATTAGCAGGGAGCTGGATCAGAAGTGGAGCAGCCGGGACTGGAAATAGTGCCCAGGTGGGTTACTGGTGTTGCAGGTGGTGGCTCAACACTATGTCATGACACCAGCCCCCCAGTAGTCAATTTCTGTGTCCACTCACCGGACACAAAGAACTGGCCCTGTCTCACACATGTCCTCACTTTCCTGTCCCCCGTCCTCCCTCTGCCCCTGTTCTAGTCGGTGGCTGGGACCTTGAGTTGGCTTCCTCCTCACTTGGGGCAGATTCTTCCTTGGGGGGACTTCTAGCAACTCTGCCTCTGTCCAGACCACGTTAGTGCCTGGACGGAGCGCCCCTCTTCTCTGTGTGCTCACCCCGGGTCGGGCACTGGGAACCAAGTCACAGGAGGGAGGGCAGCTGCCAGAACCTGCAGGAACTCAGTGGTGAGAGAGGTGCGCATTCCAGAGCCACCTGGAGCCAAACGTGGGTTCCAGAAGCCACAACGTGCAGTCAATCAGAGAGGCGCTTCTGAAGGCGGGGCACCCAGGGGTGGGGGCTTCTGGGGCGCAGGCCCTGGTGCAGAGGGGCTGGCGGGCGAGCTAAGGAGGGTAGAGCTGATTGCTTGGCGTGAGCCTGGGGGTTTGAAGATGAAGGTTGGTATGGGAGGGTGGGAGCTGCCATGTCTTGACCCCCGAAGCCTGGACTAAAACGTCGGCGCTAAATCCGAGAGGAGCAGAGGCCCTGGGAAGAGAAGGCAGCCTCCCTTCTGCACACCAGGCTCCAGGCAGAGGCAGGCATGGGGGAGATCAGTGTCCTGGGCCAGCTGCTATGGAAATTGTCCCTCCGCCCTCCCAACCTGGTGGCTCGACACCCAGGGCCCCAGGAGCCCCTCCTGCCCCACGCCACACAGCCATCTCTGAAATAAACACAGTGTAAGAGCAGCCACCCCCAGAAACTCCACAGACGCTTTGATGTTAGGGCCAACGGTTTTTGACTAAACACACTGTAAGCGATTTAGGCTGGGGAAGCCTCGGCTGGACTCGGCGGCTGCACTGGGGAGCGGAGCGCAGAGGACTCTACGGCCCAGTCACCCCTGCCCAATCAGCCGCCTCCCGACCTCAGTGAACAGCCCCGGCTCCCTCCTTCCTCCTGCAGAGGGCTGGCCGGCTCTGGGCACCGTGTCCGTGCAGCCGTCCCGGGGCTATGAAGTGGGCGGGGCGGGGCAGTGGGTGGGTGGGCAGTCAGGCCCCTGCTGTGTCCTCTCCTCCTGTGCACTCTGAAACCCCCAGACACACCACCACTGCCCTCCAAGGCCACCACCTTTCTCCTCCTCATCCCGTCCTAGTGCGAATTTCTTTCTTAAAAGAAGGCGTGAATTTGGGGAACAAGGTTTGCCCCAGTCTGACGAGTCCTTGGACCCTTGGCACCTGCCTCTGTGCTGGCTCTGGGAATGGCCCAGGCCAACCACAGGGTGGGAAGCTCAGTCCTCAGCGCGTCACTGATGCCCTCCCAGGAGAGTGGACTCGGCGAGGGCTGGCACTGTGTCCTGTCCCTGACTGTGTTCCCTGAGCCTAGAGCTGCGCCTGCGCAGCCAGTGTGTGGGTGCTGAATGAACGATGAGTCATCACTTGGGCGAATCACAGAGAAGCAAAGTCCTTGCTCCATCACAAACCTCAGCTTCCTCTGCAAACACTTAACACCCGGGGTGGGGGTGGGGGCGTCTGGCCCAGCGGTTAAGTCGCGCTTTGGGACAGCTGTATCCCATGTCGGAGTGCCTGGGATCAAGTCCCGCCTCTTCCCACCCAGCTTCTTGCCAGGGAAGGTCTTCTTGGAAGACGATGGCCAGGCCTTGACTGTTGGGGGCATTTGGGGAGTGAACTGGAAGATAGACGATCTCTGTCTCTCCTTCTCTCTTTTGAATAAAAATGAAAATAAGCAAATAAAATTTATCAACACAGTAACATCCAGCTCACGGGTGCTTTATGCATGCAGGCGCACACACACAATGTTAATATAGGAGTTCCTGGCCAGGTCTACCAGGCAGCCAGTATATCACAGCTGGCTATGACTATTAGGATGTAAGCTACTTCCCAATGGGTCGTCTTTTTTTTTAAAAGATTTATTTTATTCATTTGAAAAAGAGTTACAGAGAGAGGTAGAGCCAGAGAGAGAGGGGGAGGTCTTCCATCTGCTGGTTCACTCCCCACATGACCACAATGGTCTCCCACGCGGGTGGCAGGGGCCCAAGCACTTGGGCCATCTTCTACTGCTTTCCCAGGCCAAAGCAGAGAGCTGGATCAGAAGTGGAGCAGCCAGGACTCAAACCAGCGCCCATTTGGAATGCTGGCACTGCAGGCCAGGGCTTTAAACCACTGCGCCACAGCGCCGGGTCCCTCTCCCCACAGTGGGTCTTGCAGCAAAATTCACATGGGTGAGTGCGCGTGGAGGGCTCTCAGGGACAGTCTCCTTCTAGGGTGGAGACCAGGCAAGGAGGCACCAGGAGCCCTGCCCAGCACTGAGGTGTGCAGAGGCTGACAGGCCCGGGGTGGGGGCTGCTGTCTCCCCGCATGTCCCCCCACGCCTGTACCTGCATCCCCTGTGTCTCTCTGTGCTGTCCAAAAGTCCCCTTAGCGATCCGCTCTGCTCGCTTCCTGTCCCTCACTTCCTCCCCCCAGAGGCCATCTGCCTTCCTCCTTTTTCTTTTTTCCAGTGTTAAGGATTGTTTTGCATTTAATCACTAAGTAATACATACGTAACCCGATCCTAACAGGGCTGGGGAGGTTCTCCCCAAGCTGGACTGAATCTCACAAAGGAAAAAAAGAAAGCAGAGGCCCAGGCACACGCTTCCACGCTTTCTAACACACACACATACACACTCAGAGTCTTACACACTCACACAGAGGTACGAGGATCACAGGCATACCACGCAAACCCACACGCGCACACCAGCTACGCATACACACGCTGTCTCAAACCCAGCGACTACACACACACACACACACACACATGCATGCGTGTTTACCAAGAAACCCCAACAAAGCCGTGCTTGCATGCTTGCGTGTGCACGCACGCACACACACACTGACTCACAGGAGGCGTGATGACTGTTTTTCAAGCTTCACCTCCCAACCCAAGCCCAAAATCTGTCTCCAATTATCTGGCCCGTGTTGGGAGCAACAGGAAATAAAGAGCCGCCTCTGTCTTATGTGGGACGCCGGGATTTCAGCCATTTCTCAACGCTGGGGGAAAAAAAAGCCTCCTGGCCTTGCCCTCCCCTGCTGCCTCTGAGTCAGGGGTGCTGGGAGGGTGGGGGGAGGCTAAGGCCAGTGCCCCGTGAGAGTGCCTGCAGTCAATCCTGCATCTCCTTCCCAACCAGCTTCCTGCCAATTCACCTGGGAGGCAGTGACTGATGGCCCAACTCTATGGGTTCCTGCTACCCGTGTAGCTCCTGGTTTTGGTCTGATCCAGGCCTGGCTGTGGCAGGCATTTGGGGAGTGAACCAACCGATGGAAGAAGCGCTCTGTCTCTCACCCTGTCTCTTCCTCTCTCTGTGACTCTGCCGTTCAAATAAATTAATTAAAGAGAAAAGAAGACCTAGGCTTGGACCCCAGCTCTACAGAGAGTCAGCGGCCAGTGATTTCCCCGCCGGAACTTCAGTTAGCAAATGGGAGGAGCAATAGCAGGTGCCTGCAGCAGGGCTGGGGGCGGCGCCCCTCCGGCTGTACCTGGCTGGTCCCAGAGCAGTGCAGACACTGTCAGGAAACCTGCCTTGGCTTCTTTGTCCCTGTGCCCTTGTGGGATGGAGCAGGCCTAACCACACTCAGCGCTCTCTCGCTTGCCTGTAGAGCCCCTCCCAGCCCAGTGCCCCCCAGGCCCTCTGAGCTCAGGGGTGGGGGCTCAGGGTAGCGCCTGATCTGAGGCCTCTCTCCTTCTTTTAAAGTCACTGGTCCAAGACCAACGTCCCCTAATCCAGCCCAACTTGGATTTTCCTAAACAAGTTCCCTGCACAGCGGGCACCCTGGACATTAAGGCACTGCGACCGGGGATGCCTGAGGGGTCCCAACGGGGCTTTGCGGAAGGACCCCTGGAGGGGTCCCGGGGTGCAAACCTTGCTTCCCGACAGTCTTGCCACGGTGCCAGTCGCTCCCGGAGCGCCTGCGTTTGGAGGACTTGCGACAGTGAGTGTGCAGAGTGTGTAAAAGAGTCTTCATTGAGTCCAAGTTCTCGCATCAGACCAGGGGTTCCCAGAGACCAAGCTCTGTCTCCCCGGGTCAAGGGGCCTGGCTCCCCTGGCCCACACTCTGGAGAGCCGGGTGCTGGCACAGGCGTGCAGGGAGAGCTGAGTGGGGGGCGCACTAGACCCAGAGGGAGGGACACCTGCGTAGCCTCTCCCTGTGCCTGCGGAGTGGGACGGCCATGGCCACCGGCACCTCAATGGGCGCTGAAAACACGGAATTAGCAGCCTGGAGACTAAGATGGAAAAGGGAGATTCCTCCACCCGCTCTGCCTTGTGAGCCACGTGAGCGGCTGGTGCGTTTGATGGAAGCAGCGGGAAGATGGGGAGAACCAGCGGGGACCGAGGAATGACAGGAAAGGAATGTGTGAGCACCGTGAGGCCAGGGAACGCGGGCAAACGCCGAGAGGCTCCCTCAGGGCCCCACCTGAGTCGTGCTGACTCGGGAGTTTGGGGCAGGGCCCCCTGAGGCTCAGCACAGCCCCCGCTGCCAAACTTTGGGCAGATCAGGAGCTCGGGCGGCTCCCTTGCCTCTCCCAGGAAGCACAGAGGGGCCTGGGTTTTCCCTCCGCTCTGGTTCCTGATGCGCAACCTTTTTACCAGGCAAGATTCCGAATGTGGGGCGAAGGGGTGTGAAATGTCCCAGCTCAGAAGGGAGCCGGCCCTCGGAGGGTGGAGGGTCGCGCGTGCGCAGTGTGAGGGAAGGGCTCGCTGGGGGAGTCAGCTTTCCAGACTGGGGCAGGAGTGAGTCACAGTCTAACAATGTTATCAGCCAAGGGTTGCAGCTCTGCCCACAGCCTCCCCGCCCACCCGGCTCCGGCTCCGCACCAGGCTCACAGCCTGTGGAGGTCACACCGGGGCCCTCCAGGCTCGCCCCAGCCCCAGCCCCAGCCCTGACCCCAGCTCCAGGGAGTACTTTCAGGACACTCCGCTGAAGGGGAGCCCAGCCTTACGCGGTCGGTTGGTTGATCTACAGGGGGAAGCCGGGTACAGAGGTGGCAAATGCCAGAAATAAGTGGGTAAAGTGCAGAACTCAGGGACAGGGGCTGGGGCTGGGGCTCGGTGGGTTAAGCCGCCGCTTGTGATGCATCCATATCAGAGTGCTGGTTCAAGACCCAGCCGTTCCACTTCTAATTCACTTCCCCACTAATGTGCCTGGGAAGGTAGCCGCAGATGGCCCAAGTACTTGGGTTTCTGCCACTCACGTGAGAGACCCTGACCCAGTTCTGGACTCCTGGCTTGGGCCCGGCCCAGCCGTGGCTGTTGCGGCCATTTGAGGAATGAACCAGCAGATGGATGATCCGGCTCTGTCTCTCTCCCTTTCAAATACATAAATCTTAAAAAAAATAATCAGGAGGGTAAAGGAGAGCAAAGGAAAAGGAACGGAGGAGGTCGGTGTGGTCAGGGAGGCCAGAGTGAGTGTTTATACACTAAAACCACAGAATTGTATGCTCTGAACGGGTAAGCTGGCACGTAGAACATACACACACACACACACATACACACACTCACACGAACTTCAAAGAGCTCATGGAAAATGGGATTAACAGGTAAGTTTAGGGGTGGATGTTCACCCTAGCAGCTGAGACAGGCTCAGATGCCTGCCTCCCATATCATCAGAGCGCCTGGGTTTGAGGCCCAGGTCCAACCCCAATTCTAGTTTCCTGCTGACGTTCTACGTTCTCCCAGAGAGGCAGCAGGCGGTGGCTCACGTAGTTGGGTCCCTGCCACCCACATGGGAGACCCGTACAGAGTTCCCAACTCCTAGCTTCAGCTGGCCCAGTCCTGGACGTTGTGGGCTGTTGGCGAGTGAACCAGCAAATGGGATTCCTCTCTCTCCCCCTTCCCTGGCCTCAGTTGCTCAACAATAAAGGAGCTAAGTGCAAAAAAGAAAAAGAAACCATAGTTAGTCATTTTATAATTTGTATTTCCCAGGAACTTTTTGAAGCTTTCTTTTCCTCCTCTCTCTCTCTCTCTTTCTAAGATTAACTTATTTATTTGAAAGGCAGAGTTACAGAGAGGCAAAGGCACACACGGACAGAGAGAGGTCTTCCATCTGCTGGTTCAATCCTCAAATGGCTGCAAAGGCCAGAGCTGCGCCTATCCGAAGCCAGCAGCCAGGAGCTTCTTCCAGGTCTCCCATGTGGGTGCAGGGTCCAAGCACTTGGGCCATCTTCCGCTGCTTTCCCAGGCCACAGCAGAGAGCTGGATCGGAAGTGAAACAGCCAGGACTTGAACCAGCACCCATATGGATGCTGGTGCTGTAGGGGGCGGCTTTACTTGCTACACCACAGCACCCCCCCCCCAAACTTTTCTGTTAAAGAGCACCTGAGATGAAGGCAGTGAGCATCTCTGCAGAGGTAGGTAGTGCTGACTCTGTGGGGTGGGGGTGGGGGTAGGTAAATGCTTCCGCCTCCATCCCAGCTCCCCTGAAACACCATCACCCCAAAGGACCCCGCCACCGATTCAGAAAACTCTCCACGTTACCCACAATTGACACCTACGCAAGGCGAACAAAGTGTGCATCTACCTTCACTGCTGGCTCGTTGTGTTTGACCTCTTTCATCTTTTATTCCCACTTTTAATTTATGCTTAAAAAATGTTATGCATCTTTTTAAGTCTCTGTAAATCCACTCGACAATAAGGCGGACTGTTTTTATATTTTTAAAATATAATTTACAGAATTGCCTCTTTTGATGCCCATGTGGGAGCTGGCATTGTGCAGCAGAAAGTTAACTCGTTGCTTGCAATGCTGGCATCCCATATTGGAGTGCCAGAGTGGAAGACAGTCCAAGTACCTGGGCAGATGGAACTCCTGGCTCCTGGCTTTGGCCTGGCCCAGCTCCAGCTGTTGCAGCCATTTGGTTGGAAGATCTCTCTCTCTCTCTCTCTCTCTCTCTCTCTCTCTCTCTCTTTCTCTCTCTCTCTCCCTGTGTCACTCACTCTGCTTTTCAAATAAATAAATCCTTACAAAGTATGGTGAGTTCCTTAGGAAAAGAAAAGCCTCCATGGAAGGTAGAGAAGTTGCAGTTATTTCTCTTTCTATTTTTAGGCTGAGAGAGATTAAGGCTCTTGGTCAGGGTCATCTGGCTGTTGAGTGGGTGGAGGAAAAAGTAAGAGCTAAGACTCGGGAAATCTAACTCCAAGGTCCCGCTCTTTTCTCTGCAGAAGGCACCAGAAGAAAGGCCTGGGGAAGCACCAGGGGGGCCTCCTCCTTCCTTGCCGGCACCACCAATGGCTCAGGCAGGCCATTAGCAGAGAAGTGCCCGCGCGCGCCCGTCTGCTGGCGGGGGAAGAGGACAGCCACGAGGGAAGAGCCGGCTCCCACTTCTCTGTGTGGCTGCTTCCATTCCAAGAAGTCAATGTGAACACACGCTCCCCCGCCCCCAGTGCGTTAGACCCGCAGCTTCCAGAGCCTTGAGGGGCAGTTTCCTCCCACGCCTCCAGCACAGGTTCCAGCTGTTGTCTGCAGGGGGAGTGGGTGGGGCTCCGGGCTGGCACTGTCTTCTCACTCACAGGTGAGGCTCTGCGCTGATCTTAGCAAAGGACCTGAAGGGGCTGTGTGCAGTGGTGGCGGTGACAGGCTCCCATTTGTCATCCTCAAAGCGCAATGGGGAGACGGCATCTCGGGAAGGCTCCTCCGACTCCAGAGCCGCTCGTTATCCAGCACTGGCCAACAGTCGGCCACACGGAGGCCAGCCGCTCGCCTCCGCTCTCGGCACTCAGTCTGAGCTGGGGCGGGACTGAGGTTGCAAGACAAAGGCACACACAGCCGGCTCGGGAGTAGGACTCAGAAACGTTCTGTCTTGCTTCGGGACCTGAACAGGTGTGGCTGGGGAGAGGTCCCTTACATTTGAGAAGGACCCAAAGTGTATGCACAATATATGCTGTTTTTTAAAAAGCAACACATCATCCCTACTTTCTTTTTATTTATTCGAAAGGCAGAGACGGATAGACATATATACAGACAGACAGACAGACAGACACACACACACACACACACGGGGCGGGGGAGAGAGAGAGAGAGAGGCAGTTCATCAGGTGATCAGGTGGGTCACCCCAGCGAATGCCCACACCAGTCAGGGTGGCCGAGGGTGAAGCCAGCAGCCAGGAACCCCATCCGGATCTCCCATGTGGTGGCAGGGACCCGAGTACTTGAGCCAGGGTGCCTGCTGACAGGAAGCTGCATTGGGAACAGAGCCAGGACTTGAACCCAGGGCCCCTGTGGCGTCGGACGAGGGCATCCCAAGCAGCGTCCTAACTGCTGCGCCAAGCGTTCACCCCCTCCTTGTGGGCAGAGGGCGATGGAGGACGGCAGCGGCGGTGGAAGGGGTGGGGAAGGAGGTGTTCCAGCTGGAGGAGGCAGGGCTCGGGCAGGGGCACGCGGGCGGGAACGCGGGCACACTTGAGAAACACTGAGTAATTCAGCTGGACTGGAGCATGAGGTAGTGGAAAAAAGGACTGGGAAGGTAGACTGGAGCCCTATCACGGAGGCCCTTACATTCCAAGCTAAGGAATTTGCACTTCATTTAGGAGGCCACAGGGAACCTCCACATTAGAAGTCTGCTTTCGGAGGGAGACTCCAGCCGCTGTGTGTGCAGGCCTCCAGCCGCTGTGTGTGCAGGCCGGACGCCCTGAGGTCCCAGTAGTTCGACTGCTGGGGAACGAAGCTGGCCTCCCCGGGATGGCACTCCTGGCAAGTGGAAGGCCCAGAGAGAGGCATTCTGCCTTCATTCCAGGACAGAGGAGGCAGAGGGGAACCTCTGGTGCCCGCAGCCTCCTGGAGAAGTTCCCCTAGGCAGGGACCTGCACCCACTCTCGTCCAGGTAGAGCACTCGGGGATCCACAGAAGGCGGCTTTGAGAAGCGGCCCAGCACTTTCCCACAGGGAGGAGAGTGTCGCTCCCGGCTCTCCTCTGCCCCACCTTCAGACTGCACTGCTAGCAAGGAGCACCTGGGATGCGTAGCTGGCACCTGATCTGAGGACTTGCCAGTGGCCAACCAAGAGGCAAGCGACACCTGCTGAACACAAAGCATCTGGGTCCCTGCCCCTTGTCCACCTTCTAACCCAGAGGGGTAGCGTGAGAGGCCGGAAGCACGGGTTGACCCCTTGGACGGAGGGTCCGGGAAGCCCTGGGATCCCGGGCTAATTCTGATGTCCAGACTCCCAACCCCTACCTCTTAGCTTTGCTTAATTGGGTTACAGGAATTAGCCTTTAGAGACAGAAAAGGCAAGAGACCACATTCTCCTCACTGCCGCCCCTCTAAAGAAGAGGTCAAGTGAGGTCATCCCTGCTTGACCCCGCGAGGATGGCCAAGCAATGAAAATGGCTTCTTGGGGATTGCAATGAGGCTGCAAGGTTGAGGGCGGACAGGAAGTGACAGTGCAAGCGGGACCAAGGCCGGCGCGTGAATGGATTTCAGAGGTCAGGGAGCGCTCAGAGTCCGAGAGACGCAGTGAGAAGCCATCTTTTGCTGGTGTCAGAGGTAACGATCAGGAAGCTTGATAAGAGCGTGTGTGGGTGAGAGCGTGGGAAACAGACCCTCGCAGGCCTGTGGGCGGTTTCTGTGCGAGGTGATTTACAATATCGGTCAACGCTAATAAATGTTTGCAGTGGAGCAGAAATGCACGTGCACAAAAGTGACCCAAGCAGGGGCCGGTGCCGTGGCTCACTTGGCTAATCCTCCGCCTGCGGCGCCGGCATCCTATATGGGCGCCGGTTCTAGTCCTGGCTGTTCCTCTTCCAGTCCAGCTCTCTGCTGTGGCCCGGGAGGGCAGTGGAGGATGGCTCAAGTGCTCGGGCCTCCCGTGTGGGAGACCAGGAGGAAGCACCTGGCTCCTGGCTTCAGATGCATAGTTCTGGCCGTGGTGGCCATTTGGGAGGTGAACCGGCGGAGGGAAGTCCTTTTTCTCTGTCTCTCTCTCACTAACTCTGTCAAATGAAAAACAAATGACCCAAGTGGACTGTATGTATTACAACTTTCCGTATAACTGCACAAGACAGAAAGCAGTGGGGGCTGGGAAAATAGCTTCTGGTCTATCCATTGAGTGGAAAATCATGGCTCACCTGCAGGATGCATTACCTTGAAAGTTAGGGTACAAGGTGTGTATGCTATGTTACCAGTGTGTGAGGAACAGCTCTGTATACTAGCACCTGTGGGGAAGCTGCATGTGCGCTTATATATGTGTCATTACCTCCAGAAGGAAAACCAGACGAGTCCCCCGGGGAAGGGGCGCTGGGAGCTGGGGAGCAGGTACATTGTACGCTCATTCCCACATTTTCCATTGTATGCTGGGTACAAATAGTACTTGCTAACAAACAAACAAACAAACAAAACCACAAATGAAAAAGAAGAGAAGTCTGAACCTGTGTGTTTCCTCCCAGAGGGGCTGGGGGGTGGCAGCGGTGCCCTCCCGGTGCGATGGGCTACAGCACCCCCTGCTGCCACGAGCAGGGACTGCGCAGTGGATGCAGGGGGACGGAGGCTTGGGTCAGGGCTGCTGTGTGGCGTCCGAGGTGTCATGGAAGGGGCACTGGGAATGGGCAGCCCTGGGTTTGCGTACTGACTGCCCTAGCCTGCTGCACGCCCCTGGACATAAGACCCTCCCTGTGAGTCTCTGTTCTTGCCCCATAAATTGGGCTAATAATGCTTACCCCTAGGGTTGTTGCAAAGATCAAATAGGGTACAGTGTTTTAGAATTGCAAAGCACTAGTAAAATACTAAGGGGTTATTTTTCACTAGATCTCTCATTTTATGAGGTAGTGAGAGGCAGCGTGGGGCAGCGGTTAGGACAGGAACTCCGCAGCTGTGCCCGGCTGAAGCCCAACTCCTCCTCCCGCCATCTAGGGGACCTGGGAGAAATTACTCCATGTGGAGACCTTTGTTCTTCATCTGGGAAGCAGGGTTAGCAACAGCATCCTCATAGGGTCCTTGTGAGGAATAAGTGAATCAATACGTCCAAAGCACTCCAGTGTCTGGCACACAGCAGGTACCATGTGAACATCTGCTCCTACTGATTTCCTTTAGTATATGCAAAGCTTACGGGCCTTACGTAGGTGCTAGACATGTGCCAGCAAGCAGCACCATTTTACAGGCGAAGAAACTGAGGCCCGGGGCTGCTTGACACACCCACACCCCCCATCCCAGCCCCTGGGTCTGCTGCTGGGCTCTGGCTCCTGACTCCAGCTTCCTGATAACACAGACCCGGGGAGGCAGCGGTGACGGCTTAAGGAGTTAGGTCCCTGCTACCTCCATGGGAGGCCTGGACTGAGTTCCCAGCGGCCACTGTGGTCATTTGTGGAGTGAACCAGTGAATGGATGTTCTCTCTCTCTCTTCTTTCTCTTTGTATGTGTGTGTATCTCTAACTTTCAAATAAATAAAAGCCAGCATTTACAGGGGGGCATTTGGTAAAGCAGTTAAGTTACTGCTTGGGACACCCATAATCCATATTGGAGTGTCTGGTTCCAGTCTCAGCTACTTTTCCTGCTAAAGCTCACCCTGGGGGGCAGCAGATGACTGCTTAAGTACTTGGGTCTCTGCCACCCATGTGGGAGACTCAGGTGAAGTTCCTGGTTCCTGGCTCCTGGCTTTTGCCTGACCTAGCCCTGGCTGTTGTGGGCATTTTGGGAGTGAACCAGCAGATGGAGGATCTCTCTTTGTCTATCAAATAAAATGAAAATAAATATTTTTTTTAATTTAAAAATTATCCTTAAAAAACAATCAGAGCAGTTGAGGCTTGGAGAAGGGACATGACCTGTGGGTACAGTAGTGCCCCGGTACTGGTGCGGGGCCCATTCCAGGATGGCCTGCCAATGCCTGAGACCACACATGGTGGGGGCCTTATATAAACCAGGATTTTTTCCTATACAAACCTATGATAAAATTTAATTTATAAATTAATCACAGCAAAAGATTAAAACAGTAACTAATAATAAAATAGACAATTATAACAATATAGCATAATAAAAGTTTTTAAAAACTTATGAATCATTTATTCTGGAATTTTCCATGTAGTATTTTGAAACCACAGTTGACCACAGATGTGCCCCTCAGATACTATGTTAAGAACTTTGGCTTTGACCCTAAGTGCAGTGGGAAACCATTGAAGGCTTTTACCTGGAGGAGTGACACACTTCAGCTGGTGTGTGAGAAAGAGCATTCTGGGCTGCTGTGGGTGACAGGACGGAGGTGGCCAAGGGCAGAGACCGAGGCAAACTGCAGCCTCCTCAGAGGGCTTGAGCTGGGGTGGCAGGGAGACAGAGGAGTTCCTAGAAGTACATTTTGGGAGCAGAAAGGTGAGGTGCTGATGACACACTGATATGAGGGGGTAAGGAGAGTCTGTAATCAGGGTCGACTCTGAGGTCAAGAAATATCATTTCTGAGATTGGAAATAGGGGAGGAAGAGCAAACTGGGGCGGTGATGGGTGGATCAGGAGTTCAGCTTAAGGTAATGTAGGCCAAGAGAAGTCTAATATACATGGGCCTTAAGAATATCCAATCCCATTATAAAAAAGATATACAAATTTGTAGTTTGAAAAACATAAGTGAAACATTTTAAGATGTTTAAGCAAAATACTTGTTAGATGTAGTCAGAAGTCGTGGGGTGTGTTGAAGAGTTGGCAGGCAGAATGTGCGTGTGCTTTGTTGAACTCAAGAAAGCTTGGCTGGCATTCTTCCTGCGGGTCATTGGCCGCAGCAGAGGAACACAGGTCAGGAGAGACGGGCAGCGTGGGCAGGACACTTGCAGAGTGAAGGCAGAGTGAAGGCAGGCTGCCAGGCATGTGGTCATCGCATCCTCTTAGCTCGCCACTTGGGAGCTCGGCATCAGGAACACACGATGACGGGGAGGCAGGGCAGAGCCACCCCGGAACACGGTACCCCACAGGTACGCGTAGTTTGGTGTGTCGGCTGTAAGTCAGTACAAAATTGAGGAATAACAAGAACATAAGTCTTTTTTTTTTTTTAACCAACCTGATTAAAAAAAAAATACCAGGGCAAGCATTTAAGCTAATGGTTAAGATACCAGTTAAGACACCCATGTTTCTTATCAGAGCACTTGGGTTCCTTATCTGCCTCCAGCTCCTGACTCCAGCTTCCTGCTAATGCAGACCCTGGGAGGCAGCAGTGACGGCTCAAGTGGTTGAGTTCCTGCCACCCAAGGGCAGACCTGGATGGAGGTTCAGGTTGGTCCAGCCCCAGCTGTCGTAGGCATTGAGGAGTAAACCAACAGATGGTATCCGTCTCTCTCTCTCTCTCTCTCTCTGACTTTGTGCCTCTCAACTAAATAATTTTTTTAAAAAAGGACAAAGATTTTAACAAAATCTCACCAAAGAAGATGGACAGGTTGAAAATAAGCAGATGAAAAGATGCTCCAGGCCGGCGCCGCGGCTCACTAGGCTAATCCTCCACCTCGCGGCGCCGGCACACCGGGTTCTAGTCCCGGTCGGGGCGCCGGATTCTGTCCTGGTTGCCCCTCTTCCAGGCCAGCTCTCTGCTGTGGCCCGGGAGTGCAGTGGAGGATGACCCAAGTGCTTGGGCCCTGCACCCCATGGGAGACCAGGAGAAGCACCTGGCTCCTGCCATCGGATCAGCGTGGTGCGCCGGCTGCGGCGGTCATTGGAGGGTGAACCAACGGCAAAGGAAGACCTTTCTCTCTGTCTCTCTCTCACTATCCACTCTGCCTGTCAAAAAAAAAAAAAAAAAAAATTAAATTAAAAAAAAAAAGGTGCTCCACCAGAGAAACTCGGATTGAAACGCCACTGGAATCCCACTACACATGGATCAGCGTAGCTTCTGTCCAGGCCGCGGACAACACCAGTGCTGGCGGGGATGTGGAACAATGGAACTCTCACTGCTCGTGAGAACACAAGATGGCATGGCTACTTTGGAAGACACAAAGCTCGATCTACTCCTATCATACAAATCAGCAGTCACATACTTACATACTTTGGTACCCACCCGGGAGCTGAAGACTTACGTCCACACAAAAACGTGCAGGTGGAGTGCACAGCGTCTTTGTTCATAACTACCCAGACTTGGAAGCAAACAAGACGTCCTTCAGTAAGTTACTCCACTGTGGTCCGTGCAGACAATGCTAAGAAGAAACGAGCTATCAGGCCCTGAAAGACATGGAGGAACATTAAATGCACACTACTGAGGGGGAAAAACACCAATCTGACTCCAACCGTGATCGTCTGGAAAAGCCGGAACTGTGGAGAGAGCAGAAAGAGCAACAGCTGCAGGGGACAGCAGGGAGGAAGGAGGAACGGGTGGAGCACAAAGGGTTTCTAGGGCAGGGAAAATACTCTTCATGAGGAGAACATTTGTCCAGATCCCAAAGTACAACGCCCAGAGCGGAGGCGGTGAGCTTTGGCTGATAACGGGGTTCAGCTCTGGTGGGGAATGCTGATGACGGGAGAGGCTACACGTGCAGGGGGCAGGCAGCGTGTGGGACTGACTGTAGCTCCCTCTCAGTTTCGCTGTGAACCTAAAACTGCTCTTAAAGATGAACTCGTTTGGTGCCGGCGTTGCGGCGCAGCAGGCCCAGCCACCGCTTGCAACACTGGCATCCCGTGTGGGAGCGCGGGTTCGAGTCCTGGCTGCTCTGCCTCTGACCCAGCTCCCTGCCAGTGCACCTGCACAGGCAGTGGATGACGCCCAGGGCTTAGACACCCACATTGGAGGCCCAAATGGAGCTCCAGGCTCCTGGCTCTGGCCTGGCCCCACCCCGGCCCTTGTGGCCGTTTGGGGAGTGAACCAGTGGATGGAAGACCTCTTTTTCTCTTTGTCTCTCCCTCGCTGTCACTCCACCTATTCAGATAAATAAATCTCAAAAACAGACAGGTAAATGAAATCTTTCTTTAAAGTTATATGAACTACAGGCTGGGTCTGAGCTCCAGTTTTGCCCTGAGCTGTGCTGCCTCAGGCGAGCGACTGTCTCTGGTCCTCATTTCAGTCTGGAAAATGGGGACTT
The DNA here is from genome assembly GCF_964237555.1 of Oryctolagus cuniculus. Taxonomy (NCBI): domain Eukaryota; kingdom Metazoa; phylum Chordata; class Mammalia; order Lagomorpha; family Leporidae; genus Oryctolagus; species Oryctolagus cuniculus. The sequence continues at coordinate 18,730,572 of NC_091448.1, read as the reverse complement.
GGGCTCAGTGCCCCCTACACCTCCTCAGCGTATGGTCCTCCAGCGGTCACCACCCAGGGCTGGACGTCCTCCACCCTCACCCCCACCCAACCCCCACAGCCATGGGTTTCCAGCACACAAGGGAAAATGTGTTATTGACTGAATGTGACCAAGAAGGCCAGGCTGACAAGGGGTCACTAAATACAAACAGTTAGTGATGTTTCATCTGAAATCCGCTTCAAGGAAAATCTTGGAGCCATTTTCTAGATTGTTCGTCCATTTCATTGTGTGCGGTCATCACCACCTGCTACCTCACCCAAATCTTCATGCTTCGGCTAATTGATGGTCAGCGCTTCAGTCGTCCATAGAAGATTGCAATCACGGTGTCACGGAGACCTTGCATACAGGTAGGTAAGATGACCAGCACTCCCCCTTAACAGGTAAGGAAATAGGCGCGGGCCAAGCGCTTGGTCCGGGTAGCATTTGCTGCGTTGTGAACCCATGCCTCCCAATCCCATGTCCGGGGCCTCTGTCCTCACCCATCCAGGGCCACACCATGACCAGGGTGGCCTGTCTTTCTTCAGTGGGAGGGCGAGTTTGGGCCGGGTGTGCCCACTGATTAGGATTTGCTGAAGCGTCCCAGTCCTGCGCCCATACTTAAAAGCCCATCTGCTTTGTGTCCTGTGTATTTTTCTTTCCGTTTTAAAATGTGAATCTCCTTTAAGAGAAAGCCAATCCGTGTGTTTCTGATTCTTTGAAACTTACTTCCTCCTAGCAGAGCTTTCTGACGTCCTGAGCTTCACACGTTTTCTAGAAGACAGGAAACAGGGAGAGGCCGAGCCCTCACCAGGATTCTCCGCGTCGCCCGTCCTCACCACGGAGGCAGAGCCTGGCTTCACTTCCTTATTCCTGCGGCAGCTCCGGTGAAGGTGACAGTTCTAACACTTGGCCCAGCCAGCACGGGACCCCACGCAGCACCCAGAACACCACGAAGCAAGGAACGAACTTGCTCCGTGGAAGCTTGACCAAGGCGGGCCGTCAGGCCAAGTGTGAGAGCAGAGCCACGGCGCCGGCGCAGCTGCCGAGCCCCCAGTCCTGTACAGGGCTCCACGCTCCCTCTAGGCCAACGTGACCTGGGCTAACACGATGTGTGGCCCTGCCTCAAGAGAATGTGTGGAGCCAACATGGCCTGGTCGAAGGCACTGTGTAGTCAGGCACACTGTGTTCAAAGATTGGCTCCAACCAGTAAGCCCAGGGACTTTGAGGCGAATAATTTTTTTATTTGATAGGTAGAGTTATAGACAGTGGGAGAGAGACAGAGAGAAAGGTCTTCCTTCCATTAGTTCACCCCCAAAATGGCTGCTACGGCTGGTGCTGCGCTGACCCAAAGCCAGGAGCCAGGTGCTTCCTCCTGGTCTCCCACGTGGGTGCAGGGGCCCAAGCACTTGGGCCATCCTCCACTGCCCTCCCCGGCCACAGCAGAGAGCTGGACTGGAAGAGGAGCAACCAGGACTAGAACCCGGTGCCCATATGGGATGCCGGCGCTGCAAGGCGGAGGATTAACCAAGTGAGACACGGCGCCGGCCCCTAGGCAAATAATTTAATCTCTCTGAGTACCATTAGTAAGGCTCCCCCGGGCATTGTGAGGATTCAGTGAGCCGATGTGTGTGGCATGACCGCTGATAGGCATTTGGCAATGGCAGTTAGCGGTACTGTCTTACCCGAAAACAAAGTACTGTGTGTTGAATTCTCTTACTTATTTCAATCATAGGCCAAGCAGGCTCCTGACACCTTGCTCAGTGCAATGGAGGAAGTCCTGATGCAATCAGCCAACAATAATTTAATGAGAATGTGATGCTATAAAGCCAGCGCTAGAGCTACGTGGGGTGTCCTGGGGAAAAGAGAAAGAGGGGCAGGCACTTGGTGCAGTGGCTATGGCGCTGCAGCCCATATTGGAGTGCTGGGTTCCAGGCCCAGCTCCACTTCTGATTCCAAGCTCCTTGCTAATGCGCACCTGGGGAGGCGGCAATCCAAGCAGTTGAGTCTGCCACCCACAGGAGAGACATAGATTGAGTCCCTGGCTCCTGGCTTCAACCTGGCCCAGTCCTAGGCAGTGAACCAACAGATGGAAGATTTCTCTTTCTCTCTCTTCCTCTTCTTCTCTCTGTCACTCTGCCTTTCAAATAAATAAATAAGTAAATAAAACTTTAAAAAACTGGAGAGAGTGAGATGGGGGAAAACTGCTTAGAGAGGCCAGTGCTGTGGCGTAGTGGACTAAGCCTCTCCCTGTGTCACCAGCTTCCCGTATGGGCACCGGGTGGTGTCCCAGCTGCTCCGCTTCCAGTTCAGCTCTCTGCTATGGCCTGGCAAAGCAGTAGAAGATGGCTCAAGTCCTTGGGCCCCTGCACCCACGTGGGAGACCAGGAAGGAGCTGGATCCTGGCTTCAGATTAGTCCAGTTGCAGCTGTTGGGGCCAATTAGGGAGTAAACCAGTGGATGAAAGACCTTTGTCTCTGTCTCTCCCTCTCTCTGTATGTAACTCTGCCTATTACTGCTTAGTGAGTATGAAGTTTACTTTTGGGGTGATGGCAATGTTCTGGTGATGGCTGCACGACACTGTGAATGTAGTAAGTGCCACCGAATTGTTCACACTAAAATGGTTAACTTGGGGTGGGTGTTTAGCACATCAGTTGTAACTCAAGTTGGGACCCACATCCCATATTGCAGTGCCTGGGTTCAAGGTTCAGCTCTGCTCCCAGTTGCGCGTCTCACTAATATGCACCTTGGGAGGCAGCAGGTGTGTGGCAACAGCCAACTACCTGTGCCATCACCTGCTACCATCGAAGGTGTGCACGGTGAGAAGCCTGACTCGGGAGTGGGGCCAGGACTTAAATACAGGCAGTCTGATACGGGATATGTGCATCCCAAGCTGTATCTTAACTGCTGTATTAAATGCTCACCCCAAATTTTTAAAAATGGTTAATTTTATGCTATATCAGTCTCATCTGAATTTAAAAAAATGTGGAGATTAAAAAATAATATTTTAAAAAGAGTGGTCCTACCAGATTAGAAATATGTTTCTTAAATACTTGAAAGGCAGAGCAATAGAGAGAGAGAGAGAGAGAGAGAGAGGAGAGAGAGAGAGAGAGAGAGAGAGAGAGAGAGAGACCAGTTTCTATCTGCTGCTTCCTTCCTAAACACCTGCAACAGCCAGGGCTGGGCCAGGCTGAGGCCAGGAGCTCGGAAACCCACGTGGGTGACCGAGGCCGAGCCCTTGAGCCATCATCTGCTGCCCCCCAGCAGTAGGAAGTTGGACTGAAGTGCAGGAGCTAGGACTCCAACAGGCGCCCAGATATGGAATTTGGGCATCCCTGGGTGGCTTACCCTGCTGCACCACAATGCCTGCCCCAGAAATATTCTTAAAATTTATTTGAGAGAGAGAGAGAGAGAGAGATGTTCTATCCACTGGTTCATTTCCTGAATGCCACAACAGCCAGGGCTGGGCCAGTTTGAAGTCAGGAGCCCCAGCTCAATCTGGGTCTCCCGCATGGGTGTAGGTACCCAAGCACTTGACCCGTTTCCTGCTGCTTCCTGGGGTGCACGTTGGCAGGCAGTTGGATCAGAAGGAAGTCAGGACTCAAATCCAAGCACTCTGACAGGGGATACGGCATCCCAAGCAGCATCTAACCACTGTGCCAAATGCCTGTCCAGAAGTGCTATCGGCACAGAAATAGACATGAGATCAAGGGAACGGTGTGGAGTCCAGAAGTGGATTCAAGCACGTGGGGGAATTTAGTACACGCTGGACAACAGCTAAAATCCGAGGGCAGTGAGAGAGTGAACAGTAAGTGCTGCTGGAGCAGCTGCTTGTTTGGGGGAAATGAAGACCCGTACCTCACTGTTTATGCGCAAGTGAGTTCCAGGTGGGTTAGAGACTGCAATGATGAGGGTTCTATATGGGAACAGGCAGCACTTGGAGCAGTCCTGGGATGAAGCAGGAGTGTCCTAAGTTTGACACGAAACCCTGGGACCAACAAGGCAAAGACTGATCAATCTGAGCACACAAACTAACACAACTTCTGCATGTTCTGTACGGCAAAAATGATCATAAAAAAGGTTGAAAGGCAACTGAGAAATTGGGAAAATACTTGAAACTCTTATGAGAGATAACTAATAGCTCTAATATATGAGAATGAGGGATTTTTCAATAATTAAAATGAACATAGAAACAGATAATTCATAGAATGGTCAATATACATGTTAAATATGTTTGAATTATTAATCAAATACAAATAAAACCAATAATGAGATTCTATTCACTGCTTGCTAAATTGATAAGAAAAAAAAGTATTGATACCCAGACAACAGACTCTCTTTGCACTTCTGGTGAAGTAAAGAACGTGTAAATTTCCTAGAGGACAACTGTGTCGCATCTATCAATGTGTCAATCCAGAAATCCCACTGGTTTGGCTTCATTACTGAGAGTTAACAAGACAAAAATAATAGGAGAGGGGCCGGCGCTGTGGTGTAGTGGGTAAAGCTGCCACCTGTGGCACTGGCATCCCATATGGGTACCGGTTCAGGTCCCAGCTGCTCCACTTCCAATCCAGCTCCCTGCTAATGTCCCTGGGAAAGCAGTGGAAGATGGCTCAAGTGCTTAGGCCCCAGCACCCACGTAGGAGACCTGGAAGAGCTCCTGGCTCCTGGCTTTGGCCTGGCCCAGCCCTGGCTGTTGCAGCCAATTTGTGGGGTGAACCAGAGGATGGAAGATCTCTGTCTGTCTGTCTCTCCCTGTAACTCTACCTTTCAAATAAATAAATATTTTAAAAATATTAAAATAGGTAGAAATTACAGGAAAAACCCTAAATGTTAATAAGTAGGCCACTGAATCATATTACTGCAATAGAGTGTGTCATTTAAAAGGCAATATACTTTGCTATATGTACCATGATATATTATGTTTGGTTGAAAAAAGTAAGTTGTAGGGGCTGGTGCTGTGGTGCAGTGAGCAAAGCCTCTCCCTGCAGTGCTGGCATCCCATATGGACACTGGTTCAAGTCCTGGCTGCTCCACTTCCAATCCAGCTCTCTGCTATGGCCTGGGAAAGCAGTAGAAGATGGCCCAAGCCCTTGGGCCCCTGCACCTGCGTGGGAGACCCGGAGGAAGCTCCTGGCTTCAGATCGCCCCAGCTCCAGCTGTTATGGCCATTTGGGAGTGAACCAGTGGATGGAAGACTCTCTCTCTCTCTGTAACTCTGCCTTTCAAATAAATAAATCTTTAAAAAAAAAGAAGAAGAAAATAAGTTGTAGAATCCCAGGACATTGTACTGACTCTATTTTTGCAAAAGAAGTAAAATAAAAAATAAAAATATTTATTTTTTAAGATTTATTTATTTTTATTTGAGAGGTAGAGTTACAGACAGTGAGAGGGAGAGACAGACAGGAAGGTCTTCCTTCCATTGGTTCACCCCCCCCCCCCCAAATGGCCTCAACAGCTAGAGCTGTGCTGATCCAAAGCCAGGAGCCAGCTGCTTCTTCCTGGTCTCCTATGCGGGTGCAGGGGCACAAGGACTTGGACCATCTTCTACCACTTTCCCAGGCCACAGCAGAGAGCTGGATGGGAAGAGGAGCAGCCAGGATTAGAACCGGCGCCCATATGGGATGCCAGTGCCGCAGGTGGAGGATTAACCTACTGCGCAACAGTGTCGGCCCCAAATAAAAATATTTTAAAAACCCAACTAACTATTGCTTACTTTTCATTGACTCAAAAGTAAAAGGAGGCTGGAAGGATACACACCAAACTCTTCATGGTGGGTATTCCTGGAAGGGGGCGGGGAAGATGGGAGAGAGAAAAGCTTGCATTCTCTTTTGTACAGTTCTGCACTCTCTTAAATGTTTTACAGCAAGCATGAATCACTTTTATAATCAAATAAAACAATTACATTTAAGGATTAATTATAAGTTATAGAGCATTCGAATAAGGAAATACTTCAAAAATCATCACAAAGGAGATGTGTGTGTGTGTGAGTGCGTTGTGTAATAACTTAGAGAGATTTCTGAAGGAATTAGCTGCAGACAGTCAGCTCCATATCACAATGTCTCCTTCATCTCTTTTACAGCGTTTGCCAGAGACTCTCATTACCAGAAGCCCCAAAGGGGTGAAGTTTTATAATCATTCTAAATGCAATAAAACACACACTCATGAGGCCACACATAAATGGGATAGGGTATGAGCTCACCTCCATAAACTATGAATTGTAATTTTATAATTGTGAAGAGAGAAATGAAAAGTAAAAGTGATCTTTGAGCACCACCTCATGGAGGTATCCACCACTACCATGCTAGGTTGCGCACCAGCATTTCTATTTGTGATGTGAGGAGGAAAATTAGCGCGGGCTCAGCTTTCTCTTATGGTGTGTGTGTGTGTGTGTGCGCGTACACTTTGATGAAGGGACTTAAAAAAGTTCAAGGAAACCAGATGTTATGAAGCAACTGCATGGCTTGCAAATTTTTTGTACCAAAAGAAGCGTATTCTTTTTTTTTTTTTTTTTTAAGATTTATCTATTCATTTGAAAGATGGAGTTACAGAGAGAGAAGAAGGAGAAGGAGGAGGAGGAGGAGGGGAGAAAGAGAGAGAGAGAGAGATCTTCCATCCACTGGCTCACTCCCCAAATGGCCACAAAGAATGGAGCTGGGCAAGGCCAAAGCCAGGAACCAGGAGCTCCTTTCTGGTCTCCCTCACGGGTGCAGGGGCTCAAGCACCTGGTCCACCCTCTGCTGCTTTCCCAGGGCATAGCAGAAAGCTGGAGTGGAAGTGTCGTAGCCGAGACTTGAACTGGCGCCCATATAGTTTGCAGGTGCTGTGGGTGGCAGCTTACCCTGCTATGCCACAGTGTTGACCTCCAAGCCTATCTTTTAATTCAATTTTCCATGAAGTTTTTGAAGTCCCTGCATAGATACAGAGGTGATGACAGACTTTTTGACAGTATGGTGGGGTTTCTAGGGTTTTATTCACTTTTTCCTTTAAGCTTTTTTATAATGCTTAACTTCTCTACAACAGGCAGTGTTATCTTTGTAAACTGGAAAAACATGCTCAAGAAAGTGGAAATGGGGCAGGTGTCGTGGTACAGTGTGTTACAGCTGCCACTTACACCTGGGTCAAGTCTCCGCTACTTTGTCCTTCTGGCCCAGCAGGGAGCTGGATCAGAAGTGGAGCAGCCAGGACTTGAACTGGCACCCAAACGGGATGTCAGCACTGCAGACGGCAGCTTAACCCCTGCACCACAGCGTCGGTCCCTTGTAGTTTCAACTTATGAGTATATTGCTCACCATTGGTCCATACCATCTCGAAAAGCATGATTTGAGGGCAGGCGTGGCAGCACAGTGCGTTAAGCTACCACTCGGGATATCGACATCCCATATCACAGGACCTGGGATAGAGTCCCACCTCCGCTTCTGATCCAGCTTCCCTATCGTGCGGACCCGGAGAGGCAGTGGGTGATGGCTCCAGTATGTGGTCCCTACCGCCTATGTGGGAGACTCTGAGCTTCTGGCTTCTGCCTGGCCCAACCCTGGCTATGGCAGGCATTTGAAGAGTCAATCAGAGGATAGACTTCTCTCTCTCTCTCTCTTCCTGTTGTTCTGCCTTAAACAAGAAACAAACAAAAAAGAGTATGACCTTAACAACATAAAGAAAAGTGAGAGACTCCACTCTTACACTGTCTCCATCTATGAAGTCTTTAAGTCTATCTTCCATCTCTATTCCATCAGGGAACTACACAGTCAGGGTTGCTTAAAAATCCATTTTATAACATAGCTTTTACGAATTAGAATTATGGCTAAGAGGGCAGGCATTTGTCATGGTGGTTAAGATGTCATTTGGGACGCCCAGGACGCCCACATCTTGGATCTGAGTGCTGGGTTCAAGTTCTAGCTCCACTTCTGCTTCTAGTTTCCTGCTAACGTGCACCCCGGGAAGTAGCAGGAGTGACTCAAGTAGTCGGGTTACTGCCACCCGTGTAGGAGTCCTGGATTAAGTTCTCAGCTTTTGACTTCAGCTTGGCCCAGCCCCAGCCATTGTAGGCATGTGGGAGTGAGCCAGCAGATGGAAGGTATCTCTCTGTCTCTGTCTCTGTCTCTGTCTGTCTGTCTCTCTCTCTCTCTCTCTCTGTTTGCCTTTAAAATAAATAAAAATAAACAAATCTATAAAAAATAATTTTGGCTACATAGTTACCTGGACTATGCGAAGAGATCCATCCACTCATGATCCATCTCTCTCAGGTGCAAGGTTGTAGGAAACCAGGATTGTCTGTCTTTCAGATGCAGAAGGTGGAAGACAGTCTCATGACAGGCGAGAGGCTACCAGGTCTTGTGTTTCTTCTTTTGTTTCCAACCAGAATCTTGCTGCATAATTGGAATAATTATTTAAAATTAAATTAAATTAAATTAAAAGTACTGGGATTGAAATTTTCACTACTAGATAAGCAAGTTCCAACAGGCTATTCTCTACCTTTTCATATTTAGACCTGAAGAAGTAAAATTATGTAACACTGGCCGGCACTGCGGCTCACTAGGCTAATCCTCCACCTCGCGGCGCCGGCACACCGGGTTCTAGTCCCAGTCGGGGCGCCGGATTCTGTCCCGGTTGCCCCTCTTCCAGGCCAGCTCTCTGCTGTGGCCAGGGAGTGCAGTGGAGGATGGCCCAGGTGCTTGGGCCCTGCACCCCATGGGAGACCAGGAGAAGCACCTGGCTTCTGCCATCGGATCAGCGCGGCGCGCCGGCCGCGGCGGCCATTGGAGGGTGAACCAACGGCAAAGTAAGACCTTTCTCTCTGTCTCTCTCTCTCACTATCCACTCTGCCTGTCAAAAAAAAAAATATATGTAACACTTTATCTTTTGAATTTGAGGATGATATTTAGTGAAACAAAATATTTCTATAAGCGTAGGCTGATTTGTGTTGCTATAATCCACACTCTATAATATAGTCACACTTCAAACAGCTGTGGAAAAGACTGGTTGGCATTATTAGGACCTAGTGAAGAGTGGTGACATTAATGGAAAAGTTCTGATTCTCTCAGCCAAGTGACCACTGGGGGAAAAATCCATTGTTTGAAATCGGGTAGACATTCACGGGGGAGGTGGAAGACGGGGTCCTGGTCCTGATGCTGCTGTTCACAACCGTGCGATGATGGAAAAGACAACCTGCTTTTGAGCCTTTGAGTGGAAGGGGAGTAGCAACTTTTCCGCACAAAGACCAGACTGGACCAGATCATCTCAAACGTCCTTGTCAAGGCTCTTCCCAGAGATTTGAGAGATTTGAGAGAGTCGAATTAATGTTTGTACTGTAATAATACAATGGTGACATTGTTCTTGGCTTTCCAGCAAACTTCAAACTCATCGGAATCAAGCTCATTACCATTAGGTTCACTGAATTCCCCCCTCAGTGGTAGTCTCTTGGCTGAAAGGCATCGACAGAATGGTAGTTCCCAAAGTGCTGTCTTCCAGGCCAGAGGCACCCACGTCACCCCAGGACCTGTTGGCATGCAAATCCTGGGACCTCACTCTGGTTCTGTTCAATCTGAGGCTGAGATAAAATCCATCTGCCTTCTCACATGTCCTCTAGGTAATTCAGGGGTAGGCTGGTGTGTGACAACCGCTGACTTAGATGAAATTATTCAGCTGATGTCTGACATCAGCCAAGTTGCCTACAACATAAAAAGTGTGATTATAGCTGATCAGAACGAGATGATGGATACAGAAAGTAATTTCCAAAATTTGTTCGATTCCCCGGTTTTCACATCATACAAAGCCCAGACTGGTGTCCTTTTCCAAAGACCCCCTGGCAACTGTATGTTGAGAAGCTACTTTTTACTGTCCTGGAGTCCTAGAGGTTGGGGGCCGGCACTGTGGCCTAGCAGGCTAAGCCATGAAATTTCAAGAAAGCTTCATGCATACTAAACCCGCCCAAGCTCCGCCCCGTTTGTATATTCATTAGTCCCATAAGGGGCTCCACATGTGGGAGAGGCACTTTGTCCTTTAGCTCCTGCCTTGCTTCCGGCTCCTTCTCTGGCTCTCTCCCATGCTCTGTCATGGGCAACTCTCTGGCCACTTACGATGGGTGTCTCTCCATTGGGGTGGCCCACACTCAGGCGTGAATGTATAGTCACTCTCTGACTTTTAAATAAACCCTGCTCTCTCACTTGTGCACTGTATTTAGACCTCTGCTTTGAATTCTATCTCTGAGGGGGCAACAACTTGAAATAAAAATTAAGATACACAGGCCCATACACTCTGAGTCTCAGGTTCTCATCTGTACCTCTGAGGGCCAAGTTATCCTTAAGGGCATTTCCACATCTAAAATTCTGTAATTCTATGAATCCAATAACTTAAACTCTTCCTACACTCTAGATTTTGTGAGAAAGAAAAATTACAAGTAAATAAAACTTTCAAGAAGCAACTGTAGTTAACTCAGCCCAGTCTTATCTACAGCTCCAGTGCTGTTCAATGATTATAAGAGTTCAGAATTCTATTCTGAGGGCACCATAAGAGACTGGGTTGGGAAGTTGATATTATGGATATCATAATTCTACTGTTGTTTTATTATAGGATTTATTTATTTACTTGAGAGGCAGAGGTACAGACAGAGAGGGAGAGACAGAGAGAGAGGTCTTACATCTGCTGGTTCACTCTCCAAATGGCCAAAATGGCCAGAGCTGAGCCGATCTGAAGCCAGGAGCTTCTTCTGGGTCTCCCACATGGGTGCAGGGGCCCAAGGACTTGGGCCATCTTCCACTGCTTTCCCAGGCCATCAGCAGAGAGATGGATCAGAAATGGAGCAGCTGGGACTTGAACTGGCACCCATATGGGATGTCAGCGCCACAGGAGGGTGCTTAACCTACTACACCACAGCACTGGCCCCTTACTGTTGTGTATTTTTATAAATTTCTTTGAAAGAGAAACAGATAGAAAGATAGAAATAGCCTCTGTCCACTGGTTTACTGCCCAAACGCCTGCAACAGGTGGAGTTGGGCCAGGCTAGAGCTGGGATTTCAATCCAGGTTTCCCACATGGATGACAGGGACCCAAGTATTTCAGCCATCACCTGTTGTCCCCCTGCCCCCAGGCTATGCATCAGCAAGGAGCTGGAATTGTGTGCAGAGTTGGGACTTGAACCCTAGGATTTCTGATACAACAGTTTAACTGCCTGCCACTGTTATATATTTTATCTGTTTTAATTATCAAAACATTCATTAGCACATATGTGATATATGACCAACTTCTGTAGAATAAACTGGAACACACTATTTCCTACCTATTTGGAATAAGTGGAAGTTCAATCATCTATCTTTATTTTGAGTAATTCAATAGGTTTTAATTTCTGCATTTCATTGCTATTACTCAATCTTGGAAGGATGAGGATAGAAATTCTTGTTTCTGGGATACAGACGGGGATGTGGAATCAGAACCATTTAGAGTTGAAATGAGCCTTAAAGTTTGACCAATCAAATCTCTTTTAAAAATGTTAATTGATTAATTAATTTGAAAGGCATCAAGGCTAAAAGAGACAGAAAGAGATCTTCTACCCACTGACTGGTTCACTCTACAAATGCCTGCAACAGCTGGGGCTGGGCCAGACGGACGCCAGGAGTGAGGAAGTCCACCCGCTCTCCCATGTGTGTGGCAGGGACTCATGTACTTGAGTCACCATCTACTGCTTCCCAGGTGCAATAGCAGGGAGCTGGATGGGAAGTGGAGCAGCCAGGACTCGAACCAGTGCCCATATGGGATGCCGGCACTGCAGGCTGGAGCTTTAACCACTGTGCCACAGGACTGGCCCTGGGACTCACGTACTTGAGTCATCATCTACTGCTTCCCAGATGCAATAGCAGAGAGCTGGGTGGGAAGTGGAGCAGCCAGGACTTGAATTGGCATTTTGATATCAGAAGCAAGTGTTGTAAGTGACGACAATAACTGCAGTGCCACAACACTTGTCCCAGTTTCTTTGTTTTACACGTGAGGAAAACAAAGCCCAGAGAAAGTAAAGGCCAGAAATTTGAAGATCATCTGGACAAGAGCTGGAATACAACACAAGGCCACCTGATCACCTTGCTTATTTTCCAACAGAAACTCTCAGTAAATTTCCCTCGTGGTGTCCTAATCACTAGGACAAGCTAGACAAGAAAGCCAAGTTTATTTAGGGTTTACCTATGTAACAAGGTACTGACCTCTTCCTACTTCCAGGCCTAAATTCAACTCTACTATGACCTTTAAAGACTATTGTTCAAAGGAGAGACTTCTTAAATAAATAGAGATGCAAGACTCCTTCCTTTGACAATTTGGATTTTAACTATTAGCATTTTCACATCATTAAAATATTCTAGGAAGTCCACTTATGAACTAGTTCATATTAAAAAGTTTAGGGGCCGGCTCTGTGGCGCAGTAGGTTAATCCTCTACCTGCAGCGTTGGCATCCCATATGGGCGCCAGTTCTAGTCCTGGCTGCCCCTCTTCCAATCCAGCTCTCTGCTATGGCCTGGGAAAGCAGTAGAAGATGGCCCAAATCCTTGGGCCCCTGCACCCACATAGGAGACCTGGAAGAAGCACCTGGCTCCTGGCTTTGGATCAGCGAAGCTCCGGTCATTGCAGCCATCTGGGGAGTGAACCAATGGAAGGAAGACCTTTCTCTCTGTCTCTCTCTCCCTCTCACTGTCTGTAACTCTACTTCTCAAATAAATAAATACATAAGATCTTTTAAAAAATAATAAAAATAAAAAGTTTAAAAATAATCAGTAGAGAAAGGAAATAAGGAGGTGTGTGTGTGAGAGAGAGAGAGAGGGAGAAGGAGGGAGGAAGGGAGGGAGGGAGGGAGGAAAGAGAGAGGGAGAGAGAGGGAGGGAGGAGAGAGAGAGAGAGAGAGAGAGAGAGAGAGAGAGAGAAACTCCAGACTGGTGCCAGTCTGAAGGGGATGCTGTTATCAGTGTAGGTGGAAGGAACAGATTAAGAAGGAAAAGCCGCAGAAAGAGCATTGTTGCCAAGAATTGTTATCAATGAAAATTCTGGAAACCATAGCCCTACTTCTCTCTTTGGAGATCCTACAAAATGAGAGCACAAAGATTCATTGAGCCAACAAAGCTTGGGTTTCAAACCGGCGTGAGTGGTAGGGAACAAGGATCAAGAGGCTCATAAAGGCATCCAGCCGTCTACTTTACTGAAGTGGAAAAAACCGTTATCCCCATTTCCATGTTATATCTGGCAGGCCATGGATACAGCATATTCCAGTTGGTGCCACAGAAGCCAGCTGAACTGGCTGAGGGTACACATAGGCAGTGCAGAGAAAGAGTTTTAATTCAAAAGTACTGGTGATCTGTGAAAGAGATAGGCCAGCCCTAAAGCATGGGCTCCCTGCTCCATCTGATGTGATGCCAATCCTGGATTCCCTTGTCCTCTAAGAAGGATGTCCCTATCTTTGGAGAAACAAGCTATTGAACGTCTCTCTGTTCCCTTACTGCTGGGTCCATTGGTTCTTGTGGAGTTCTAGGAAAGCAAGAACACTTTTTGGCCTACTTCATTGTAACCTAAAATAGTGCATAAGTCCAATCTTGTAACTCCAAACCATCACTGAGACTTGGGCAGTAATAGATCAAGGAATTGAGCCTAAAAGCTAAGCAAAAGTTGGGAACAGAGACTGAGGGTGAGTTAAATGCGGGATTCTTTTCCAAACAGCATTTGGGAGCTGACAGTCTAGAACAGGGGTCAGCAAACATTTTCTGTGATGGGCAGATGGCAAATATTTCAGACTTGCAGCCCATAGGGTCCCTCTCATAGCTATTCAAATATGCCATTGTAGAACAAAAGCAGTCACATACAACATACAAATAAGTGAATGTGCCCCTCTTCCAAAAAACCTATTTCTGGACAATGAAACTTGAATTCTATATTATGTTTGCATGCAAAGGGATATCATTATTTTTAAAATTTTATTTTCAACCACTAGGAAATTGTAATCAGTCTTATCTTACAAGCTATATAAAAGCAAATAGTAGGTGAGATCTGGGCCACAGACTATAATTTGCAGGTTCCTGGTCTAGAACAATGTTGTCCAATATAAATGTAAAATCCACACATGAAATTTAAAATTTTCCTTAAAAATTTAAAAATTCATTATATTTATTTGAAAGACAGAGAGACAAAGAGAGTTCCCATCTGTTGGTTCACTCTCCCAGTGCCCAGAGCCGCTGGAGCTGGGTCAGGATGAAGCCAGGAGCTGAGAACTCAGTCTGGCTCCAGGTGGGTAGCAGGGACCCAGCCACCTGAGCTGACACCTGCCACCTCCCAGGGTGCACTAGAAAGAAGCTGGAATCGAGAGCAGAACTCGGATGTGAGCCCAGGCATTTTGGTAAGGGATGCAGGCATCCTGCACGAAACGCCCACCCCTGTAATTTAAAACTTCCCAGTAACCCTACATAGAAACTAAAAATCGACAGGTGCAATTAATCTTACCAATAGATTTTATTTAACCTGGTTTATCAAAAATATTATTTCAACCTGATATAAATATACAAATATCCCATGAGATATTTTACTCCTTTTCATACTAAGTCTTTGAAATTCAGGATGTATTTTACACAGAGAGCATAACTCAATTCATTCTAGCCTTATTACAGAAGTCCAGTAGCTGGGGGCTACCACCGCTCACAGTACAGGTCCAGAACAGTGTTTTCTGACTGTAGGTTGCATCAGTATCATCTGGAGGGCTGTTAAAATATAGACTTCTAGGCCCAATATCCAGAAGTTCTCATTCAGTAAGTTTGGGTGGGGCTAAGAACTTGCATTTCACTTTTTTCTTCAAGATTTATTTGAAAGTCGGAGTTGGAGAGAGAGATCTTCCATCTGCTGGTTCATTCCCCAGATGGCTGCAATGGCCGGAGCAGTGCTGGCCCCAAGAACTTGCATTTCTAGTAAGTTCCCAGGTGGTGCTGATGCTGTTGGTCAAAGGATCATATCCTGGGGCTGGCGTTATGGTGCAGCGTGTTAAGCGATAGCCTGTGATGCTAACATCCCATATGATCACTGGTTTGAGTCCCAGCTGCTCCAATTCCAATCCAGCTCCTTGCTAATGCACCTAGGAAAGCAGTGGAAGATGGTCCAAGTATTTGGGCACCTGCACCCACATGGGAGACCCAGATGGAACTCCAGGCTCCTGGCTTAAGTCTGGCCCAGCCCGGCCCAGCCCTGGCCATTGCAGCCATTTGGGAAGTGAAAAAAAGCGGATGGAAAATCTCTCCCCCTCTTTCTCCTCTGTGACTCTTTCAAATAAATAAATACATCTTAAAATAAAAAAAAGATCATGTCTTGATAAACTCATGTCTAGAAGCTGAAGTAGTAAGAAAATGTAGAGGCCGGCGCCGCAGCTCACTAGGCTAATCCTCCGCCTGCGGCACCAGCACCCTGGGTTCTAGTTCTGGTTGGGGCGCCGGATTCTGTCCCGGTTGCTCCTCTTCCAGTCCAGCTCTCTGCTGTGGCCCGGGAGGGCAGTGGAGGATGGTCCAAGTGCTTAGGCACCTGCACCCTCGTGAGAGACCAGGGAAAAGCACCTGACTCCTGGCTTCGGACCGGCACAGCGCGCTGGCCATAGCGGCCATTTCGGGGGTGAACCAACAGAAGGAAGACCTTTCTCTGTCTCTCTTTCTTGCTGTCTGTAACTCTACCTGTCAAATAAATAAATAAAATCTTTTTTTAAAAAAATCACGTCTTGATAAACTCACGTCTAGAAGCTTCTAGAAGCTGAAGTAGTAAGAAAATGTAGAGGCCAGTGCCACTGCTCACTAGGCTAATCCTCTGCTTGCGGCGCTGGTACCCCAGGTTCTAGTCCCAGTTGGGGTGCCGGATTCTGTCCCGGTGGCTCTTCTTCCAGTCCAGCTCTCTGCTGTGGCCTGGGAAGGCAGTGGAGGATGACCCAAGTGCTTGGGCCCTGCACCTGCATGGGAGACCAGGAGGAAGCACCTGGTTCCTGGCTTCAGATCGGCGCAGCATGCCGGCCGTAGCGGCCATTTGGGGGTGAACCAATGGAAGGAAGACTTTTCTCTCTGTCTCTTTTTCTCACTAACTCTGCCTGTCAAAAAAAAAAAGGATTCATAAATAATAATAATAATAATAATAATAATAAAATTACTATGTGTCAAGCTATGTGCTAGGCACTGGGAACAAGATGAAGCCCCTTTCTTGGAATTTCTATGCCTGGCAATAAACAAGGAATGGATTCGATTATAGGAAGGGCTCTGAAGGAAGTCAGGGGGTTCTAGTTAATAGTAGTATTTCAAAAAGATTATTTAGCTTGCTGACTTTAACATCCAAGTGTCTTCTCTATGTGTCACAGAGGGTAACCTCTGAAAAGTGGCATTATTACTGAGCCAGGGTGGGATGGGGGAGTTTTCCCATGCCAATTTGATGGGCAAATCATTTGGATTCAAACCCTCTCCCCTACATTGCTCACCCACCTAAAACCCCTCCTTCAGAAATCTTGGAGTCATCACTGATTTCTCTCTCTCTCTCTCTTTTTTTTTTTAAGATTTATTTATTTATTTGAGAGGTAGAGTTACAGAGAGAGGGAGAGAAAGGTCTTCCATCCACTGGTTCACTCCCCAAAAGACCACAATGGCTGGAGCTGAGCTGATCTGAAGCTAAGAGCCAGGAGCTTCTTCCAGGTCTCCCATGTGATTGCAGGGTTCCAAGCGCTTGAGCCATCTTCTACTGCTTTCCCAGGCCATAGCAGAGTGCTGGATTGGAAGAAGAGCAGCCAGGACTTGAACCAAAGTCCATATGGTATTCCAGTGCTGCAGGTGGAGGCTTAGCCCACTGAACCACAATGCTGGCCGCCATCACTGATTTCATGGTAGCTCCTACCTAACAGAGTTAATTATCAAACATGAAAAAGAATATTGAGACTTTAGAGGAAATGGCCATATTTTTAAAAAAATATTTATTTATTTGAAAGGCAGAGTTACAGAAGGAGGGAGAGACACAGAGAGATCTTCCATCCTCTGGTTCACTCCAACAGTCTGAGCTGGGCCAATCTGAAGCCAGGAGCCAAGAGCTTCTTCCAGGACTCCCATGTGGGTGCAGGGACCCAAGTACTTGGGCCATCTTCTGCTGCTTTCCCAGGCCATTAGCAGAGAGCTGGATCAGAAGTGGGGCCGCTGGGACCCGAACTGGCAACCATATGGGGCTGGCACTGCAGGCGGAGGTTTACCCTACTATGCCTCAGTGTGAAGGGCCACATTTTAAAACAAATAACCATAATCTGCATTCTTCTGCCTCTGCCATAACCGGTCCTCACGAGAGGGAGACTATCTCTTGGATTTCAACTCAGAGGAGGAAGAGTTCTGGCTGCCAGAACCAGACTACCAGTTCGGAACACCCCAAGAAGTCAGGCCCTGTGACTCCTTGGGAAGCTCTGCCTCCCTCCACCCCATGTAGTGGGCTGCTGGATTCCTGGGCCCACATCCTGCCTGGCCATGGGGGAGGGGAAATCTGGTGGGGAGGCAGCTGTCCCCTCTGCAAGGTGAATGGGGCACTGACCCCGAGAAAAAGCCGTCTGGACACAGAGCAGCAGAACCTAACTAAGGATTTGTAGATAAAGGTCAGGTGTCATAAGTGAAGGGCGGGGCGGAATGCACAGTTGCTAAGGCACGGGTGGCAAGGAGCAGCCACAATGCACTGGCTCCCACTCAGGGTGCACTATGTGTGTCTCCCTGGCCTGAACCACGGTGCCCCAGAAACTCCACGTAGGATGATCCATCTGTGCCTGTGGGTCCCATGGGTCCTCTTCGCGTGGCAACCATCGAGGTTGCTAATCCAGGCAACTCATCCTCCGGAGGGGGCCCAGGACCCAGTCCAGCTGACTTCTGAGCCCTGGTCTTCACACTCCTCTAATACCCCACCCGAATCGCCTGATGCGCTCACACCCCCTGCAGATCCCGGCGGCTTCGATTACCTGGGGTCGTCTGCTCCCTCCCAGATGTTAGTCCCACCTCAAGAGTCCACTGCGAATTTGGCTCCTTTTCTGGACGTGGATTCAGCTCCAGAGCTGCCCCCAGAGCTGGACCAGCTGGGTGTTCTGTATCAAGATCTGAACAGCAAGCTCACTCGGCAACAAAGGCTCCCAGAGGCCGTCCCAGTGACGGGTGGGGATCGGCATCAGGCCCCGGCTCTGCCTCCTCAACCAGAAAGTAAGAGTCACCAGGCATTTGAAATACTCGTTCCACCGCTAGACGGTCAGAGTTCAAAGCCAACCAAGTTTATTGTTTCAACCCCAAACCTGAAGGAGGATCTCACTCGACATCGAACACTTGCTAAGGTTGTTGCTGGAACTCCAGAAGAATTTGCAAAGTTTGGACGTCCAGATCAAAGTTTTCTGGATGATTATGTCAGCTATCCTGACAGCTTACCCCTGGCATTCGAAGAGGACTCAGGTGAGCACCCAGAGCCCTTTCAGAACGTTGAACCATCACAATTCCAGCGCAAGGGCCAACTTCAAAGTCCGGAGGTTCTTGAGGAGTTCCAGTTCCCTTCACCCCAGCAAGAGGGCCCAGCTCAGCCTCCAGAGCCCCTCGAGGACGCTGCACCTGCTTCAACCCAGCAGGAGGCCCTAGCCCAACATCCATTTGCTACTGAAGAAGTCGGAGGTCGACCATCAGTACACCATGAGGTCAATGCCCCGTCTCCACCTCTGCGCTCAACCTTGCCCAGCGTCACAGTCAGACCTCCGGACGTGGAGCTTACAGTGACACCAGAGGCAGGCAACGACGCTCAAGCTACTCCGGGCCAGCAGCAGGCCCCGGCTCAGCCGCCAGAACGCTATGAGCAGGTGGAACCTTCCCCGCGAGAGGGTACAGAGCCCTCAGAGTTCCCTGTGGAACCCGAACCGTCATTAACCCAGCAAGAATACCCAGCCCAGCTGCCAGAGTTTGCTGAGGAGGTCAGACCACCAGCCGCGCAGCAGGAGGGCCTGCCCGTGAGCACGGAGCTTTCTCCCGGTGAGCAGGAGCAGCCAGTTCGACCCTCTGGAGGCCATCCGGAAGCCCCAGAGCAGCCTTCACAGCTCCCTGTAGAGGTCAGGCCTCCAGCTCAGCAGGAGCCTCAAGCTGCGGCTCCAGAAGTTGCTGTGGAAAGCATAGCGCAGACTCTACCAGGCTACGCGTGGACAGTTCCACCTGCAGGTCAGGAGCAAGCTTACAACTACAACTTGCCCAACGCTACAGCTAAGCCTGCGGATGTGGAAATGACCATAACGCTAAAGCCTACCAAAGAGGGTGAAGCTTCGGCCCAGCAGGTGGCCCCGGCTCAGACTCTAGGCCCTTTCCCCAGTGAACAGGAGCAGCCAGCTCAGTACGCAGGGTCTCCCACGGAGACAGAGCCTGCTCCAGCCCCGCAGGAGGCCCTGGCTCAGACCCCGCGCCCTCCTCCGGAGGCTGAATTCTTCCCCAGCGAGCAGGGGCAGCCAGTTCAGTACGCTGAGCCTACTGCGGAGGCGGAACCTTCTCCCGGCGAGCAGGAGCAAGCAGTGCAGCCTTCTGAGTCTTCCGGGGAGGCCGAATCTTTGGAAAGCCAGCTGGAAGGCCCAGCTCAGCCTCCGGAACATCAGGAGGTGACAGTTTCACTTCCAGGTCCCCATCAATATCAACATCCAGACGTCCCCAGTGTGACGAGTAAACCTCCAGATCTGCAGCTCACCATAACACCAGAACCCGCGGCAGAGGAGGGAACACTGCCAATCAAGCAGGAGACCACAGCTCAGCCTGCAGTCCCAGTCCACGGTGAGGAACCTTCGGAAACTCAGCATGAGGCCCCAGCTGTGCCTCCAGGGTCTTTTGAAGAGGTTGAACCTTTACCAGTTCCGTCTCCAGAAGTCACTGAGGAGGAGAAACCCTCTCCAATCCAGCAGGAAGCCCCAGCGCAGCCTCCGGAGATCCCTAATGAGACCGTAGTGCAAACTCCAGAGCTTCACTATCAGGGTCAGTCTCCAACGTTGCAAGATATCTCCATCCAACCTGCAGAGAGTACTCATGAGGTTGAAACTTCAAGCCAACAGGAAGCGCCGGCTCAGTCCTCAGGGAACCCTGAGCAGCCTGAGCCTTTTAAAGATCACGGGACAGTGATGGCTCAGCCGCCAACCACCCCTGAAAAGGATGAGCATTCTCCAGTTGATCAAGGGATCCCAGCTCGGCCTGAAGAACTTGAGGGACCTTCTCCAAGCCAGCAGGAGAGCTCAGTTCTTCTTCAGAAGCCCACTGTGGGTGCTGAACAATTATCAGTCCAACAGGAACAGCCTGAGCCTTCGACGGAGAATACCATGACACTTTCACCTCTTGATCTGTCCGTGTTATTCAGAGGTCATCGTTTAACGTTGCCTAAAACCACACAGAAACCTGTGGATCTTGAGGTCACCATAACTTCAGCTTCAGAGGTTGAATCCTTCCCAGGTCAGCAGAAGGACTCTGCTCAGCCTACAGGTCTCACTCAGCAAGCTGAATTTTCTCCAACTCAGTTTGATCCTCCTTCCCAGATCCTAGAACCCACTGAAAAGGTAGAGTTTTCTCCAGCTGAGCAAGAGGCCACAGATGAGACTGCAGATCCCCACAACGAGGTAGAACCTATTCCAATGCAACAGGACTCTCCATCTGTACCACAAGCGCCCCCTGGGGCTGACTCCTCTGCAACGCAACAGGAGGTGTCAGAGCACCCTCCAGAAACCCCTAGTGAGGCCAATCTTTTTTTGCCACAGCAGGAGGTAACACCTAAGGAGTTTGGAACTCAACCCCCAGTATATCAGGAGGTGACATTTCCAACACTCACTCAGGATCGAACTCAGTATCCACAGTTATCCAGAAACCTATTTCAACCTTTTACCATGCAAGTTGCCATAACTCCTTTTCCAGCAAACCCTGATGTGAGACTTCCACATCTAGACCAGGTTCAGGCTCAGCATCCAAACCTGGCTCAAGTCATGGTTCAGCCTTCAAATCTGGGACTTAGCACGACTCCAAAACCAACTATGCAGGGTGACTTTTCTGCAACTCAACTTCCGGAGCCACCTAAAAAGGTTGTAGCTCAGCTCCCAGTATTTCAGGAGGTGACAACTCCAACACCAGTTCAGAATCCAGTTCAGTATCCGATGTCACCCAGGATCACATTTCGACCGCTGAAGCTGGAGCTTACTATAGCTCCACAACCCACTACAGGCGGTGAGCTTTCTCCAACCGTGCAGGATACCACAAGTCAATCTCTAGAGCCTCCTAAGGGAGTTGGTGGAGGTCAAATTCCATTATATCAGGAGGTGACAGTTCCAAAACAAGGTCAGAATCAAGCTCAGCATCCAGAGTTACCCAGCATCACATTTCAACCTTTGACCTTGGGGCTCACCATTACTCCAGAAGCCACCATGCAGGCTGAGCATTCCACAGCCCCGAAGACCCCTCCAACACATGCTGAGGCGATACTTTCACACCCAGACCTGATTCAAGCCACAGATCAACATTTGGACCTGGGAATTGCCTTAACTCCAGAACTCAACACAGAGGTTGAACCTTCTCCAACCACACCAGAGACCCCAACCCAGCTTACAGAGTCATCTACAGAGGTTGCAGCTCAACTTCCGGTGTATCAGGAGGTGACATCTCCAGCACCAGGCCAGGATCAAGCTCAGCCTCCAGTGTCAGCCAGTGTCACAGATCAGCCTTTGGACCTACCACCTACCAATACTCCAGAACCCACCACGGAGGCCGAGCATTCTACAGCTCTGTATCCAGACAAGATTCAGACGCAGAATCCAAACCTGACTCAGGTCACTGTTCAACATTTGGGCCAGGAATTTACCATAACTCCAGAACCCAGTAGTACAGAGACTGAACTTGCTTCAAACATGCAGGAGACCCCAGCCCAACATCCGGCATCAGCTAGTGTCACAGTTCAGCCTTTGAGTGTAGTGCTTACCACAACTCCACAACCTAGCGTGGAGGCTGAACATTCTACAGCTCTGAAGACCACAACACCTCCTCCACTGTACCCTGAAGCAACACTTTCACATTCAGAATATGTTCAGGCTCAGCATCCAGAAGTGACTGGAGTCACAGTTCAACCTTTTGATCTAGAACTTACCTTAACTCCAGGATCCAAGGTGGAGGCTGAGCCATCGCCAGCCATCCAGCAGACCCCAGCTCAGCCTCCAGAGCTACCTACAGAGGCTGTAACTCAACCTCCAGTGAATTATGAGATGACAGTTGCAACACCAAGCCAAGATCAAACTCAGCATTCAATGTCACCCGGTGTCGCAGTTCAGCCTTCGAAGTTAGAGCTTCCCATAACTGCAGAACCCACCACACAGGCTGAACATTCTACAGCCCTGGAGACTACAGTGCCTCCCCCAGTGCACTCGCAGGTGACACTTTCACATCCAGACCAGATTCAGACTCAGCATAAAAATCTGAGTCAAGTCACAGTCAAACCTCTGGGCCTGGCTATTACTGGAACTCCACAATATACTACAGAGGTCAAACCTTCTACGACCATGCAGGTGACCCTACCTCAGCCTCCAGAGCCACCTAATGAGGTTGCAGCTCAATCCCCAGTGTATTACGAGATGACAGTTCCAACACCAGGTCAGGATCAAGATCAGCATGCAACATCACCCAGTGTCACAGCTCAGCCTTCAGAGTTGGAACTCACCCAAATTCCAGCGCCTGCTACACAGGTTGACCTTCCTATACTCCTGAAGACTACAGCTGTACCTCTAGGCCAGATTCAGATGCAGTACCCTGAAGTCACAGGTCAACCTTCAGATCTGCAGTTCCCTGTGACTCAGTATTCTGTAAATTATATCCCAGAAAGTGCGTTAGCTGTGCAAAAGGAAAAGAATGCCACCCAAAACACCGACACATGTGAGCTCTGTACCTGCAAAGATCAGACACTGTCATGTACTGGTCTCAGCCCAAGGCAGAAGCTCCACAGAGTGCCTGTGCCAGCGCCCAATACCTTCAATGGCACCTTCATCATCTTGTAAGAACTGCCCTTCCTCACTGTTCCTCACATCCTGCATGTCATGGTAGCCTTTTCCTCAAGATCTCCCTGGGCCTCCTTCAAGTCCTCAACCTGCATTGCCTGACTTTCTCTCTTGACCCCTTCCTTCCTTCCTCCCTTCCTTCCTTCCTTCCTTCCTCCCTCCCTTCCTCCCTTCCTTCCTTCCTCCCTTCCTTCCTTCCTTCCTCCCTCCCTCCCTCCCTCCCTCCCTCCCTTCCTTCCTTCCTCCCTCCCTCCCTCCCTCCCTCCCTCCCTCCCTCCTTCTCTTTCTCTTTCTTTCTTTCTTTCTTTTTCTTTCTTTCCTTCCTTCTTTCTTTCTTTCTCTTTTAAAGATTTATTTATTTGAGAGGCAGAGTTACAGACAGAATGGGAGGAAGAGAGAGAGAGAGAGAAATTTTAACATTTGCTGGTTCACTTCCCAAATGGCCACAATGGCCAGAGCTGAGCCAATCTGAAGCCAGGAGCCAGGAGCTTCCTCTGGGTCTCCCCCATGGGTGCAGGGGCCCAAGGACTTGGACCATCTTCTGCTTTCCCGGGTCACAACAGAGAGCTGGATTGGAAGAGGAGCAGCCAGGACTCAAACCGACACCCATATGGGATGCCAGCCCTGCATGCCAGGGCTTTAACCCACTGCACCATGGCACTGGCCCCCAGAAAGATTCTTTAAAAATTTTTTTAAATTGATCATTTTCTTTTTAAAATATTTTTATTCATTTACTTGAAAGGCAGAGAGAGCACCCATCTACTGTTTATTCCCTAAATGTCTAAACATCAGGAACTGGATTGGCTAAAGCTGGGAGCTAAGAACTCAATCCAGGGCTGCCATGTGGGTGACAGGAGCACAACTACTTGAGCCATCACCACTACCTCCCAGGTTCTGCTTTGGTAGAAATCTGACCCGCTGCGCTGGCATCTCATATGGGTGCCAGTTCAGTCCTGGCTGCTCCACTTCTGATCCAGCTCCCTGCTAAAGCACCTGGGAAAGCAGCAGAGGATGGCCCTAGTGCTTGGGCCCCTGCACTCACCTGGGAGACCCAGAAGAAGCTCCTGGCTTCTGGATTCGGAGCGACTCAGGTCCAGCTTTTGTGGCCGTTTGGGGACTGCACCAGTGGATGGAAGGCCTCTCTCTCTCTACCTCTACCTATAACTCTGTCTTTCAAATGAAAAAAAAAAAATCTTAAAAGAAAAGGAAGCTGAAGTCAGGAACGGGAGCTGGTTATTGAGCCCGGGGAACTCTGACATGGGATACAGTGTCTCAACCACCAGGCAAATGCCCATCCCAAGAAGATAAGTTTAGAGACTGTGTGTGGAGTCATCTAGAAAGGGAAGCTTAATTCAGGGACATCAAATAGGAAAATCTCTAGCAAAATCCAGGAGTAAAGTGGGAGTGGGGCCAAGTCAGCGGCTGAGATGAGAGTGAAAAGGAAGTCCTGGGAGACTACAAAGAAAGGACAGATCTGGTGACTGACCAGACTTGCGGGGATGGGTGCACAGAAATGAAAAAATGTGGCTCCACAACTCTGTCCTCGCTGATGGTGAGAACAAGTGGCCTAACAGGTGGAAACAGCAGTCAGAAAGGAGAGCCACTTTGAGGGAGATGTGTTCCATTTTAATTATTTTTTATTGGTGAATGTAAAGCAAAGAAAGGCTTCTGGTTGAGTGGAAATGTCTACTAGGCCGATGAGCAGATAGGCAGGCATTTGTTTTGACTTATTTCTGCTCCCTCCAGAAAAACATGTACATAAACCATACGGGTGACATTGTTGCTGAAGGGTGAGGGTGAGGACAGAGGTAGAAGTAAGTTATCCAGAGCTGGCATTTAAGAGCTTCTGTTAAACAGGCATCATTCAACAGTACATTCTCACTTTTTTTTTTTTTTTTTTGAATTTATTTGACAGAGTTAGAAAGTGAGAGAGAGAGACAGAGAGAAAGGTCTTCCTTCCATTGGTTCACCCCCAAAATGGCTGCCATGGCTGGCACTGTGCCAATCTGAAGCCAGGAGCCAGGAGCTTCTTCCTGGTTTCCCATGCGGGTGCAGGGCCCAAGCACTTGGGCCATCCTCCACTGCCTTCCCAGCCACAGCAGAGAGCTGGACTGGAAGAGGAGCAACTGGGACTAGAACCTGGCGTCCATATGGGATGCCGACGTCACAGGCGGAGGATTAGCCTAGTGAGCCGCGGTGCCGGTCCCTCACTTTTTTTAAAAAGGTCATAGAAGGGCCGGCACCTCGGCTCACTAGGCTAATCCTCCGCCTCGTGGCGCCGGCACCCCAGGTTCTAGTCCCGGTCGGGGCGCTGGATTCTGTCCTGGTTGCCCCTCTTCCAGGCCAGCTCTCTGCTGTGGCCCGGGAGTGCAGTGGAGGATGGCCCAAGTACTTGGGCCCTGCACCCCATGGGAGACCAGGAGAAGCACCTGGCTCCTGCAATAGGATCAGCGCGGTGCACCGGCCACGGTGGCCATTGGAAGGTGAACCAACGGCAAAGGAAGACCTTTCTCTCTCTCTCTCTCACTCTCCACTCTGCCTGTCAAAAAAAGAAAAAAAAAAGGTCCTAGAAGAACATGGGATAAAATGCAACAATCTGCAGCCCCATACCCTTGATCTCTCATCCTCTGCGCTCCAGCACCCACAGCACAGCCCTGTTACTATCTTGCTGTGTGCCAGGCCTTGCAATTTCTCCCCCTCACATTTTCTCCCAGGGGAGGTAATTCTTTGCTCCTGATCAGTGGTTTGAGCTCTTCCCCATGCACTCTGTCCCAGAGACTGCCCGTGTCGGCACATTAGCCCATCTGATGGACTGTCCATGTTCATTCACTGTCTGGAGAGATTTCAGCAGAGGGCATCTGGCCCAAGTGTTAGAATTACCTGCTATAGGTAATTATTTCTTTATTCATACTTGCTGGTAATGATAAACTTCGCCCAGTTTTCTATTGAATTATCCTTTTCTTACTGATCTGTACAAGAAGTCAGTCTAGACTTGTATAGAGACTGTACAGAGCGGAAGCTAAGCTAGGTGCCGCCTCATTGTGCCAGGGCCCCGCAGTCTGTATTTCTTTTTTTTTTTTTTTTTTTTTTTTTTTTTTTTGACAGGGAGAGTGGACAGTGAGAGAGAGAGACAGAGAGAGAAAGGTCTTCCTTTGCCGCTGGTTCACCCTCCAATGGCCGCCGCTGCAGCCGGCGCACCGCGCTGATCCTGGCAGGAGCCAGGAGCCAGGTGCTTTTCCTGGTCTCCCATGGGGTGCAGGGCCCAAGCACCTGGGCCATCCTCCACTGCACTCCCTGGCCATAGCAGAGAGCTGGCCTGGAAGAGGGGCAACCGGGACAGAATCCGGCGCCCCAACCGGGACTAGAACCCGGTGTGCCGGCGCCGCAAGGTGGAGGATTAGCCTATTGAGCCACGGCGCCGGCTCAGTCTGTATTTCTTAATTGTGCTTACCAAGAAGGTGACAATTCTAGAAACTGGAAAGCTGGCAGTATTTGCCATATTTCAGTACTCCTCATGGAGTCGCCACGATTCTTCCCCTTGTTTTGTTAATTTTTTTTTCCTACCTATTCAAGAATATGAACTATGTTTCTTTATAGAAATTTCCAAGGAAATTCTATTTCCTACATTGACGACGACGTATGGAAAGCATACCACTGGGTTGAGAAACTGTGAGTACATCCTCTCTAAATACGAATACAAAAAACTAACTGCATTGTAAGCTCTTGGTTCAGTATTTTGAGGTCAGTCTCTCTTAGAAAAGGTATTTAAAGGTATTTACTCCTCTATATTGCAAACCAACCTCTATTGATGACAGTTCTATGGTTAACTTAACTAAATGCGGCATTTGAAATGAGACCACTTGAATTTATTTTTCATTATGTAAATAATAATACATGATTATAGTCTTGATAAATAAAAAAGAAGTAATAGGTATAGTGAAAATGTTCCTTGCATTGTAACCTCCCACCCCTGAGCTAAGTTGCTGTGAGTTTGGTGTATATTCTCCCACACCTTTCCCCTAACGTTTCCCTGCAGACATTTTTGCATATAGCAAAACAGGCACGCTATGTGGTTTCTTTTCATTTTAAAATATTTTTATTTATTTATTTGAAAGGCACAGTGACAAGAGAGGGACACATACACCCAGAGAGAGAGAGAGAGAGGGAGGGAGAGAGATGGAGAGAGAGAGAGAGAGAGAGAGAGATCTTCCAACCGCTCGCTCACTCCTAAAGTGGCTACAATAGCCAGGGCTGGGCCAGGCTGAAGCCAGGAACCAGGAATTCTATCCAAGTGCCCCACGGTGGTGGCAGGGATTCGAGTACTTGGGCCATCATCTTCTGTCTCCTGCGCGTATTAGCAGAGAGCTGTTCTACAACACGCACCCCCTCTTTACCCGTTCACCCCTTGATACTGTCCATCTTCTTACTGATGTGGTGGGTGCATAAAAGAGGTTCTGTCTGAATCTGGATTTTTCTGATTACTTGTGAATTTAAATGTCTTTATATTTATTGAATATTTGTGGGTTTTTTGAGGTTTCTGTCTTTTGTCTATTATTGAATTGTTTTTATCATTTTCTTATTGATTTGTGGAGGGAATCAGTTTAGATCAATAATGCTGGAAAAAAATCCTTAACATTCAAGGTTAATTAAAAGGCATTTCTTCATGACAAGTTTATATGTCATATCATTGGTTCAATTTTTATACCAAGCCATAAATTCTTCTGAATAAAAATAAAACATAAAATAAATATAGTAGTCTCAAGGAGAGGAATTATGCCTAGTTTAAAATAAATTCCCTAGGGGCCCGCAATATGGCACAGTGGGTTAAGCCAGTACTGGTAATGCCAGCATCCCATATGGGAGTGCTTCTTCAACTCCTGGCTGCTCTGTTTCCAATCCAGGTTCCTGCTAACGTGCCTGGAAAAGTAGCGGAAGATGATCCTATGGATTGGACCCCACCATCCATGTGGGCAATCCAGATGGAGTTACAAGTTCCTGGTTGGTCCAACCCTGGCCATTGTGACCATGTGGGGAGTGAACCAGTAAATGGAAAATCTGTCTCTCTCTGCCTCACCTTCTCTCTCTGTTGTTCAGCCTTTCAAATAAATAAATCTTAAAAAAAAAGCCCTTTAGTCTGCTAGAATTAGGCTTCAATTTCAATTTATGAATTTGTTAAAAAGATTTATTTGAAAGGTAGAGTGACAGAGATAGAGGGAGAGACAGAAAGAGATCCCCCATCCTCAAGTTCACTCCTTAAATGGTCGTGATAGCCAGGGGTGGGTCAGACCAAAGCTAGGAGTCATGAACTCCATCCAGGTCTCCTAAGTGGGTGCAGGGGCCCAGGTACTTAGGCCATCATCTGCTACTTTCCCAGGTGCATTAGCAGGGAGGTGGCTTGGATGTGGCGCAGGTGGGACTTGAACTGGCACCCTTATATGGGATGCCAACATAGCAAGTGGTACTTTAACCTGCTGGCCACAATGCCAGCCTCTTAATTTATGGATTTTTCAAATACTGTATATGGTTTACATTTCTCTTGATTGTATCACATTTCGAGATTTTGCTTCCCAAACTTGTAAAAAAAATCAGTCATCTGCTACAAAAATAAAAAACATTAGGTTACTCTGGAGGGGGGAGAAGGGCATAGGGAAGGCTGAGGGATAGGAGTAGGAGAAAAATCTTTTTAAAATTGTACTTATTTGAGAGACAGGGAGAGAGTGTGTGTTCCAACTTGTTGTTTCATTTCCCAAATGCTTCCAACTGGGCCAGGTGAAGCGAGGAGCCTGAAACTCAATCCAGGTCTCCACACGGAGGCAGGGGTGCTACTGCTCAGCCGTCACCATTGCTTCCCACTCTGCAGCCTGTAGCTGGCACAGCTCCACGTGAGGCTTGGAAGAAGAGAGGAGGAGATGGTGCTTCTGCCAATCTTGGTGCCACACAGACTTAGGTCTATCAGGGACTTTGTGATCTACAGAGTAGGCATTAAATATATGATTTGATGGGTAGGGGTGTGTGTGTCTGTGTGTGTGTGTAGATGAACCGAAAAAGGGGAATGTGAGAAAAGATTTGAATGAAAATAGAGCAGAGAACACCAACTTGAAGTTAAATTAGAATTATGGTATCTGGATGGCACCATTACTGAGGTTTCTGATATATATGGAGTTATTCCTACATAGCAAATAATTGTAGTTAGTTTGCATTTTGATCCAGAAATAACTTTTCATTTTCCAGAATTCTCAGTGAAAATTACTTGACTGAATTACATAAGGATTCATTTGAAGGCCTGCTATCCCTCCAGTATTTGTAAGTTAGTTAACCATATTTATTTATGAGAATTTAGTTATGCTTTCTATAAAATGAATAAGAGGTTCAAACTACATAATCTCCAATGTTTCTTTCAGTAAAGAATTATGCAATTCTGTTAAATCTGTGTAGGGTCTCATACCATCTCTAGCATTGAATATATACTATGCAGTTTGTATTTTTTAAATTATATAGACAAGTTACAGATAGAAAAGCACTTAACTTATAGAGGAAGGTGGTAATAAGATTTGATTCGCTGACATCTATATGGACTTTGTTACATAAGTGTCTATATTCTGTTTTCTTATATTTAAATTTAATCAACAACTCATGGATCAAATCCTATCCAGGTCTGTTTTTATACAGCCCCTAAGTTAAGAATGCTTTTTACACTTATAAAGGGCTGTAGACGAAAAAGAAAGGAAGCAAGGAAGAAGATGCAACAGAGACAGAATGTGGCCACCAAGCCTCAAACATATACCACCATCTGGCCTTTACAAAAAAGGTTTGAACAAGTTGGTCTAGTAGAATAAAGGGAATTAAAGTTAACCTCGTATTTCTGCCTAAAGGTGAAGAAATACAGACTACCAATATTAATTTAAATACTATTAACTCAGAATTTTTTGACATTTTAATCTGAATTGGATTAACCTTTAAATATTAATTAGCTAAACCAATGGCCTGTATAAATACTATTAGCAAGGATATTAAGCTATCAGGAGAAAAACTGGTATTAAGGATTTCAATGCAGGAATTGCTATACTGTATTAAAAATAGATGTTTAAAATGATGGCTAAATGGTATAGAGGTATTGTATCATTAATCTTTATTAAACTAATTATTGGCACTCTTTAGCAAATAGATTCTTTTTTTAAGATTTTTAAAAAAATTCTATCTGAAAGGCAGAGTCAGAGAGAGAGAGGGAAATGGGGAGGGAGAGAGAGAAAGGGAGAGAGAGACAGAAAGGGGGAGAGGGAGAGAGAGAGAGGGAGAGAGAGAGAGGGAGAGAGAGAGAGGGAGAGAGAGAGGTAGAGAGAGAGGGGGAGAGAGAGAGAAAGGGAGAGAGGTAGAGAGAGAGGGAGAGAGAGAGAGAGGGAGGGAGAGAGAGGGAGGGAGAGAGAGGGAGGGAGGGGGGAGAGAGGGGGGACAGAAGGAGGGAGAGAGAGAGGGGGAGAGAGAGAGGGAGGGAAAGGCGGAGAGGGACATTTTCCATCTGCTGGTTCACTCCCAAGGGGCACAAAGGCCAGGGGCTGGGCCAGGCCAAAGCCAGGAGCCAGGAGCTTCTTCCAGGTCTCCCCTGTGGGTGCAAAGGCCCAAGCACTTGGGCCATCCTCCGCTGCTTTCCCAGGTGCATCAGCAAGGAGCTAGATGGGAAATGGAGCAGCCAGGATGCAAAGCACGAACTGGTGCGTATATGGGATGCCGGCACTGCAGGCGGCCCCTTAACCCTCTATGCCACAGTACAGTGCCGGTCCCACAAATACAGTCTTCTTTCAAATGTACAAAGCTTAAGGAAAATAGGTAGAAAGAGCCTTACATGACACAATAGTCTTTTGAGTGATCAAACCTTCTAGGCCTTAAGGGGACAACCACTTCTGAAGTGGCCATCCTGGGCACCTTTGCCATCCAAATCGTATAGACACGGTCTGGAGAAAAACAAACGATATAATTGCTCAACAGAGTAGGCCATTCATTGCTTCAAATAGGAAATCCTTTGTAAGCTAATTGCTTTATGGTAGCATATATACATTCTCATCACTTTTTAAAATGCCAATCAATTTTTAAAAGCTGAAAGAGGGGCCACATCCTAATGGGATTCACTGCTCCTGCTTCCCTGCCCACCCCCTGGCAAAGCTTTAAAAGGACCTGTTCCTGAACACGTGGCTCGCTCTCTCTTCGAATCCTGATCTCTCTGTCTGCCTCTTGATCTCTTACTCTCTCTTCTCCCCCTTTTCCTTCTCTGCTCCTTCCCTCTGGTCTGTTGGGTTTCCCCTAATAAACTCTTTCCCTTAAAAAAGAAAGAAAGAGGGGCCAGCGTCACGGCATTGTGGGTGCTATCTGTGACACCAGAATCCTATATGGGCTCTGGTTCAAGTCCTGGCTGCTCCATTTCCAATCCAGCTCCCTGCTAATGCACTTGGGAAAGCAGTGGAAGATGGCCCAAGTCCTTAGGCACCTGCACTCATGTAGGAGACCTGGAAGAAGCTCCTAGCTCCTGGCTTTGGATCCGCCCAGCTCTGGCCATTGCGACCATTTGGGGATTGAACCATCGGATGGAAGATATTTTAAAAAGCCAAAAGAAAATGCCACCCACTTTGCTTAGTACTGGAGTCAAAGAAATGAGTAAGGCAGGGTTCTTACCCTTCTAGGAACTCATGATCTTGCAGGGGAGATACACACTTGAATCAAACCATGATCCAACAAGCTCTAAGTAGATGACCAAATGCTGCAGAGGGGCCATGGAGTAACCAGACCACATTCCTTTAAAAATAGTTACTTTTCCCTTCTTCTACTCATTCTTTAACTATTCACTTACTTCATAAATATCTGAATTTGCTCTATCTCCATGAGCCAGTTTTAAACATGGTAAGCAACACGAATGAGCAAGGCCAAGTCCATGCTTTCAAGAAGTTTATGATTTGAACAAGTGGGAGACAAAAGTGACAGTGTTAAAAAGAAATGGGTATGGACACCATGCATACATTGTTTCTGGAGTAGAGAGGAGAAGAGACTTTAAGATGGATCAGGGAAGACATTGGCAGAGCAATGCTGGCTGGACAGGGCTTTGAAGTGCCACTGGGTATCATCAGAAACAGATCTTGCGGAGAATGTTCTAAGCTTGCAGAAGGAGAGTGGGAGGCAGGCAGAACACAGGACAGTATCTGAGGAACGCCACGAGTATCTAGAGCACAAGGGAGAAAGTAGGAGCTCGAAGCCACGGCTCCCAGGGCTTTGAATGCCAAGGAGCCAGCGTGGGGAGCCACGTTGTCACAGCAGTGCTTCTGAACCTAGTCAGAGTCACCTGGAGGGCTCGTTAGACCTTCCGTCACGGCTGCTGGCTGAGCTGGTCTGGAGCAGGGCTGAGGATGTACGTCCTCAGTGCCTAGGTGACGCGGTCTTTGAGAACCACGTCAGGAGAGTTCAAAAGGAGAGACTAGGAATGGAGACTCCAGCAGAGGGAGGCCAGTTGCAGCCAGCGGGGTGAAAAGTGAGAGAGGAGCTGGAATCCCTGGGAATACGGTCATGGTGGGTGGTTTTTTGTTGTTGTTGTTGTTGTTGTTTTTGTTTGTTTTGTTTGTTTGTTTTGACAGGCAGAGTGGATAGTGAGAGAGAGAGACAGAGAGAAAGGTCTTCCTTTTTCTTCCTTTTTTTTTTGCCATTGGTTCACCCTCCAATGGCTGGCGCGCTGCGGCTGGCGCACTGCGCTGATCCGAAGCCAGGAGCCAGGTGCTTATCCTGGTCTCCCATGGGGTGCAGGGCCCAAGCACTTGGGCCATGCTCCACTGCACTCCCGGGCCACAGCAGAGAGCTGGCCTGGAAGAGGGGCAACCGGGACAGAATCTGGCGCCCCGACCGGGACTAGAACCCGGTGTGCCGGCGCTGCTAGGTGGAGGATTAGCCTAGTGAGCCGTGGCGCCGGCCTAAGGTGGGTGTTTTCAAATAAGAAGCCAGTTCCATGTCGTTTCCTACTATTCTCCCACTGTACAACTGAAAAAACTGCTGTCATAAATATCAAGGCAACATGAAGCCAGAAAAGAAATTCTATTAATGACAGAAAGTATAATTCTGAATTAGTTCAAACAACTCCTGTATTAATTTGAAGACTAATTTCCTTTCAAGTCACTTGAACCCTCTCTTTTATTTCCTGTGGTACTTAACTAGATTAGAAAAACAGAACCAAACCAGGAATGTAGAAAATGAGAATATTCCTTTCAATATTAGAAATTACAGATAGAGGTAAAAACTTTGAGCTCATATCTTGAATTTGATGAGACTATGAAAGGTCATCTAATCATTTCTCCTACTATCAGGAAAGTTTGCCTTCAAAATCTATCAAGAGCTATAGCTGTGTATTTTATTTGTGATGACCGTGAAAATTTAGGAAATTTAGAAATTTAACAGGAAATTTAGAAAATTTAGAAATTTCCTGCTAAGGAAAGGTTGTAGGCAGGGTTAGGGGCTCTGGAAGGTTCAAACACAGGTCCGAAGATGTAATTTAAAACTGCATACTCAATACTATCAAATATAAATTCTATTCATTCCTACTGAGTAGCGATCTAACAGCTAATCAAGGCAATATTTCCCTTTTCCTTGTCCTAGGGACTTATCCTGCAATAAGATACAGTCTATTGAAAGACGTACATTTGAGTCACTCCCTTTTTTGCAGTTTCTGTAAGTTGTCATTTCATAATATTTGGAATTATGATAAATCTTAATTGTAACCTTAATTGTAGAAAGTTACTAAGATTATCTAGCACATCCTTTCGGTCTCCAGCAGAGAGAGTATGAGACACTCAGGTCAGAGTGGTCATCACAGAGCAGCGCGCTCACTGCTCTGATTCTGCACCCGCGTGGTGTCCGGCAGCTGTGTACACGCTGCTGGCATCCAGTGGGCCGAGGCTGGGCGCTCCTCAGCCTCCTACCACGTACAGGACAAACCCCACCACGCAGAATCATCCGGCCCGAAACGCCAGCGATGCTTCAGTGGTGAAACCCTGCTCTGGAGACCCACCCATCACCCAGCACTAGTACCTGCTGAGCTTGATTTGCTGTATCTAATTCCCTGCATGTGTAAACGGGAGAATATAAGTCATACGCCAGTGTTTTCCAACTGAATTTCTTCAGTGTGTGGGTGCTGTTTCATCTATATGAATTAGAACCACTGCTGCAGGAGGAATGTTCTGAAAGAGTAACTTCCTTCTTGATTTGTGTCTTTCTTTATAGAAATCTCGGTTGCAATCTCCTCACAGAGCTGAACTTTGGGACCTTTCAGGCGTGGCACGGAATGCAGTTTTTGCACAAGGTGTAAGTGAAACAGAAGATAAACACGTAGTAAAGAGCTGTTCATGTGTACAAACCTACACACCGACACTTAGCTGAGTGTAAGCCTGCATAAACTGGGAAATATGCCTCAAGATCCATTCTTCTTCTTCTTCTTTTTTTTTTTTTTCCAAATAAGGAAACCAAGGAACAAAGAGGCTGAGAAGCTGGTCTGGCAGATGGCATGCTCTGCTTTCCCTAGTGCTGATCTTGGGCTTGGGCAAGAGAAGGCACCAAGCAAGTAGCACTCCCATTAGCACTGCACGAGAGCCCCGCGAGGCTGCTCGATACCCACGGCCCCGGAAATGCCACTTCTGAATTTAACTTTGACTGCTGCTCACTCTGGGGAGCAAAAGGTGCCGGCACTTTCTCAGTGTCTGTTTCTTTCAAACAATAAAGCAGAAAGAATGACTGAAAATTCAACACAGAGCACTTCTCTCCCCAGTCACCCAGATCAGTTTTTTTCCTAAGAGGTATTTATCTCTGAAGTTATGAATGATCTGTGGGCAGTAGGAACCCTTGAAGCAGGCAAAGGTAGTGTTTAGGTAAAGCTGTGGTATGAGAAGTGACACATTGCTGTAGCCTGATTCCACGTTTTGACAACACCTCAACAAAAAGTGGGGCTTTTATTCCCTTTCAGCTCAACAATTCTGTGATGGTCATGGCCTTACGGGGGGTGGATTTTAGATTCAAGGTAAAGACTCTCCTCTAAGCCTGACTTGGGAAAAGAGTATCCACCTGTCCTGTGGTTCAGAAACCCAACTTCACAGTTCATTTTGGGTTCGAGGGAGGGGTTCAGAAGTCTGGATGTGAACTGACAGTTTCTGCAGATCCTGGCTGTGTGGCCTCCTCTCTCCCCTCACTCATTTGAGGGAGCGTAACTTGGGGATGAATGTGGAGAGTTTGTTTTTCCTTTGTCCGCTCACCAGAGAGCTTCCTCCCTAGACCCCTCCACCAAGAGGTTTGGTGGTACCAACAGAAATGGCTTCAACTCACCATCCAAACCAAGTAGTCCACAGCACAGTCCTTCTTAAGGATCCGAGTTTCACTATGGTTATGTGTAGGCAACACAGGTGGAAAAACCCATGGAAGCACAGGGCATAAAAAGTGATGAATCACTCAAAGCCACTCACTGAGTGCCAGGTGCTGCGCTAAGCACTGGACGCACACATTGGGACAGAAGCTTTGTTTGCAAGACCGTTTCATACCAGAAGGAGGAGGACTGGATGTTGATGGGAGAACAGGTGAGAGCCACGCTAGCATCCGTACAGCAGGCTCAAAGAGAGGGGCAAAGTAGGAGCAGGTGCGTTAGGGATGATGCGCAGTAGAGGAGGCGCCAGTTTGTTTATCTCGGGTTTCCGTGTTCATCTTAAGCAAAAGACAGAGGCATTTGCTTCACAGAGCTAGCTGCTGCAGGAAACTAATTCCTATATCACGTGATCTGGATGTAACTAGCAGTTGCTTTCAAAGATTGGCACAATGGTCTCAATACACCACGTGTATGTTGGGGGCTGGTCTCCTTTCTTTGGGGTCCCATAATGTATTAAAGCTAATTTGCTTAGGAAACATTTGCCATTGTGATATACAAGTCTATCGCCTCGCTCCTCAAAGGCCATTGTCCAGGAAGATGCCAGTGATCTTAGGACCAATATGACTGGGGTTTCATAAGTTGAAACAACACTTTCCCTGCTTTGCAAAAGGCCTAAAAAGTCCAGCTGAGGTGGATTCGCTGTGAGTTGAGTGGAGCCTAAGCTTCAAGGCTCTGCACTTGCAGAGGCCTCCTCCAAGGTCCTGGGAGGGGCCGTAGCAATTTTTATACTCATAATTTTGCCATGTTTTATTACAGATTTCCCACATTAGATAAGGTTCAGGCCCAGCAAACTCTGTCTTTGCTCCCATGTCATGTACTTGCAGCCCCGTACGTCCCCTCTGGAATGACACCTGTGTTACTGACAGACGCTGATTGTACAGTGAGCAGTGTGGCGGCTCAGTCTGTCGTGAATCTGAAATCCACGTCAAAGACGGGCCCAGAGCTTCCTGGTGACGGGCCATCCTGAATCGTCATAATAATCAAATCTCAGCCGAATTCTAGAATGAACTATGTTATGGAAAACCAGCAGTGGTTGATAATTATAAATGTTAACTGGACTCTCTCTTTAGGCCTCCCCTTCATTCACCTACATGAGTCCAGACTGATGGCTTACTGTTTAAAAAATCCTCTGTCACTTCGTTGGTTTTAGAAGTGATTTTAGAAGTGAAGGCCTCTACTGCGTAGAGAGGCAATGCCTCATTCAGACCAAGCACATCGCACACTGGCTTGTCTGCAGTCCATCAATCTTGTGCCAAGAATGTGAGCACTAAGAGCGAGCGAGAGGAAAAAAACAAGAGTGAAGTACTAGAGAACTGGGATAATTTGGGGGAAGGATAACAGCAAACCTGTAAAGTTATTTTGGCTACTTAATGCTTTACCATCATTCTTTTTTTTTTTTTTTTTTTTTTTTTTTGACAGGCAGAGTTGTCAGTGAGAGAGAGAGAGACAGACAGAAAGGTCTTCCTTTGCCGTTGGTTCATCCTACAATGGCCGCCGCGGCCGGCGCGTTGCGGCCAGCACACCGTGCTGATCCGAAGGCAGGAGCCAGGTGCTTCTCCTGGTCTCCCATGGGGTGCAGGGCCCAAGCACTTGGGCCATCCTCCACTGCACACCCTGGCCACAGCAGAGAGCTGGCCTGGAAGAGGGGCAACCGGGACAGAATCCGGCGCCCCGACCACGACTAGAACCCAGTGTGCCGGCGCCGCAAGGTGGAGGATTAGCCTAGTGAGCCGCAGTGTCGGCCTACCATCATTCTTATGGCTGAGGAAAGTGGGAAGCAGAGAGGTAGAGGCGGAGGAGCCTACTTGCACAATGGCCACTGGTGATCTTAGAGGTTTTAGTGCCGGGAAAAAAAAAGAAAGATGTTCAAAGTTCAATCTGAGAAACCATGCCTAAGCAGGCATGTGATATATTCTTTTATTCCATTACACATATTAAATATTAACTAGTGTCATAAGTTTATGCTCTAAAAATATCTGGAGGAATGTATTAGAATAGGGGAGATCACAGGCAAGAATAAGCTATGTGGCTCTCAGCCCCACACTGACCCTGGCCCCACGGAAGTCTCTTCTTTTCCCACTCCCCGCATGACTTTTTCTGGCACCTGTGCTTTATGTATTACAGACTTTTTTAAAAAGATTTATGTATTTATTTGAGAGATAGAGTTACAGACAGAGAGAGGGAGAGACAGAGAGAAAGGTCTTCCATCTGCTGGTTCACTCGCAAATGGCTGCAACAGCAGGAGCTGGGCAGATCCAAAGCCAAGAGCCAGGAGCTTCAACCAGATCTCCCACTTGGGCCATCTTCTACTGCTTTCCCAGGCCATAGCAGAGAGCTGGATCAGAAGTGGGGCAGCCGGGACTTGAACCAGCGCTCATTTGGGATGCTGGCACTGCAGGCGGCAGCTTGGCCCACTGCGCCATAGTGCTGGCCCCTATTACAACTCTGTCGCTCCCCGTCTTCATGGGGGAATGACACAGGACCCTGCGCTGTTCTTTCGTCTGTTCGGCCCTCCCCGGGTTTGCTGCTGGTTCTTCCCGGGTTGGCTACTGTCCCTTCCACCTCCGTGGAAGGGCAGTTCCCCCTGCCACATTCCCCACTTCCGCAGGGGAGCGGCACACCGCCGGCCGGCTCTCTCGGGGGCTGCACAGGCGTTCCCCTTAGATGTTCCTCGTGCATGCCGTCTCTCTCCTCCTTTATAGTCCTCCTCCGCCAATCCTAACTCGGCTGCCCACACGCCGAGTATGCTGCTCTCCAATCAGGAGCAAGTCCTACAGTTTATTGGCTGAACTGGAGGCAGCTGTGTAGAAACTGTTTTCTTCTCTCCCAGCGCCATATTGTGGGAGAGCAGATGCATAGAATAAGTCTTAATTCCAGTAACAGTCTAGTCCGGGTTGTTCCCCACAGATCCCCCTTTCTTTTTATTTTTTTGGCGTTGATACGCGCCTGTCTTCGGTGTCCCGCGGCACACACTCTGCTCTGCTTGCTAGAGTTGCCACAGGTTCTTACAAGTCCTATCAATCAGGCAAACCGAATTCGGGTCCTCTCTTCGCCATGTTGTGAGGAGGTTTTTAGGCGCTGATGCGTGCCTGTGTTCGGTGCCCTGCAGCGCATGCTCTGCTCTGCCTGCAGGGGCTTACAAGCCCTAACAATCAGGCAAACCGAATCCAAGCCTTCTCATTGCCGTATTGTGGGGGAGACTTATTAGTGTTGGTTCGTGCCTATCTTCGGTGACCTGCAGCTCATACTCTGGTCGAGCTGCCTGCTGGTGCTTACCGCCTTAATCAGGCAGACCGAATCCAAGCCTTCTAATTGCGGTATTGTGGGGAGGCCTTACTGATGTTAATTCGTGCCTGTCTTCGGTGACCTGCAGCGCATAAGCTGCTAGCCGCCCGCAGGTGCTCACCGCCTCCCTAATCAGGCAGACCGAATCCAAGCTTTCTTATTGCCATGTTGAGGGGAGGCCTTTCTATTTCTCTATTTCTCTATCTCCGGGCATTCCTATTTCTCCCATTTTACTTCTATCTTCCAGCATTCCTATTTCTCTCATTTTACTTCTAAACTTCTGTTTCTCTTATCCCCGCTGCTTCCCGGTGCCCGCCCCGAGGCCGCTTCTCGGCGGCTTTCCGGCTCTGAGCCGCTTCAGCCCGCGCCTCTCTCATCTGCGCGGCTTCGCGGCTCTGCGCGGCTTCCCGGCGCCTCGCCCCGCCGGCGGGCTCCCGGCTCTGCGCGGCTCGGCTTCGCGCGCACACTCTGCGGTCTCCACGCCCCTTCGCATCTGAACCACGGCCTCGCGCCAGCCCCGCGTTCCCTATCTATTCACGCCCCGTGCTCTCTCTGCACGCGGTGGCTTCCGCGAATGTTTCCGCCACCACCGGCATTCAGTCCAAGTTCCCCGGACTAACCTGGCGAATTTCAACCTGGCGGCCCACGTCTCTGCCTCTGGTTCCAGATCTTCGCCTCTTGCTCCCCGGGGTGACTTGAAGAATTCCAAGGTGGCTTATGTCTCCGCCTCGGCCTGCACTCGCGGCTTCATCCTCCCTAACATTTTTCTCTACCCGGTATGTTTCCTTAAGTTTTCTTCCAACAATATTCCTCTCATTTCTCCTGGCTACTCCCCACAGTCCGTATCCGAGTCCAAGCCTCCTCCAGGTTTCACTTTCGCTTTCAATCTCCTAGCTTCCCCGCCATAGTCCGCATCCCAGTCTATGAAAGCTTTCACTTTCGCTTTCAATCCTAACTTCTTTCCCACAGTCCATATCCGAGTCTATGCCTAGGCTTTCAATAGCTTCTTCCGGCACCTAGGCTCTTTGCTAGTCTCTCTCTCCGGTATTTTCCCACTTCTTCCCGTTTCTTCCCTCCTAAGTTTCCTATCCATCCTAGGTTTCCTATCCGAGTCACGGCACCATTATGTCGCTCCCCGTCTTCGTGGGGGAACGACACAGGACCCTGCGCTGTTCTTTCGTCTGTTCGGCCCTCCCCGGGTTTGCTGCTGGTTCTTCCCGGGTTGGCTACTATCCCTTCCACCTCTGTGGAAGGGCGGTTCCCCCTGGCCACATTCCCCACTTCCGCAGGGGAGCGGCACACCGCCGGCCGGCTCTCTCGGGGGCTGCACAGGCGTTCCCCTTAGATGTTCCTCGTGCATGCCGTCTCTCTCCTCCTTTATAGTCCTCCTCCGCCAATCCTAACTCGGCTGCCCACACGCCGAGTACGCTGCTCTCCAATCAGGAGCAAGTCCTACAGTTTATTGGCTGAACTGGAGGCAGCTGTGTAGAAACTGTTTTCTTCTCTCCCAGCGCCATATTGTGGGAGAGCAGATGCATAGAATAAGTCTTAATTCCAGTAACAGTCTAGTCCGGGTTGTTCCCCACACAACTCTTCTTAAATTGAGATAAAATCCACATGCTCTAAAATGCATCAGTATAAAGAGTACAGTTCAGTGGTGGTTAGTGCATTCAGAAGGCTGTGCAACAATCTGCATTATCTGGTTCCAGAACATTTTTATCACCCCAGAAAGAGGCACTGTGCCAGGAAGCCGTCACTGCCTGTCTCTCCCTCCACCCCGGCCCGGGGAACCACTGATCTGCTTTTTGTTCCTTTGGAATTGCCTGTTCTGGATATTTCATATAAATGCGTCACACAGTATGTGGCCTTCTGTGCCTGGCTTCTTTCACATAGCATGTTGTTTTCGAGGTTCATCCATGCTGTAACACACACCAGTGCTTTGTCCCTTCACGCTCGGTAATTCTCAGTGGTGCAGAGGGACCACGATACCGGCTCACCCAGTCATCATCTAACAGACGTGTGTTAGTTCCACGTCGGTGCTATCATGCACAATGCTGCTATGAGCATGCATGTGCACGTTTTTTGTGCAGTTGTGTTTTTATTCTTGAGTGTGTCCTAGGAGTCACACTGCGGGCTCATATGGTAACTCTGTGATCAACTTACTTGAGGAACCACCCATCTCTTTTCCACACTGGTTGCACTGTTTGACATTCCCACTTGTCAAGTAGTAAAGTTCCAATTTCTTCATGTCTTTGTCAACATTTGTCATCGTATGTCTTTTTGATTATAGCCATCCTAGTGAGTGGCTGAAGTAGTATCTCGTTGTGGTTTTGATTTGCATTCTCCTAATGACTTAAGACGTTGAGCATATTTTTATGGGCATGTTGGTCATTTATATCTTATTTAAATAAATGTTAATTCAAATCCTTTTTCCAATTTAAAATTGATCTATTGGCCGGCACCGCGGCTCACTAGGCTAATCCTCCGCCTTGCGGCGCCGGCACACCAGGTTCTAGTCCCGGTCAGGGCGCCAGATTCTGTCCCGGTTGCCCCTCTTCCAGGCCAGCTCTCTGCTGTGGCCAGGGAGTGCAGTGGAGGATGGCCCAGGTGCTTGGGCCTTGCACCCCATGGGAGACCAGGAAAAGCACCTGGCTCCTGGCTTCGGATCAGCGTGGTGCGCCGGCCGCAGCACGCCGGCCGTGGCAGCCACTGGAGGGTGAACCAACGGCAAAAGGAAGATCTTTCTCTCTGTCTCTCTCTCTCTCTGTCCACTCTGCCTGTCAAAAAAAAATTGATCTATTTGCCTTTTTATTAAGTTGTAAAAGTTCGTTATATATTCTGGACATTCTGGATTCTAGACCCTCATCAGATACATGATTTACAAATATTTCTCCATACTGTGTTATCTTTTTACCTGCTTTTAAAAATTAATTTTAATTTTATTTAAAAGGCAGAGAGACATAGAGAGTGAGAGAGACAGAGAGAACTTCTATCTGCTGGTTCACTCTTGTAAAGCCTGCAACAGCCAGGACTGGGCAAGGCTTATCCTGGGAGCACCGAGAACTCAGTCCAGGTCTCCCGTGTGGCAGCAGGGACCTAGATACTTGAGCCACCCCCTGCTGCCTCCCAAGGTGCACACCAGAAGGAAGCTGGATTGGAAGCAGAGTAGCCAGGACTTCGACTCGGCACTCTGATGTTGGATGTGGGCATCCCAAGCAGCAACTCAACTGCTGTGCCAGCACCTGCCCCCATTTTCTTGACAGTGTCCTTTGATGCACAAACATTTTTAATTTTGACAAAATCCAATTTATTTTTTCTTTGATTGCTTATACAATTAATGACATATCTAAGAAACCATTGCCTAATACAAGGCCATGAGCATTTACTCCTGAGTTTTTATAGTTTCAGCTTTTACACAGAGGTATTTTATATGTTTTGAGCTTATTTTTATACATGTATAAGGTATAGGGGCCAAACTTCATTATTTTACATGCTGATATCCAGTTGTCCCAGCACTATTTTCATGCCCTTGTCAAAAATCAATTGGTCATAAGTGTGAGGGTTTATTTTTAGACTATCAAGTCTATTCCATTGATTTATATGTCGATCCTTACTCCAGTACCATACATACTGTGATTGCTGTAGATTTGAATTGTGTTTTCTTGTGGGCTTTTGTTTTTTTCTTTAGAGACAGAGAAGAGAATGCTCATCTGCTGGTTTGATCCTCAAATGCTCACAATAGCCAGGACTGGGCCAGGCCAAAACTGGGATCAGGAAATTCAATCCAGGTCTCCCACACGGGTAGCAGGAACCCAATTACTTGAACCATCACTATTGGCTCCCAGAGTCTGCATTAACAGGAAGCTGAAGTCAGCAGCCAGAGCCAGACATCAAACCCAGGCACTGGATATGGGATGCAGGCATTTTAACCAGCATCTTAACTGGCAGGCTAAATGCTTGCCTCCGGGCTTTGAAATTGGGAAGTTTGAGTTCTATCACTTTGTCCTTTTTAAACATTGTTTTGGCTATTCTGGGTCCCTTGAATTATCATAGGAATCTGTCAATTTATGTAAAGAAGCCAGCTTAGATTCTGATAGGAAAAGTGCTGAAACCATAGATAAATTTGGAGGACAGTCCCTTCTTAACAGTACCGTTTTCTGATCCATAGACACAGGCTGTTCTTCCATTTTCTTAGATCTTCTTTAAGTTTGTTCAACAACATGTTGAAGTTTCAGTCTTAACTTTTTGGTTAAATGTATTCCTAAGTATTTTCCTTTTTGAGACTACTGTACATGACATTGTTTTCTTAATATTATTTTCATAACAGATAATTGGTAGTCTATAGAAATTCAACTTATTTTTGCATACTGATCTTGTGTCCTGCAACATTACTGAAATCATGTGTTAGCTCTAATAGTTTTTCCCTTGAGTATGGATTCGTCATAGTTTTCTATACATAAGACGAATACGTCATCTGCAGATATACTTTTACTTCCTTCTTTCCTATATGGATGTCTTTTTCTCTCCACCTAAATTCCCAGCTAGAATCTCACTGAATAGAAGTGGTAAGAGAGGACTTCCTTGCCTTGTTCTTGATCTTAGGAGAAAATCTTTCAGTCTTCACAATTCAGTATGATGTTAGCCATGGGTTTTTCACTGCTGCTCTCCATTTGATCCTAA
Organism: Oryctolagus cuniculus; assembly: GCF_964237555.1. Lineage (NCBI taxonomy): Eukaryota > Metazoa > Chordata > Mammalia > Lagomorpha > Leporidae > Oryctolagus > Oryctolagus cuniculus. Next base: position 18,687,139 of record NC_091448.1, on the reverse strand, counting down.
TTTAATGATGTTTTTATAGTGAAAGCATATTGTATCTTTTAAATGCTTTTACTACATGTATTGAGATGATCATGTTTCTTTATTTTTTCTATTAATACAGCATATACAATGATTGATTTTTATTTGTTCAACCAACTTCACATTTGTGTTGGTGATAGTCTATAGTCTTTCTTAACACTTTGTTGAATTCGATTTGCTGAATTTGTTGAGGACTTCGGCATCTGTATTCATAAGAGATACTGACCTGTAATTTTTCTTTTCTTGTTATATCTTTGTCTGATTTTGGTATCGCAGTAAAACCAGCTTCACAGAGTGAGTTAGGAAATGTTCTGTCTTCCTCTATGTTTTGGAAGATTTCATGAAGGACTTTAACTATTTCACCGATTTCACCAGTGAGAAGGCATTTCGTCTTGAGCTTTTCTTTGTGGGAAGTTTTTTGATTACTAAATGAATCACTTTTTTTTTTTTTAATTTGACAGATAGAGTTAGTGAGAGAGAGAGAGAGACAGAGAGAAAGGTCTTTCTTCCGTTGGTTCACCCCTCAAATGGCCACCACAGCCGGAGCTATGCCGATCTGAAGCCAGGAGCCAGATGCTTCCTCCTGGTCTCCCATGCGGGTGCAGGGCCCAAGCACCTGGGCCATCCTCCACTGCCTTCCCAGGCCACAGCAGAGAGCTGGACTGGAAGAGGAGCAGCCGGGACTAAAACCCGGTGCCCAAATGGGATGCTGGAGCTGCAGGCAGAGGATTAACCAAGTGAACCCGGCGCCGGCCCCTTAACTTTTTTTTAAAGTTTATTTTTATTTATTTGGAAGGCAGAATGAGAGGGAGAGAGAGAGAGAGAAAATTGATCTAGTTCACTCCCCAAATATCTCCAACAGCTGAGGGTGGGGTCAGACTGAAACCAAGAGCCAGGAACATCATCTGGGTCTCCCACATGGGTGGCAGGGAACCAAGTAGCTGAGCCATCATCTGCTACCTCCCAGGATGCACATTAGCAGGAAGCTGGATTGGAAGCAGAGGCAGGACTTGATCTGTAGCACCACAACATGGGACATGGTTATCTTTAATGGCACCTTGCCCTGCTGCACCACAATGCCGGACCCTCAATCTCTTTACTTGATATAGATCTATTCAGATGCGCTAATTCTCCTCAAGTCAGTTTCAGTAGTTTGTGTCCTTCTAAAAAAGTGTCCGGGGCCAGCGCCTGTAGTGCAGCAAGTTAGTTGCCCCCTGCAGTGCCAGCATCCCACATGGGTACTGGTTTGAGTCCAGGCTGCTCCACCTTCCATCCAGCTCTCTGCTATGGTCTGGGAAAGCATCAGAGGATGGCCCAAGTCCTTGGGCCCCTGCACCCGCATGGGAGACCTGGAAGAAGCTCCTGGTTCCTGATTTGCCCAGCTCCAGCCATTGCGGCCATTTGGGGAGTGAACCATCAGATGGAAGCGTTCTCTCTCTCTCTCTCTCTCTCTCTCTCTGCTTCTGCCTCTCTGTAACTCTTCCTTTCAAATAAGTAAATAAATCTCTAAAAAAAAAAAAAGAATGTTTCAATTCCATTCACGTTTTCTAACTGAATGACATCCAGTATTCATAGTTTTCCCTTATAATCCTTTCAATGCCTATAAGGTCAACAGTAATGTCCCCTTTCGTTTTTTTTTTTTTTTTAAGATTTATTTATGTATTTGAAAGTCAGAGTGATACAGAGAGAGGAGAGGCAGAGAGAGAGAGAGAGGTCTTCCATCCACTGGTTCACTCCCCAGATGGCCGCAATGGCCGGAGCTGCACTGATCTGAAGCCAGGAGACAGGAGCTTCCTCTGGGTCTCCCACGTGGGTGCAGGGGCCCAAGGACTTGGGCTATCTTCTGCTTTCCCAGGCCATAGCAGAGAGCTGGACCAGAAGTGGAGCAGCCGGGAGTTGAACCAGCGCCCATATAGGATGCCGGTGCTTCAGGCCAGGGCATTAACCTGATGCACCACAGCACCGCCGCCCCCACTTCGTCTCTGATTTCAATAAATCGAGGCGTCTTTTTTTCTTGTTTTGTAGACTAAAGTTTTTTCCGTTTTGTTGATCTTTTCAAAGAAACTATTTTTGATTATGTTGATTTTCTCTATTGTTTTTCTTTTTATTTTTTTTTTCTCTTTGTTTATTTTTGTTCTAATCTTTGTGTCTTCTTCTTGCTTTGGATTTAGTTTGCTGGGCTTTTTTGTTTTTCTTCCTAATTTCTTCAGGTGGAAGTTTAGGTTATTGATGTGATTTTTTCTTTTAATATTTATTTATTTGAAAGGCACAGTTATACACAGAAGAGGTCCTTCATCTGCTGGTTCACTCCCCAAATAGCTGCAATGGCCAGGGCGGGGCCAGACCAAAGCCAGAAGCCAGGACCTTTTTCCAGGTCTTCCATGCGGGTACAGGGGCCCAAGCACTTGGGCCATCCTCTGATGCTTTCCCAGGCCATGAGCAGGAAGCCGGATCAGAAGTGGAACAGCCAGGACTTGAACCAGCACCCATATGGGACACTGGCCTTGCAGGCAGAGGGTTAACCTGCTATACCACAGCACCAGCCCAAGGAATGAACTTTCAGATGTCCTTATTCCTCTGTTTTCACTGATGTCACCTACAACATGGTTTTAAATCTCTAGTCTCAATGGCTATGAACTAATTAAATATTTAATCATGGGAAATAATTAGGGAAGAGGAATAGGAATAAAAAGAGAAACTAATTCTCACTGCGGCTCTCTTAAAAAATTAATGAAGTTTGAAAAGTATTTCTATATTTAGTCCTCTCAAAATTAAGGTTAAAGTAACAGCTATCATTTTATTTTTTCAAGAATTATTTATTTATTTGAAAGGTAGCGTTACAGAGAGAGAGAGAGAGAGAGAGATCGATCTTCCATCTGCTGGTTTACTCCCAAATGGCTGCAACAACAGGGCTGGGCCAAGCTAAAGCCAGGAGCCTGGAACTCATTACGTCTCCCATGTGGGTGCAAGGGCCCAAGCAGCTGGGCCATCTTCTGCTGCTTTCCCAGAGCATTAGCAGGGAGCTGGACTGGAAGCAGCTGGGACTGGAGCCAGCACTTACACGGGATGCCAGTCTCACAGGTAGCAGCTTAGCCCACTTTGCCACAGAAATAGTCCCCGGGACAGCCATTTTAAATCCCTTTTCTTCACACATGTTGAAGACAGACTTTGGAGGAAGAAGTGAGCTCACACTTCAGCTTTGCCTCTTAACAGCCTGGGGACTTAGGACAGTTATACAACCTCTTCGTGCCTTAGTTTCCCCATGAAAAATGGTGTAATAATGTTGTGAGGATTAAATGTAAAATGTGGATCACAGGTGCCTGGCAGCCCAATCAGCATCAGCTGTAAGAATTCTTATTTTTATAGTCTGTAAAAGTACACTAACAATTATTGAGTAGAGATTTTCTTTTCTTTCTCCTCTCCCTCTTTCTTTTATTTTTTTGTTTGCTTGTTTTAAAAAGCAGAAAAGAAAATCTATTACAGCATTTCAGAATAAAATTTGCATTAAAATGAATTTATTAATTTATTGATGTATAAACATATTGTTTATTCGACAAACATTAAACACCAAGTGCATTTCAGGCATTATGCCACGCACAGGAATAGCAATGACAACAACACGTGGTCCCTGCCTCAAGGAGCTGACAGTCCAGAAGACTGACAGCAAACAGGTGAAAACACGCAGTGTAACTAAGGCTGTGGTGCAGAACAGGAAATGAGAGGGAGTATGACTTTGACCAGTTCCTCCTCTTAGGTTTGTCCCTTTCTCTCTGGCTCCAGAGTTAATGAGTGGATCTTTTTTGTTGTTGTTAAATGGGTGAATTAAGTCATGAATTTTTTTTTTAAAGATTTATTCATTTATTTGAAAGAGTTACACACTGACTTTGTGTAAGAGAAAAGAAAGGCAGAGAGAAGAGGCAGAGAGAGAGGTCTTCCATCCACTGGTTCACTCCCCAGTCGGCTGCAACAGCTGGAGCTGTGTCAGTCCGAAGCCAGGAGCCAGGAGCTTCTTCCAGGTCTCCCACATGGGTGCAGGGGCCCAAAGACTTGGGCCATCTTCTACTGCTTTCCCAGGCCATAGTAGAGAGCTGGATTGGAAGAGGAACAGCCAGGACTAGAATCAGCACCCATATGGGATGCCGGCACTTCAGGCCAGGGCGTTAACCTGCTGCGCCACAGCACTGGCCCCAAGTCATGAATTGGTTAAAAATTTCTAAAAATGAGAGGCAAGCACCTTGAATTATGGAGGACATCAGAATTGTGTTTCCTTCAGAGCAAGGGCTTCCTACCCGTGTGGTGACTTCAAGTTTTATTTGTTTTATTTTGCTTCTTGATAGACAGAGGATAGGTAGACAGACAAAGCTCCCATCTACCAGTTCACTCCTCAGATGCCTGTAGCTGAGAGCCAAGAACTCAATCCAGGTCTCCAAGGAGGAGAAAGGACCCAACCTACTGAGTTATCACCACTGCCTCCCAAGGGTCTGCATCAGCAGAAAGCCACAACTGGGAGCTGAAACTGGGACTCACACCAAGGCACCCAATATGAGACCTGCGTATCCCAACCAGAGTCTTAATGCTGTCACACACCATCCCTGCTTCTGAGGTTTTGACCTGAAAACTCTGGCACATTTTTTTTTCTTTGCTGTCCATTTTTTTCCTATAGTTTTTTCTCTTTCTTGTCTCCACTTTCTCTTCCAGAGACACAGGTAGTCCCCAAAGGAAGGGTGCTTTATGAATTCTAAGGGTGATTTATAGGTAAAGACAGAAAATGATTTTTTTTTAAATATACAAGTTCTCTTTGTGTAAACTTCCACACATTTTTGTGCATATGGAAAAGGCAGATAATCTTAATTCCATTGCATTTTTCAGGAATCTTGATCGTAATCCTCTGACAACTGTTGAAGATTCCTATCTTTTTAAATTGCCAGCATTAAAATATCTGTAAGTATTAAAATGATCTCATAAGTTATAGGATGATTTCTACTCTTCTTTTTTTTTTTTACTTTCTTTAAAGGTTCAGTGTTTTGCATTAAGGCTAAGAATCATGATTTTAATTTAAATTAGGCTACTGAAAAGCTATTCACAAAAAAAGAGATTAAGAAAGGATTATAATGTGTAGAACAGCCAGCAGGGGGAGACAGTGTTGAAGATCACATACAGCTGTGGAACATGTACAATACAATTTGTTCCAGAAAGCAAAGAAAAACAATCTTAACTAATCAAGAGAAGGGAATGCAATTTGCAAATGAACAGCAAGATAATGGCAAGAAAAAAAAGCGTAGTTTCTTTAGTGTCAAGGTCATTAATTTGATGATGCAAATAGTAACAAATTTCTTCAATGAGAACTTTCTGGAATGATTTCCCATGACAAACTCTTGAGCTGGCTTGTTTTATAGAGAACCCAAAATTGATGCAATCACTTGTTCTTGAAATAATCGTGTTAAGGACCATTGGAGTTCATATCATGAATGCTTGGGCTTTCTCCTTCAGAGACATCGGAACAACGCAAGTACCACTTACCGCAGTTGAGAACATCCTCATGATGACTCTCGAATTGGAAAAACTGTGAGTTATTTTCCTCAGGTTTATTTTCATGTCATTTTGTAGATTTGGTTTACTGTTTTTTTTTTAAATATTTATTTATTTATTTGAAAGTCAGGGTTACACAGAGAGAAGAGAGGCAGAGAAAGAGAGAGAGAGAGAGAGGCCTTCCATCTGTTGGTTCACTCCCCAAATGGCCACAATGTCCGGAGTTGCACCAATCCAAAGCCAGGAGCCAGGAGTGTCTTCCGGGTCTCCCACGCAGGTGCAGGGGCCCAAGGACTTGGGCCATCTTCTGTTGCTTCCCCAGGTGCATTAGCAGGGAGCTGGAACAGAAGTAGAGCAGCCGGGCTCAAACCGGTGCCCATATGGGATGCTAGCACTGCAGGCGTCGGCTTTACCCACTGTGCCACAATGCCAAACCCAATTTTACTGTTTTCTTAAATCAGCTATTCAGGTATAATTTTCCTATAATAAAATTCACTTTTAAGTACACAGTTTGACGAGTTTTGACAAATGTGTAGTTATACAACCACCACCAAATTCCCAAAGTAGACCATTTCTATCACCCCCGAAAGGCCCCTCCTGACCTTTGCAGTCCATGCTCTCCCCCCAACCCCAGCACCTGCCAACCACCCATCTTGTGCGTCTCTCTCGGTTCTGCCTTTCCCACAGTGTCTTGTAAGAGAAGTCATGCAGTGTATGTAGCCTTCTGTGTCTGGCTTCTTTACTTAGCACAATCCTTTTGAGATTATGCTGTTACCCATTTTGTTGCCTCCATCAGCAATGCTGTTGCTGAGTAGTATTCCAGGTGCGTGTGTATATCAGTTTGTTTATCCATTCATCAGTATATGGATATCTGGATTTTTTTCCTCTTTTTTTGCAATTATGAATAAAGCTGCTAATAATATTCACAGGTAGGTCTTTGTGTAAACATGTTTTCCCTTCTTATTTTTTTTAAAGATTTAATTATTTATTTGAAAGGCAGAGTTACAGAGAGGCAGAAGCAGAGAGAGACAGAGAGAGACAGAGAGAGAGCACACTTCCATCTAATGGTTAACTCCCCAAATGGCTGCCACAGCTGGAACTGGGCCAATCTAAAGCCAGGAGCCAGGAGCTTCTTCCAGGTCTCCCATGTGGGTACAGGAGGGACCCAAGCACTTGGGCCGTCTTCTACTGCTTTCCCAGGCCATTAGAAGAGAGCTGGATCAGAAGAGGAGCAGCCGGGACTGGAACTGGTGCCCATATGACATGCCAGCACCACAGGCAGAGGTTTAGCTTACTATACCACAGCACCAGCCCCTCTCTCTGCCTTTTAAAGAAGTTAATAACTGAGTAGCATTTAAAAAAAATTTAGTCTTTCTGCTAGGGTATACAGTAATATCTTCTAGCAAAAAAAAAAAAAAAACAAAAACAAAAACAAACAAACAGAAAAAAACAGAGACAGACACACAGAGATCCCATCTACTAGGCCACTCCCCAAATGTCCACAATGGCCAGGGCTAGGCTGGGACTGGAGCTAGGAACTCAACACAGGTCCTCCAGGTAGGTGGCAGGAACCCAACTACTCAAGCCAAGGAAGGCAAGGGAACGCATTGGCAGGAGGCTGGAATCAGGAGCTGGAGCCAAGGATTGAAATCAAGCACTGGGATGTGAGACTCAGCCATCCTGACAACCGGTACACTACCACTAGGCCAGACCTCCTGCACGCTCATTTCTTTAGTAACTGATAGTGTTATGCAAATAGCTTTATGAAGTATCTGTTGAAATCTGTTCCCCTATACTAATTTGATACTAATTTTACCGAGTTTTAAGAGTGCTTTGTATACCCTGGGTACTAGTACTTTCTCTCAGATGTATGTTTAGTTAATATATTCTTTCTGCTTGTGATGTGTCTTTTTATTCTACTAATAGTATATTTCGAAGAGCAGAAGTTTTACAAAATTTTTAAGATTTATTTGTTTATTTGAGAGGCAGAGTTACAGACAGAGAGAGGGAGAAACAGAGAGGTCTTTCCTCCACTGGCTGAATCCCCGCGTGGCTGCAATAACCAGGAGCTTCTTATGGGTCTCCCACATGGATGCAAGGGCCCGAGCACTTGGCCATCATCCACTGCTTTCCCAGGTCATTAGCAGGGAGCTGGATTGGAAGTGGAGCATGCACCACAGCGCCTGCCTCAGAAGCTTTACATTTTTTAACTTTGGTGAACACTCAGCAGTTTTTTTTTATATGGTTGTGCTTTTTTTATGTCTTCCAAAAAAAATCTTTGTGTAAGAACCTATTGAATAATCCAAAGTCACAAAGATTTTCTCCTATGTTTTCTCCTAGAAATTGTTTTATTACATTCAAGTTTATGATCCATTTTGTGTTCATTTTCATGTAGAGTGTGAAGCATTTCATTTTTTGCAGTTAAAAAATTATTTTTGGGGACTGGCACTGTGGCGTAGTAGGTTAAGCATCTGCGTGTAGCACTGGCATCCCATATGGACACCGTTCATGTTCTGGATGCTCCACTGCCAATCCAGCTCCCTGCTGATGGCCTGGCAAAGCAGCTGAAGATGTTCCAAGCACTTGGGCCCCTGCACCCACATGGGAGACCTGGAAGAACTGCAGCCATCTGGGGAGTGAACTAGTGGATTGAAGACCTCCCTCTCTGTCTCTCCCTCTCTGTCTGTAACTCTGCCTTTCAAATAAACAAATGTTTTTAAAGAATGTTTTTGTAGGGCCCTACTGTGACAGTAGCTTAAATTGTGCCGTCCTCTCTCCAATACCTACGCTAAGACTAGTTGAGGGGATTATACAAGATAAGAATGGGGAAAGGCCCCTCACATAGCACCTTGCTCCAATCACTTCTATCTGATCACCTCTTTGACTAACTTTCCCACATTGTCAGAGCCACTGGTTTCTGCTCTAGCCTCCTCTCCCTCAACCTTAGGCAGCACCTGCCAGAGTTGATCCCTCCCCTGTCGGCAAGATGCCTTCCTGTCCAGACTGCCGAAGCCCTCATCATCAGCAAGCTTTCTCAGTTAGCCTTGGCAGTGGGGTTCCACCTGCTTTTCTATTTTTCTTGGCTATTGGTGGATAGGGAAAGTGTTATCAATTTCTATAGCTGTTCACCACCAAGGCCACAACAATTTATAGCTGCTCTGTACTGCGATTCATTATTGGAAGTCTTCAAAGCTTCAGACATTTAGTTTAGACAAAGTAGGCCAGCTCACTGGAGTCCTGACTCATGTGTAATAGTCTTTAATGCACACTGAAAAATAATTATGCTACAGTAAGGATAATATTTATCTCAGGTCATTTGTAATCTCAAAGACTTGCTGATATACTTTTAAATAATAATTTACGTTTATAATCACTTGCATTATTTCTAGCTCATCCATTTTGGTGAACAGGAAGAAGTACGATATTCCCTACGCAAGATGCAATATGCTTGCTAGAAATTTTCCCTGGTGATTACATTTAGGTTGACCCTACCAAAACAGAAGTACATTCCATAAAACAATAGGCTTGAATACTTCACAAATGTCATTGCCATGAACCATTTTTATAAGAGAGGAGAGTACTAAATTAAAGAAAACTAAAGAATTATAAAAACTAAATGCAATGCCTCATGTTTGATTGGATTCTAGATTTTAAAAAAAGTCATAACATGGTCGGGATGATGAGGCCCCAGCATGCACTCTCTAACCATATTCTTTCATTCAGCATGATTAAGACATTCTTGGTGTCTGTCTCAATAGTTCATTTTTAACATTTTTGAATAGAATTTCATTATATGAATATACCGTAATTTATCCGTTCACCTGTTGGCGGACACTTGGGTTGTTCCAATTCTTGGCTGTTACAAGTGAAGCTGCTCCAAGGGCAGGCATTTGGTGCAGCTGTAAGCCACCACCTGGGACACCCATCTCCCACAGGATAGTGGCCAGGTTCAAGTCCCAGACTCACTCCCAACTCCAGCTTCCTGCTAATGTACACCCTAGGGGGCAGCAGGTGATGGCCCATGTATGTGGGTCCTTGCCATCCACGTGGGAGACACAAACTGAGTACTGGGATCCTGGTTTCAGCCTGGCCCAGCCCTGGGTATTGCAGGCATCTGGGGAGTGAACCAACTGATGATGATGTCTGTCTGTCCCCATATTTCTCTCTGTGTCTCTGCCTTTCAAATAAATTTTAAAAAATAATTTTAAAAAATATTTATTTATTTGAAAGGCAGAGTTTACACACACACACACAAACACACACAGTGTGTGTGTGAGAATCTTCCATCTGCTGGTTCACTTCCACCCACTGGCTACTATGGCCGGAGCTGGGCCAGTCTGAAGTCAGAAGCCAGAATCTTCTTCCGGGCTACCCATGTGGGTGCAGGGGCCCAAGCACTTAGACCACCTTCTGCTGCTCTCCCAGGTGCATTAGCAGGGAGCTGGATCAGCAGTGGATCAGCTGGAACTCAAACTGGTGTCCTTATGGGACCCTGGTGTCACAGGTGGTGACTTAACCTGCTATGCCACAATGCCAGCCCCTCAAATAATTTTTTAAAATAAAATTATTTTTTAAAAAATTATTAAATAAAAGTTTAAAAATGAAAAAAAAATATTAAATAAAAGTTAAAAATTAATAAAAAGTGACAATATCTTAAAAACTTAAACACAGATCTACACAGATCTACCATATGTTCCAGCCATTCCACTTCTGGGTATTTGTTGAGCCATTACCTGACACCTCGCAAAGTGCTCGCTGCAGGAAGCTGGAATCAAAAGTGGAGCCAGGATTTGAACCCAGGCAGCATCTTCATCACGGGGCCAAATGCCTGTCCTTGTCAAACCATTTTTGCATACCCCAACACTGATTGAGAGGTCCTTTTTCTGCATATTTTTTCCAACAGTTACTAATGGTCAATCCTTTTCTGTGGCTAAAGTAATTTCTAATAGTGGATACTTCCCACGTCAATTGAGAAAGGGACTCCAGAGACTGGGGGCTTATTCACACTCTTCTTAGAAGTCTGCTGGAGCTGGCACTGTGCAGTAGTGGGTTAAGCCGCCACCTGCCACATCAGCAGAGTCCCAGCTGCTCTACTTCTGATCCAGCTCCCTGTTAATACACCTGAGAAAGCAGCAGAAGATGGCCCAAGTCCTTGGGGCCCTGCACCCACATGGGAGATCTGGAAGAAGCTCCTGCCTTTGGCCTGGCCCAGTCCCAGCCATTTCGGCCATTTGGGGAGTGAACCAGCGGATGGAAGACCCCTCTCCCTCCCCCTCCCCCTATCCCTCCCCCTCTCTCCTTCTCTCCTTCCCTCCCTCTCTGTAACTTTGCCCTTCAAATAAATAAAATAAATCTTAAATTAAAAAAAACCTGCTGTCATCCTGTGCACTCCCAACCCAAAGTGAGACTTTTCAGTTGAGAGGAGATACTTGTGAGTAAAACCACAGGTCAAAAGCACCCGATTTCTAATCCCTGTCATCCTATTTTGAACATACCATACCGACTGCCATGCTTACCTTTCTGTTGGGCACCTCTGCCTGCTTCCTAAATTTGCAACATTTAAGAGCGGCCCTTGGCCATCAGGTCCTACCCAACTGTCTTGGCCATATACCTCAGGAACTTTTCACAGCCTTGGTCTGCCTCCTCCATCAACTCAAGTAAGCCTTTCATGACTAACTTGATTCTCTGTGTTTCCATTTACAGGATCCTACCTAGCCATATGGCCTGCTGCCTCTGCCAATTTAAAAGTAACATTGAGGTTGTCTGCAGGACAGTCAAGCTGCATTGTGGCAGTGCATGTCTGACAAACACCACACGCTGTCGTGAGTCTATCGCCTGGAGATACATTTTTAAAAATTTTCTATCATTTGCTTTTAATTTCTTATTGTTAAATTGAGGATAAGTGTTTAAAGTAATAGTATAATTGCTTTATTTGTATTCATTCCTTCAGAGTTAAACTCCCTCAATTTCTGAAGTGCTCTCTTGATGAACATCAGGTTCCCTGTTACCTTTACAAAATTTGATGCTGCATAAAGGACCATGATAAAGAAACACAAGGGGAAGAGAGCGACACTGGTGGCCACACGATGTTCTGTGCTCTTAGCTTGGTGCTTTATCTAATGATAATTCACTTGTGCACAGCAATGCAGTGTGTAAACTGATTTTACATGCATTAGACGTCACGTGCCACTGCCTCATAGGACAGCTGTAGATCAGTTTTGCTTTCTTTGTTTCCACAATCATATAAAAGAGTACGAGTGATGCTGTTATTTAGAGGCTGGTTTCTGGCTCCACAACCAGAAACGGCTGCTGGCTCCTCTGACGGAGAGGAAGGCCCTTCCATTCGTAGGCTGTTCAATTTTGAACCTGTTCTGAATCTTGAGCTTTTCTATCTACAGAACACCCAGGTGCTTTTAAGTGGTTTTATTGCCACTAACTTTGTGACTTAAAATGTGGCTGCTTCTCCAGACAGCTTGAATACAGCTCTCTATGGGATCTGGAGCATTAGCACATTTCTAATTGTATATGTGTACAGACAGAGCTGCTTACTTTCCAAAACAGTTTTCCCCCTATTGTATTACTGCCTTCTCCTTAACAGGTAGGTAATGGCCAGTGCTATGGCGTAGCAGGTTAAGCCTCTGCCTGTGGCACTGGCATCCCAGATGGTTCAAGTCCCAGTTGCCCTACTTCCAATCCAGCTCCCTGCTAATGGCCTGAGAAAGCAGTGGAAGATGACCCAAGTGCTTGGGCCCCTGCACCCATGTGGGAGACCTGGAGAAAGCTACTGGTTCCTGGCTTCGGATCATTCCAGCTCTGGCCGTTGAAATCATTTGGGGAGTGAACCAGCAGATGGAAAATCGCTCCCTCTCTCTCTCTGACTCTGCCTCTCAAATGTATAATTTTTTTTTAAAGAAGTAGGCAAAATAAGCATTTTTTTTTTTTGACAGGCAGAGTGGACAGTGAGAGAGAGACCGAGAGAAAGATCTTCCTTTTGCCATTGGTTTACCCTCCAATGGCCGCCGCGGCCGGCGTGCTGCGGCCGGCGCACCGCGCTGATCCGATGGCAGGAGCCAGGTGCTTCTCCTGGTCTCCCATGGGGTGCAGGGCCCAAGCACTTGGGCCATCCTCCACTGCACTCCCTGGCCACAGCAGAGAGCTGGCCTGGAAGAGGGGCAACTGGGACAGAATCCGGTGCCCTGAACGGGACTAGAACCTGGTGTGCCGACGCCGCAAGGCGGAGGATTAGCCTAGTAAGCCACGGCGCCGGCCAAAATAAGCATTTTTAATCTGCTTTTACAGATGAGGGAAAAAACAAGGCCAGAGGTGCTAAATGTTGGAGCTGGGCACCCAGGTCTTTTGTCTAATTTTGGGCTCTCCACAAGCCCACGTTCCTTCGTGCTCATGATTCTTACCTCTTCCGAAGACCCTCACTGGAGGGTCTGGAAAAGAGAGCCAGCCGCACAATGGCACGCTTGAAGCGTTGGATGGCTCCCTACGCGGAGCTGGAAATATTGGAAATGAAAGCAAAGCAGGCATCTGCAAAACCGCTTTTCCCTTCTGCATCTAGAACTCAGACAACGTCTCCCACACACTCATCCCCGAGACTCACTGAACGTTGCCCAGACACACCACCCGCAACCTGCAGGCCTCTTCACCTACACCCCAGACCCCTGCCCAGAGTTACAGAAAGCGCCAGGGTGGATGTATGTGTCTTCCCTACACGGAGCCTTTCGTGGTTGGGGGTGGGGTAGGAAACACGGGCGCAGGGACCAAGTGAAGGAACTGGTACGTCAGGGGAAAAGGACACGTCGGGGTGAGGAGGAGGGCCCCTGTTCTAGCATCTCGGCCCCAGCTCCGCTCACGTGACTGTCTCTCACTGTGGTCACCTGTTAGCGGCAGCAAGAACACGAGGTCACTGGAAGCAGGTGAGGGGGAGCCTGGTGCTCCCTTGGAACCTGAGACAGGACGGTGGAGAACGTGACTGTGGGTGGACAGAGCTGCAGAGGCCCCAGCGCGTGGGAACTGTCTGTCTCCCAGCCTTGGGCTTTTACTGGGTACTGGGCATTCGGCCACTGGGGACCAAGGGAATAATCCTAAACACAGCCACTGCTTTTCACACTGCGGACTCTGCTGAGGGCCACTCCTTCAAAAGACTTTCCTTCTCCTGGTGTTGCCATTTCACAGGCTTCAGTTTGGGTTTATTTTTCTAAATGACACCCAAATACTGGGGACTCTCAACTTAATTGATGGGGATGTGCGACTGTGGACTGACATAGAGCTGTCCCAGCAGTCTTCTGTTGTCAAAGCACTCTCTTCTTCTTCTTCTAACAGTTGAAGAAGCATCTATAGGGAATCCCAAAGGGGAATTCATGAAGGCACTGCAGGCCCGGAAGAAGAACACCAGCACGGAGCTCATTATTGAGCCAGAGGTGGAAATGTCGGAAAGAAAACAGCTCAACGTTGCATACGCCACGAATGAGCCGCTAGACTTTAATGACGAAAGTGACGTAATTAGTGCATTAAACTACATACTGCCTTATTTCTCAGAGGGCAATCTAGAAGATGTAGAATCAACATTATTACCATTCATTAAACTGCTTTTTTCTAGCACACAAGGAGATAAGTCTTTGGGTTCCTTGGAAACCAATCCAAGAATCCCCTTTGTAAAACCTTACGAAAGCAAATTGAGAAAGCTTCGTTTCCTAGAAAACTTGTTAAATGCAGAAATTCAAGCAAAAATTAATGCGGTTAAAAGAAGAGAAAAAGCCGCCATGCTTATGCAGCCCATGCTGTTAGGTCCCAAATTTAAACGCCAAATCTTCTTAAAGAAATTGGAAATTGCCCAGTCACAGCAGAACAGCCTGGCGACCACTCCCAGCGGAGGGCGAAGGCTGCAGAGAGTGAAAAAAGTCGTCAAGGGGCTGAAGGGCTTACAGAAAAGGCTCCGCCAGGAGAGGAGAAAGCAGAGCATCAGGAGACAGAGAGCAGGGCCCCTCGGGGGGAGCTTCGCTGAAGGTGGGCTGGGGAGGGCAGGCCCTGGCGAGCTGGAGGAGCTTAACCACGCGGTGCAGCGGCCCAGCCAGGGGGTGGGAAACTCCCTCCACGCTGAGCCCTCGCTCACAAAGGGACACGAGGCCGTGGCCTCCCCTGTGCTGCAGGAACACATCGTGGGCAGGTCTTCTGCTGTCTCCCTCGTAGAACCTCTCCCTGAGTTCAACAACAAAGGGAAAGACTTAACCTACACCATGCTTGTTTTAGAAGACGCAAATGCTAGAGTGAAAAAGACAGAGGCAGCAAAACCAATCTATTCTGAACCAAATTACCGCTTTCCTAAAACCCGCTCTCATCTGGTCCTCAGAACCCCCAAGGCCAAACTGAGTCGGAAGTTCAGAAGGAAAACTCCCCTCAACACACAGGTGTCTGTAAAGAGGCCTGCCTTCCTTGCATTGCGGAGTCTCATAGGCTCGCCTTCCCGAGAGGCCTTCTCGTCCCCGGGAGACCTGACTTCTCAGCGAAGTCCCACTCTGGAAGAGGTTGTCTTGGAAAACGTTACTGAAGAAAACCCTTCTATGGGAGACGATTTGGAAGGAAACACTTTGGTAGAAAACATGGTTGAGCTGGAAGAAACACTCCCTGCCAACACAACCCTGGAGAATCCTTTGGCTGCAGGTTCTGCTGGGACTGCACTCAGCCCGAAGCCGACCACTAAACACACCAATGAGACGCAACGGGAGCACCCCAACATGAGCACTGACGCCCCCTCCACACCCGCAGACTTCACCTACCCCTCCCTGTTGTCCCCGGGGGATGAGTTTGAAATTCAGCTCAACCAGCAGCTCCGCTCCCTCATCCCCAACAACGACGTGAGAAGGCTCATTTCTCATGTTATCCGGACTCTGAAAATGGACTGCTCGGAGACCCATGTGCAACTGGCCTGTGCCAAGCTCATCTCCAGGACAGGCCTCCTGATGAAGCTCCTCAGTGAGCAGCAGGAGGTGAAGGTGGCCAAGGCAGAATGGGATACGGACCAATGGAAAACTGAGAATTACCTCAACGAGAGCACAGAAGCCCAGAGTGATCAGAAGGGGCCGGACTCGAGAGAGGTGAGGACAACCTGAGACGTAGACCCGGACTTTCTGCCCATTTAGGAGCTGCCACTAAAGCGCCCACGCAGGAAGACCAGGGGCTCCTGGTCCTTATCTTGTCTTGGGCACATTATCTGTGGCCAAGGCAATGATTTCCCACTTTGCTCCTTTAGAGAATGCAGTAGACCTAACAAGCAAGATGAACTGCAGAAGAACGTGTGTAATAATAAGATTATGTAACACATTGGATTTGTTATGGTCTTTAAGATCCTACAAGCCAATCATCTGGAAGAACGGGGTTTTGAATAGTTAAACATTCATACTTTCTCTTTATATTTTTAAACTGTCATTTCTTTTTTTTCTTTCTTTTTTTTTTTTTTAGCTCACAAAAGAAGTCCCAGGATACGGTTATAACAACAAACTCATCTTGGCAATATCTGTGACTGTGGTAGTGATGATTTTGATCATAATTTTCTGCCTCATTGAGGTAAGGAGGAGTAACTCAGGTTTCCAGAATACAGCCTTTCCTTATACTAGACCCAGACTCCACAAACTCAACATCAAAGCCGCTTGCCCACATACTACTGGTTGACATTCCTCCAGTCACTGAGATGAATTTTATTCTTTTATTGAAAAGCATACTCCAGAGATTTTTATAGGAGCTCTACTCCCAGGAAATCCCTGTGCAATTGGAAACAAAGTAACAAGCCAGTGGACATTTTGAGAAGTGAAGTTTAAGGGTAGAGTTAATATGATGGCAAAATTTCTCCAAAACTATGTCAATGGTTAGGTGTACTTACCGCTCCCTTTCTTCCACCGCTGATTTCTTTCCTTGTTGTAGAAATGATGAAAAATGTGTAATTTCCACCCTCAAGGAACTGTCCGTGTCCTCGGGACACTGCCAGAAAACAAAATGTTATCTTGTACAGCCATTAGATTCACATAGCACTCACCCGCTCCCGTGTATAAGGCACTGTCGAAAATAGTTCAAGTTAATGCACTGGAATGTGAATGCAGCTGAATCCTGCATCCTAAACTGACCTCTAAAGTATGTTATATTTACCACATCCCATTCCTGGAGTTTGCCTCTGTTTCCCTTTTGTTCAATTACATAATGGTGTATTACTTTCCCCAACAGGCAAGTGCTTGAATATTTAAAGTCACTTAATGATAGGTCAATGCTGACTCTACCCTCCAATCCAACCAGCCTCACCTTGTTTACCTTTCTACTGCCGTGGCAGCCCCTCGCCATGCCCGTCTCACCAGGCCATGCGTGCTTTCACCTTTGCCTCTGCCCTTTTACACTGCCTGCCTTGTGACTCTCCTGGTCTGGACGTCCTGTGAGATTTGTCCTGGTCTGGACGTCCTGTGAGATTTGTCATATTTGCCATAAAGAGGCATTTTCCCTTCCCCTGAGAACTTAAAAAACGTGGCAGACAATGTTAGAAATGCCAAGGTCAACACATGATGGAGCACAGCAAAGGTGTGTAAGCACCAAAGGGCTTCTCACAGCCTCCAGGGACGCCTGACTGGCGCCCTACCATTTCTAAAGTGTTAGAGAAGCCTGGCGTGGGAAACTCCCTTTCTTCAAACTGGCACCAGAGACAGTGAAGGATGGTGAGCAGTTTATTAACGCCAGCGGGCTCAGTGGGAATCATTTCTTGAGAACTGAGCATCGAACCCGAGTTTCTTGTAATATTTATAGGATCATCAGCATCATACCTTAACTGTTATAGCATTGGCAGGTTTAAACCGCAGCCTACGTGACTTAGGACCACACTTCCAATGGTTGATGGTCCAGTATGTTTATAAAAGAGATACCTGGGGTAGATTTATAGGATAGATTTATGACTGGAGTTATGGACAGCAGAGCTTAGGACATCTTCCCTCCCTAGACAAGGTAAGCGCACACAGCTGCTTCACCAGATAACCGGGAACAGCCACTTCTCAAGGTCAGTGTCAGGGGTCCGCTTTCCTTCGTCTCTGGTTGCGGCCTTATTTCCTCTACAAAAGAAGGCGCATCTAGCCACAGGAGGGCTGGTGAGTGACGGAAGCACAGATGAGGAGGAGACCAGGTGGGCAGTGCCCATCCTAACCGTGCACAAGGGCAGGGGGAGAGCCCCAGGCAGAAGACGTGGAGTCAGTCCAGTGGCGAGATGGACGAATCCAGCCCCTCAGCTCTTTCTATTAGATTCCGCTGACCCTCTTCATTCTGTCCTCTGATTGTGCGCAAGGCTGCCGTGGCGGCAGTTCCCTGGTCATGCAGACACAGATGTTCTGTCGAGTCATAACCTGGAGGCTGATTTTCACTCAGTCCTGTGGTGTTGATTAGGTGAGACTGTTGCCAAAGAGTTTGCTCTTTGTGAAAACAGAGCCTGATTTCTGAATGCAAAAGGTGGGGTCCCGCATGGAGTCAGCCGCCAAGGTCTTGGTGAAGACACTCACTGGCCACTGCGGACAGTACCCAGGGCATCTCTGGGTGGCAGGTGGCCTTTGGCGTTTTGGAAATTCTGATAAAGTCTTACCCTGCTTTGAATATATATGCATAGTTTCAGCGTGTTTCTATTTGTGTTCATTTGTGTTTTCATTAGTTCCTGTCCCCATTTAGATGAGAAGTTTTGTGAGGACAGGGAGCATGCAGAGTTTCACCTGCAAGACAATCACGGTGTTCAAAGGACGAGAGGCAGGCACTGTGTCAAGTCCACAGTGAGGAATAATGCAATCCATTATTTACTGGAATTAACACGCAGAGCCCAGCAATACACAGACCTTATGTTCCCAAGACTTCTGAAATGTCGCCTTGTAACCTAGTCAGTGGGAGAAAATGGCAATAGCCTAGCTCTCTAACTACTTGGTGTGAGCAGCAACCAATGACACATCCCTACTTCTCAACTTAAATATATTTCAGTAAACATTAAAAAAAGAAACTGCAAAAAATATTGAGAATAAAATCAGAGCAATATCTTATCTTGTGATGGAAAAGAGGTTTCTAAGCTTGATGGCACAATCAGAACCCTTGGAAAGATTTGCTGGCTTTTGCTGTGACACTGCTAGCAAACTCAGCACTTGTGTATGTCAAGTGTGGGACAAATAGTTTTCCACATCTTCTTAACTCTCACAACAGTCCCCCTTTTACAGATTAAGGCAACCAATTTAAGGCCCAAATGACAAAACCCAGAACTCCTGACTGCAAAGCCTGCGTTCCTTATTATCTCTATTCTTTTTCCACTCTTTTTTAAAAAATTTTTTTTATTTTATTTGAAAGTCAGAGTTACACAGAGAAGAGGCAGAGAGGGAGGTCTTCCGTCTGCTGGTTCATTCCCCAGATGGCCGCAACAACCAGAGCTGTGCTGATCCGAAGCCAGGAGCCAGGAGCTTCTTCCAGGTCTCCCTCATGGGTGCAGGGGCCCAAGGACTTGGACCATCTTCTACTGCTTTCCCAGGCCATAGTAGAGAGCTGGATTGGAAGAGGAGCAGCCGGGACTAAAACCAATGCCCATTTGGGATGCTGGCGCTTCAGGCCAGGGCGTTAACCTGCTGTGCCACAGAGCCGTCCCCCCCCTTTAAAAAAAAAAAAAAGATTTTCCACTCTTTACAGACAAAAATATTGGGAAAGATCAGAAACTTTGGAATAAAACCATCAAAATGATGAATACATTTATTATAAAAAATTTTTCTAAACCACCAGCAACAAAAAATACTAATAACCCAGTGGAAAGGGGGCACAGGGTGAGAAGGGTAGGGAGACCCTAGTCCACGTCCTCACATCTGCCGGTCTCACCCCACTGATGATGGGGTCTGGTTCTTGTTAGACAGGCCTTTGTCATCTCATGGAATAAAGAAAGTCTCATATTTTCTCCTAGGACTTTAGTAACATTGTGTTAATATTTATATTTTTAATCCTTCTAGAATTGATTGTTTTTCAGTATGGTTGGAGTAGGGAATCTAACCTCTCTCCCCTTACATGACTATCTAATTGTTTTATACTTTATTTTAAATTTTTTTATTTATTTATTTTTATTTTTATTTTTGACAGGCAGAGTGGACAGTGAGAGAGACAGAGAGAAAGGTATTCCTTTTGT
The DNA here is from genome assembly GCF_964237555.1 of Oryctolagus cuniculus. Lineage (NCBI taxonomy): Eukaryota > Metazoa > Chordata > Mammalia > Lagomorpha > Leporidae > Oryctolagus > Oryctolagus cuniculus. The sequence goes on along the minus strand of NC_091448.1, from coordinate 18,667,425 downwards.
TGTTGGTTCACCCTGCAATGGCCGCCGTGACCGGCGCATCGCACTGATCCGATGGCAGGAGCCAAGTGCTTATCCTGGTCTCCCATGGGGTGCAGGGCCCAAGGACTTGGGCCATCCTTCACTGCCTTCCCGGGGCACACCAGAGAGCTGGCCTGGAAGAGAGGCAACCGGGACAGAATCCAGTGCCCTGACCGGGATTAGAACCCGATGTGCCGGTGCCACAAGGCAGAGGATTAGCCTAGTGAGCCATGGCGCCAGCTTAATTGTTTTAAAACAGTTTTCATTGAACAGTTCATTCATGCTTTGCCAACCTAAAATAGCTTTGTGTGGACTCCGTGCTCTTTCTGTTGATTCTGTTTGTTCCTGTACGGGTGCCTGTACGACACTACTTAGTTCCAGTTACTTTGTGACAGAGTTTTGAGTTCTATGTTGGAAGGGCAAGCTCCTGCTCTCTAACCTTTTTCATACAGTTCACAGCTATTCTTGTATATCTTTTCCCCACAGAACGGCCGCTGGTCAGTTATGTTAGGATTTGAGGAAGACTGAACTGTCTGTGTAGATTAATTTGAAGGGAACTGACATCTTTACAACATTCTAGGAACACGATTCTCATGGTGCTCAAAAGGGCTTTCGTGTTTCCATCACATAAATCTAACACACCTTTCGTGAAGGTTGCTTCGAGATCCTTCATACCTTTTTGTTGCCATCACAAATGGGGCCCTTTCTTGTATTTCCCCGTTAGTTATTGGAGGTGTGCAGGAAAGCCACTGCGGTGTGTGTGTGCGGATCTCTTAACTTGGCATCTAGCCACTTTTCTGAACACACATATCACTTCACACAAAATTTTAGTTGGTTCTCTTGGGCTTTTAAATTGTCCATCATTTTACATGCAAATAATGACATTTTTATCTTCCTTTGCAATATTTATACCCCATTTACTTTTTCTTATTGCACTGTTTGAGGCCTCCTCAACAGTGGTGGATGGTAGCAGTCGTAATAAGCATTCTACTCTTGTTCTTGACTCGAAAACACCACCATTGTTTAGGTTTCTGCTCTGTACTTCCATCAAGTTAAAGCTGCTTCCTTTTCTTCCTCCTTTAAGAAGTTTCACTAAGAATTATCTGTTTCATGTTATCTAAAGCAGCCAATAGGGGCCGGCGCTGTGGCGTAGTCGGTAAAGCCGCCACCTGCAATGCCGGCATCCCATATGGGCGCCAGTTCGAATCCTGGCTGCTCCACTTCTGATCCATCTCTCTGCTAATGGCCTGGGAAAGCAGTGGAAGATGGCCCAAGTGCTTGGGCCCCTGCACCCACATGGGAGACCCAGAGGAAGGCCTGGCTCCTGGCTTTGGATCTGCTCAGCCATTGAAGCCATTTGGGGAGTGAACCAGCAGATGGAAGACCTCTCTCTCTCTCTCTCTGTCTCTTCTCTCTCTGCCTCTGTAACTCTGTCTTTCAAATAAATAAATAACTTTTTTTTTAAATAAAGCAGCCAGTAAAATGTATTAAGTCCTAGATGCATGCAAGACCCTAAGCTAGGTGCTGTGGAAGAGTCAAAGAACTGTTAACAGCACAGAACTCCTGTCCTCAAAATAGTTCTCATCTTAGTGGGTAGATGAGACTTAAAATAAAAGAAAGGAATGTAGAATATTTGGAGAGGGGTCACTGTGATGGAGAATAATGATTGTGTCTTCTTCCAAAACAGATTTATTCTCACAGGGCGGGAACCAGGGGAGATGTTGAACAATCTTCAAGGTAAGCACCAGTGTGGCAATTTTTAAAATTAGAATTTCAGAACTAGAGAACTCAGAACTCATCTGTTTCAATCGCCTTATTCTACAGTGAGGAAACTGCCAGAGGCAGGAAGGATACTAACGCTTGGCCTGACTCCACCAAAGCTGGATCCCAGCCAAAGCTGAGTTAGTAACACAGCACTAACATGGGCGCGTCTGCTGCCACCAGTCCTTCCAGGACAGAGGAGCTGAGGAGAGGCTCTGGCCGTGCTGCCCCTGCTGCTGCTGGGCCTCTGGCCAGTGTAGAGGTCACCTTGCAGGCTCTGGACGAGGGCTGGGGACAGCTACACGGTACTGGGGGGAGGGGCTAGTCTCCTGCAAGGTGGCTGGAGAGGAGAGTGCCTGAGTCTCCCTAAAGAGGCAGGAAGCTTCCGTCTCACCCGACAGACCAAACCCCCCCCCCCCATTCCTCCTACCCAAACCTCTGAGAGCTTTAACTGGAGAGACCTTTAGACTGTAATTTGCCTCTCCCTTTCACAACAAGGAAACAGAAGGAGAAAGGGGCAATATCTTGCCCCATGGTCACACTGCTACTGTCAGAAAGAGGACAGTTCCTTCGCAGCTGGGACTTCTCCCTGGAGCACACTGGGCTCGGGCTGCGAGCTACATTTTCTCCAGAAGTCAGTATACACGTACTATACAGACATAAGCAGTTGCTAAAACAATGCACTCTGCCTTTCTCTGTTCCATTCGTATCCATAGAGTATCTTGTGTCTCGGTGCTAGCTTGTCCTTTAACTGGTTTCACAACTCACTCTCCCATCAGTGACAGATACCAGCAGCGTGAAAATCTCTGAGCTGGGGAACTTTGCTCTTGGACTGCGGCATTGCTTGATGTGATTCAATTTGCAGGGGCTAAAGCAGCTATGAACGCAGAAGCACCTTCTCCCTCACCCCCCGGGGATGATGTGCGTGAGCCTCAGTCCGAGGGGCCTGGTGTCAACCCTCCTGGAGGGAGAAAATGCTTCTGCCAGTATGGCTGTGTTTGTTCACTGCACGAGGGCGCTTGCCCAAGACAGTAGCTGGGGCTGACAACCCTGCCCTTGGCCCATGCAAAGCGATGGTGCAAGGTGTCTGCAGAGCCACTGGGGGCCCTTTTGGACAGACACGGGGAGCTCCAGGAAGCCCAGCACACGCGGAGTTGTTCTCAGGATGCCAGGTCTGGGGTGATTTTGCTTGCTCTAACTATGGAGGGAGGTACACATTTTGTCCTGGTAACACCAGAGACGTACACTGGGAGAGACGTGAAAAAAACGGCACCGACCTCTAACTGTCTGTGTGTTTCCCCCAGGGGCTTTTTCCAACACGCGCCCAGGAAGTGCACAGACAGCGAGGCGCAGGTAAGTTTGAGGATGCGGTGTGCGGCTGGAGGAGGCAGGGAGAGGCAGGATTCACGGTTCTCCTTCCTTTTCTAGGTGGGCTTTTTCTGGCTAAGGCGGCCCCTCTGGCTGCGGGATATGTACAGACCGCTCAACGCCACGCGCAAGACAGACATGGCCCGGAAGCTCCACGACAAGGAGTCTTCCGACGAGGATGAGATTTTCAACAAGGATGCAGGGTAAAGGGCGGGGCGACCTCACCTCCTGACCTAAGTGAGGAGACCGAGGGCGGGAGGGAAAGCCCTGGCGCGCTCTTCTCCTCGCAGGGAGCCCCCCGCAGCCCCAGCTGAGAAGGAGGCCCCTACGGAGTCGACAGCCGAAGGAGAGGAGAGCGAAGCGCCGGAGGAGCAGCCCACAGAGTGACCGCCGCCCGGCCGCCCGCCAGTTACGTGTTCTAACATTGGCTTCTCAGCGTTGCTTATAAAATACTTATTTTCTCATACTCGCGCGTGTGATAGTCATAAGTAATCCTGGCCAGGTATTGAGAAATGAAGATGTGCATTTTATACAAACCACGAGGGCACAGGCGACAGACGCGGGAGCGCGGCTACGAGCCCATCCTTCGGGGGGCCTTCACCGCGCTCCCCCGGGGGAGGCCGTCTCGAGGGCCTGAGCACGCCGTCCTGGAGGTGCAGCCTTTCCAGACCAATACCAGGCGCCTGGTGCCCGCTGGTTCACGAGAACCGTCATTTACACAGACGACCCTCCCCTGGCTCCTCCGAGGGCCCGTGGGGTCGCCAGGATGCCTGGAAGAGAAGCCCCGGCTCTGTGGGGCCGCCTCCTTTCCCCGAGCCCACAAGCTCATGAACAAATGTGTCTCCTGTCGGAGAAGGGGCTCTCATCTCGCAGGCTGGTGGGGATGTTCTCTGGTCTGGCTGTGCGCTGCGTGCCGGCCCAAGTTACCTCCTAAATTCCTTGATGAGAATGGAAAACACCTTTTCCTCTGCCCGCTGACTTCAGCAAGCCAACACATATTCCTGCGTGTGAAACGCAAGCCCAAGCAGTGATAATAATGGGCGGCAGCAGATACCACCACTTGCGATTTGCTCACCTGGGGACAAGCCTGGGTCAGGCATTTTCCAGTCTTGTGCCATTTTGCCCAGGAATCCATGGAAGCAGGGCTTTTTTGTTTTAAATCACCATTTGACAGAGCAGGAAAACAGGGCTCAAGGAATGGAGGTGACCAGCTCAAGGTCACAATCCAAAACCAGATAGGGTTTAACCCAGGGCTGTCAGACTCTCAAGTCTTAACTCTGCTGCCCAACTCTAGGACGGTCAGGGATAAAGAGAAGTACAAACAGGGCTGCCGTCAGGGTCAGTAATGACAGTCACACTGATGGGAGGGTAATGGCTGCCACCGTGTACAGAGTACTAGCAGGGGCCAGGTTCAGTGCTGGGCACTTGGGTCACACTGTTGAGCCTGAGGACAGATACTCCCCCTGCCAGCTCACAATTTATAATGGAGGATGATTTTAATGTGAGCACTGGATATAAAGAGAAGCTGAGAGGAAGCCACCAACAGGAGCCTTGTCCTGGCTGGGCTACCCAGAGTCCGGGTGGAGGTTCCAGGCAACTCGAGCTCCCTAGTTTGGCATATTTACAGTATTCTCAATTTGATACACAAAATAAGGCCTAGGTGACTTTTTGTATGTAACACTATCTCACATTTGTATGATTCTTATTAGTCTCAATAATAAAAATTAGCCTACTATATTTTTTAATATTAGTCATTTTATGAATGTCATCAATACTATTATGCTTTTATATACCACTTCATAATTTGAAAAACATACTTTAACAGGCTCCTATTTGAGGCATAGGTGTATTATTTTGCTACCGTTTCCATAACAAAGTGACTTAAAGAATAGACACTTAGGGGCGAGTCTTGTGGTGCAGTGGATTAAGCCACCACTTGAGACACCAGCATCCCTTATCAGAGCGCTAGTTTAATTCCTGACTGCTCCACTTCCAATCCAGCTTCCTGCTACTGCACCTGCGAAGGCAGTGTTTAGTGTCTGGGTCCTTGCCACCCATGTGGGAGATCCAGATAGAGTTTCTGGGCTCCCGGCTTCAGCCTGGCCCAACGCTCACTGTTTTGGCCATTTGGGGAGTGAATCAGTGGATGGAAGACCTTTTTCTCTGTGTGCCCCCCAACACACACACTCTGCCTTTCAAATAAATAAATAATTCTTTTTTAAAAAATAAAGAATATACACTTATTTTCTCACAGTTCTGGAGGCTAGAAGTCCAAGATCAAGATGATGGCAAGGTTAATTTCTTCTAAGCCCTCTCTCCTTGGCTTGGCTACCAAGTTCTTATTAAAACTCCCAAGAGTGAGAGTCTGCTTTGCATAGCTTGTTATGAACTGGGCAAAGTTTGTGTCTTAGCCTAGAGTCTGGCCAGCCTATGAGTGAGCTGTCTTTCCTTGGACCAGGTACACACCCCTGGCTGTAACCGAAAAAAGGAAGGGGTATCCAGGGTCAGGTAGCACAAGACATGGCTACATAGGGCTGCTTCTGCCTCCATCTTACTGATAGGCAGACTATAGCTCAGAAGATCAGCTCCATTTTTTTGGTAAAGATTTATATATTTATTTATTTATTGAAAAGCAGAATTATAGAAAGGCAGAAGCAGAGAAAAAGAGAGCACACACGAGAGAGATCTTCCATCCACTGGTTCACTCCCCAAATGGCTACAATGGCCAGAGCTAGTCAGATACAAAGCCAGGAACCTGGAGCTTCTTCTGGGTCTCCCATGTGGGTGCAGGGGCCCAATGACTTGGGCCATCTTCCATAGTATCTGCCATAGCAGAGAGCTGCATCGGAAGTGGGCCATCCGGGACTCAAACTGATGCCCATATAGGATGCCAGCAATGCAGGCGGTGGCTTTACCCACTATGCCACAGCACCAGGAAGAGTTAGACAGTGAGAGAGAGAGAGAGAGACAGAAAGGTCTTCCTTCCGTTGGTTCCCCCCAAATGGCTGCTATGGCTGGCGCGCTGTGCCAATCCAAAGCCAGGAGCCAGGTGCTTCCTCCTGGTCTCCCATGCGGGTGCAGGGCCCAAGCACCTGGGCCATCCTCCACTGCCTTCCCGGGCCACAGCAGAGAGCTGGACTGGAAGAGGAGCACCCGGGATAGAACTGGCGCCCCAACCGGGACTAGAACCCGGGGTGCTGGTGCCGCAGGGGGAGGATTAGCCTAGTGAGCCACACAGCACAGGCTGAAGATCAGCTCTTAACTGAGGCCTGAGTGACTACGAGAGCTGGACACAAGGCCAGCAGCCACTACATGAATGAAATTCTCATTGATTCTTAGGAAACCTGTCAGAGAGAAATGAGGCATTTTTTAGAAAGATGATAAAATGAGACAATAGATGATTAGGGCAGAAGTGAGACAGAAAGTAGTGATCCACAAGAGTGAAGGTTAAATGGTCAAGGGAAAGTCAGTGAGAACAATGGAATTTGTGCCAGGCCTTGTGTTGGGGAAAGAATCAACTAGGACAGAGTCTCTTTCCTCAGGGAGCTCTTGGACTGGGAGAAGAGAAGCCATAAGAATCATATCAACAACATTGTGTTGTTTGGGGCCAACCTTATGGCACAGCATGTTAAACCACTGGCATCCTATATAAGCGCTGGTTTGAGTCCCGGCTGTTCTAATTCTGATCCAGCTCCCTGCTAATGTGCCTGGGAAAGTGGCAGAAGATAGTCCAAGCAGTGAGCCCCTGCTGCCCACGTGGAAGAACTGGATGGAGTTCCAGGCTCCTGGCTTCAGCCTGGCCTAGTCCTGACTGTTGAGGCCATTTGGGAAGTGAACCAGCAGATGGAAGATCTCTCTCTCTCAATCTCTCTCTCTCTCTAACTCTGCCTTTCAAATACATCTTCAACAACAACAACAACAAACACACTGTGTTGGACAGGACAGCGGCTTTGTGCCAAGAGTGGTTCAGCTCTCGGCTGGGTGGAAAGGAGTAGGTGTAAGAGGTGTAGACGTGGAAGGAGTAGATGTGGAAGAAAGAAAGAGCTGGCTCAGCAGATACCAGAAAGCACAAAGGAAGAACAGCCTCCCCCTTTCTAATGAGATCATTTCTGTCACCAAGCAGTTTCCAGTGTTAGTGGCCTACCTGTTCCCTGTCTCAAGTAACACGAGTCCCTTTAAACAAAGCTGACAGGAGAAAAGACAGGCATTCTAGAGAGGGGACAACACAAAGACAGAGAATAGTGGAAGAGTACGCAGTCTGCTTTTCTGGAGCATGAAGTGTAAGAAGTAGAAGAAAATTCGTGAAGCTGTCTAGGTGACGGCGAACCAGACCTCAAAGGCCTGGTCATGAACTTGATCAAACAGGACAAACTACTGACAGTTTGAGCAGACATGACGAAGCCTCAGTCTTACAAGAGTGCTGATGGCCTAGAAGTAGAAAGATCAAGAGATTGGCTGGGAGATCAGACTAAACAGAAACTGGGACTAGGGTGCCAGATAGGAGGAGTGATGCGGCAGGGCTTGGCTTTTCCCTTTCGGTTGCCTGGCAGAGAGCTGGCTCAGCAGATACCAGAAAGCACAAAGGAAGAACAGCCTCCCCCTTTCTAATGAGATCATTTCTGTCACCAAGCAGTTTCCAGTGATAGTGGCCTACCTGTTCCCTGTCTCAAGTAATACGAGTCCCTTTAAACAAGTAATACCTTCCAGGGCATACAGCTTCCTAGGGAAACTCTAACCACGGCAGACACAGTCAAGCTAAGTCTGGCCTAATCCCTCTTGTCTGAATAGTTGAGGGATTGAGTATACTCTTTCATTATTCTGCATGTAAATCTCCCCTCCAAACTCTAATTTATATTTGTACTATTTGGTGCTAGTGTCCCCTTTTTGTGACAGGGGGCAAGGAATTTTGTGTTCAGGAAAGTCTGTGGGTTTGTTGGCATGACAAATATCATGGGAGCCAGAAGACTTGATGCCCAGGACCAAAGTCTCCAACCATGACCTGGGCATGGTTAATTTTCACCAGCTCAGAGGCTCTCAAGTCTGTCCGCCTCCACCCTCATGTCAGCCAGTTATTGGTTATCTGACGCTCTATAACAGTAAAACGCCTGTTCTCTGAGTTCTAGTAAGTCAACAGTTCAGCAGTGGCTTTGGCAGTCCTGGCTCTGGGGCACTCAGGAGGTTCTCAAGCTACTGGCCAGGGCTGCAGGCATCGGCAAGCTTGACTGAGGCTGGTGGATCCACCTGCAAGGTGGCTCACCCACTCACCTGAGGGCAAGTCGTGCCGGTTGTTGGAGGCAGGCCTCAGTTCCTCCCCGTATGGGCCTGGCCACATGCTACCTGGCCGGCTGTCCTCACATCAGGACGGCTGGCTCCCTCCAGAGTGAGAGGTCTGAGGAGAGATGGACAATGATTGTTATGAGCCGGCCACAGCAGCCCAGGGCACTGCTTCTGCCACACAGCACAAGTAGAAGTCAGTCACCAGATCGAGGCCACATTCAAGGGCAGAGTCGTTAGACTCCATCTCTTGAAGAAAAAAGGGTCAAAGAATTTGTAAACATATATCAAAACTTCCTGCATAGTTTTCCCCCATTACTGCTCTCACTCTAGTCCGTCACTACGTCACTTCTGACGTGTACTGTGGGTGGGACTAGCTGTTCCCAAACCAAGCAAGTCTCTGCTTCTCTGTGAACACCAACTGGTAGCCAAGAATTGAATGCAATTGTGACACAGTTAGTGTCAGATCCCACAGACTAAGGGCTCAGTCCCACAAGACTGATTCTACTTCAGATGCCAGCTGAAAATCTAGCTCAAGTTGAAGCTTTAGGTGTTAGAGGGTAATAGTGGAAAAAAGGTTTGGTACCACCCTGTGGGTGTTTGGGTTTGCAGGGTAGAAGGAAGTGAAGACCCGAACCTGTGAAGGGTAAGAAAACTTCATGTGGATGAAGGTCACACTGTAAGAAAGGCAGAACAATAAAAGGTACCTGTGACACACGAGCCACCAAACTAGCCCAGGACTTCTCAACCAGATTATTGCACAGGAGCCCAATAAACTGCTTTCTTATTTAACTGACTATTATGTTGGGTCTCTCTCGGAGCCCCTGAACCTATAACCTCATCAAGGTTATCCATGGCCCCAATAATGCTAGGTAATACACCATCCTGAAACAGAGTGAGTCACCATCATGATTCCTGCAGGTCTGTGGCTTGGAGGTATAGTTACGCTTAGGCGCTGTGCTGCCAGGATTAGCTCTGCTTCTCCCGCAGGGGAGGGGAGCCTCTGGTCCAGTGATGTCCATTCTGGGGCCCAGGCTGAAGAGGCGGCCCCTACCTAAGAGACGCTCTTCTCACGGCGAAGGCTGAAGCACATGAGGGGATAGAAACTCCCAAGGCCTCTTCAAGCCCAGGCTCTGACCCCACGCTCTTTCCTTCTTCGTTCTATGGGCCAAAGCAAGCTGCCTGGGCAAGCCCAAAGCCAGGGGCCAGGAAAGGACAGTCCACCCTCAAGGAGGTCATGGCAAGTGTGTGGATCAGACAGGGGCAAGGAATCGGGGCCCATAATTCCCTCTGTCCCAGGCCCACTTTCTAGAGGTTGGAAATGAGCTAGTGAAAGGCAGTGTCTGCCACTCGCCCACAGTTCTCTGCCGGTCAGGAACCATGACAAGGTAAGAATCACATGTCCTCCTCCTCCACACAGCTCCCATGTTCTTCCCCCGATGCCTGGCATCAGCGCTGCCCTTAGGGATGACTCAGCAATATTACTGGATGCATTTTAGAAGGTTCCTTCATTCCCCCCACATGACTGGTTAGGAAACAGACTGATTTCCTAAAGCTCTGCACATAGTGCACCAAGTATTCACCTATATTCTGTGAAGAGGGTTGTGCCATCTGGAGCTGAAATCTGTACCCAGATCCATCCGACACCACATGCTGTATCTACTGCCTCATGGAGACTTCGAGAAGAAAGAGACAGACATTGAAACAGGTTAATGCAATTTCTTTCTCTAGAGGCCATGTCAAACTGGGGAGTTTCAAAGCTTGTCATCACCTGAAGTATCCTAAAAGGAGGCTGTCTAAAGCCACAGCACCAGCCAGGGAGCCCCATGGCTTCAGGACAGATGTAAGGCAGTGGGATTCGCCACCAGAGCCCCTACTGCTGCACAGTGCCCCTTAGCCGCTCTCCGAAGAAAAGCAAGAGCAGCCCCAGATGCCCCCCACCTTAACTGCTGCCTTTCTCAGGAGACCTTGTTCTTTAAAGGAGAACCACATAAAGAGGCAACACCCTCCCTTCCCCCGCCCTGCAAAATGCCAGTTACCACTGAGTTCTGGGCATGGGCACACATGTCACGAATGTATTTCAGGGCAGTGACTCATGGTAAATTCTCCCCCTCACCCTGCACCCTGAGTTCCTCAAAGGAATTAGTTAGTGTCAAGCTATCTCAGGCCCAGGCTGATGACTTATGGAAGGGTGGAGAACCTTGGTTATCATGTCTTGGTTATGATATTTGAGGAAGATTTTAGAGCTTGTTATGAAATGATAGCCCATGGTTCTCCAGGCAGGGTAAAGGATTGTCTTTATGCAATATAGGAGGATACAGCAGTTAATGAAAAATGAGGGAGACAGCAACTCCAGATAGGAGGAGGCACCACCTGCTGCCTCCCTAGGTCTGCATCAGCAGGAAGCCGGAATCAGGAGCAGAGCCAGGATTCCAACCAGGCATCCTGACGCGGGATGCAGTGATTCCAAGAGGCAGCTGAACTGCTGAGACAAATGCCCACCCCAAAGCCACATTTCAACTTGGAGCACAGAACTCCAAGACAGATAGGTGTTGTTAAGTGAACAAAGCAATAAGTAGTGTTGTGTGTAAAGTATACTACTGTCTTAGGCTGTTTTCTGTTACTACAACAAAATATCTAAAATGGGGTGATTTATAAGGAACAGTGAGTGGTTCATCCGGCTCACGATTCTGGAAGCTGCGAAGTCCAAGCGCATGGTACAGGCATCTGCTTGGCACGTGGTGAGGGCCTCCTGACTGCATTATAACACAGCAGAGAGCATCCCATGTGCAGACAGGCCAAGTGTGCTAGGCAGGTCTCTTCCTCTTCCTATGAAGCTATTAATGCCATCACCAGGGCCCCACTGTCATGGCCTCATCTAATCCTAAGTACGTCCCAAAGGCCCCACCACCAAATACCAGGAGCATATGAATTTGGGGATTAAGATTCCAATGTATGAATTTTGGGTGGGAGGGAACAGTCTAACCATAGTGGCTACTGTGTGTTACCCATTATCTGTACAGAACTGTGTCTTATATAGTAGCCACTAGCCACACATGGCTATTTAAATTAATACAAATTGGGGCCGGTGCTGTGGTGCAGTGGGTTAATGCGCTGGCCTGAAGCGCGGGCATCCCATATGGGCACTGGTTCGAGTCCCGGCTGCTCCTCTTCCAATCCAGCTCTCTGCTATGGCCTGGGAAAGCAGTAGAAGATTGCCCAAGTCCTTGGGCCCCTGCACCCATGTGGGAGACCTGGAAGAAGCTCCTGGCTCCTGGCTTCAGATCAGTACAGCTCCAGCCATTGCGGCCATCTGGGGAGTGAACCAGCGGATGGAAGACCTCTCTCTCTGCCTCTCCTCTCTCTGTGTAACTCTGACTTTCAAATAAATAAATAAATCTTTAAAAAATAAATACAAATTAAGCAAAATTTAAATGTCAACTCTTGAGTAACAATAAACCACATTAAAAATATTTTACTTATCTATGTTCATTTTATTTGAAAGGCAGAGAGACAGAAAGATCTTCTCTCTGCTGATTCACTTCCCCAAATGCCCACAATAGCTGTGGCTGCGCCTGGCAGAAGCCAAGAGCCCAGAACTCCATTTACATCTCCTACACTGGTGGCAGTAACCCAAGTTCTTGAGGCACCACCTGCTGCCTCCCTAGGTCTGCATCAGCAGGAAGCCGGAATCAGGAGCAGAGCCAGGATTCCAACCAGGCATCCTGACGTGGGATGTAGTGATCCCAAGAGGCAGCTGAACTGCTGAGACAAGTGCCCGCCCCAAAGCCACATTTCAAGCACTCGGTAGCTGTGTGTGGCTAAAGACTACCACACTGGCCAGTGCAGCAGGCTATTTTAATCATACAGTTCTGTGGACAAGCTGGCACAGAGTAATTTTAGGAAACACAAGAAACTGGTAATGCTACCTTCATGGGGGGGGGGGTGGTAACTGGGAGGTAGAACAGTATCCCCTTTTGAATTTTATATCATGTGTTTCTATTAGATATTTTTAAGTTGAACTTGAAAAAACAAATTAGGAATTACGAATCCCCACATGGGGGTCATTGTACTTGGTCAGTGGTTCATAGGAAATCACTTTGCAACTTGCTCGCAACAAAATAAGGTAATAGACAATAGGGTTTCACATTTTGTTTTGTTTCACAGCTTAAACTTTTTGGTTCCTGCCACCCTCTCTGCTCCTAGGAGCTCTGAGGTAACAAGGTGAATTAATAAACACCAGGAAAACATTGAAGGAAAGACTCAACTAGCTGACACATACTGGTTGATGGGCTTTTTTCCCCCTGAGAAATTTATTCCGCATGAATAACCAGCAGCCATAGTTCCTGGTAAAGCTGTACCTCGTTCTGCAACAGAAATGAGTATTTGATCACATGCAGGCTTCTAAGCACTCACCTGCTCAGCAAGTCTGAGACTGGATGGGGTAGGGGGTGGGGATCCTACTAAGAAGTGGCCTGCACCCAGGCAGCTACGGTGGGAATGAGGTAGAAGGAACTAGGACCCCAAAGTCTGTTCTCAGAGAAAGAATGTACAGGGGTCAAAAGGCAACAACACAAAGTTGTCTGGCTCAAAAATGGAACCTCTGGAGCAGTGATGTCCAGCCTACCGCTACAGATCCTAGGAGGACCTCTGAAGACATATGTGCACCAAACACTGTTTGCAGGGAAAGTAAATCATGTATCATCTACAAACATGTTACAATATCATGTAGAGCAATCATATGTTATGTATGCATGTTAACTCATTTAAATCTTATAGCTACCATTGAGATCTTATTCTCCCCAGTTAACAGATGAAGAAGCTAGGTTTGGGGATAGATAACTTGCCCAAGTTTAAAAAGACAATATTCCAGGCCGGTGCCACGGCTCACATGGTTAATCCTCCGCCTGCGGCGCTGGCATCCAATATGGGTGCTGGTTTCTAGTCCCAGTTGCTCCTCTTCCAGTCCAGCTCTCTGCTGTGGCCCAGGAGGGCACTGGAGGATGGCCCAAGTGCTTGGACCCTGCACCTGCATGGGAGACCAGGAGGAGGCACCTGCCTCCTGGCTTCGGATTGGCACAGCACCAGCCGTGGCGGCCATTTGGGGAGTGAACCAATGGAAGGAAGACCTTTCTCTCTGTCTTTCTCTCTCTCAATGTCTATAACTCTACCTGCCAAAAAGAAAAAAAAAATGACAATATTCACATATGGCTGCACCCATGGCTCAAACAGTGTTATCTTCCCCTGTCTGTTTCTCCACTCTGCTGTCCTCTGTGATGGCTTTGCTCTTGGGAGGAGTTGGGCCCTTTGTCTGCAAAGACAGGTGTAATTCCAATGTGACACTGCCAGAGAGAGCAGACATTTCAGAAAAAACCTTGGGACATGGGTCAAGGAAAAGGAGACTGACCAACCAAGGTCATGTGCACATCTTGGGGTGGGGGTATTAAACCAATAACCTGATCCCAACAGAATCACATGGAATAGAGGAGGCTCATCCCAAAAGTACAATGAGAGGGAGGTTCTGTTACCAGAAGCCAAGGGAGTGAGATAAGCCAAGGGAGTATCAGAGATGGAAGCCAGATTGAAATAACCCTTTAGCCTCAACTCCTAGCAGTCGTTCATGCGTTTCTAGACACATGACCCTCCTCCAGGGCACCTCCCAAGTTCTCCTTTCTGCTCCCACAGCAAACTGCAGAAGCCTTTATTATTGCTCAAATGGTAACATGAGACTTATTTCTCCATCTGGAGTATTTCTGGTGGACTCCTGGTCCATATACGAGATATTTTGTGACATGTGCACTGTGAGTATACATTTGTGGCATTTCCCTCCTGCCCACCTCCGGCCCACTCCTAGGACCATACTCTTATGCAGTTTCACAAGGGCCTGTTGAGCCAGATGAGAAGAGATAGACAAGCCTTTGGACTCTTTGGCAAGGCTGAAGGCCTAGGAAGGAAGGGAAGACCAAGAGACAGAGACTCCATGGGCCGGCGCCGTGGCTCACTTGGTTAATCCTCCGCCTGTGGCGCCGGCATCCCATATGGGTGCCGGTTCTAGTCCCGGTTGCTCCTCTTCCAGTCCAGCTCTCTGTTGTAGCCCGGGAGAGTAATGGAGGATGGCCCAAGTGCTTGGGCCCTGCACCCACATGGGAGACCAGGAGGAAGCACCTGGCTCCAGCTGTAGTGGCCATTTGGGGAGTGATCCAACGGAAGGAAGACCTTTCTCTCTGTCTCTCTCTCTCTCTCACTGTCTATGACTTCACCTGTCAAAAAAAAAAAAAAAGAGAGAGAGAGACAGAGACAGAGACAGAGACTCCTGAACAGCAGATAAGAGATTAGTCCGAGGAGCTCCCCATAGCACCCGAGGATGGCGGCTGTGCACAAAGCACAGAAGGACATAATGTGCTCGATTTGGGGCAGGGCGTCCTGTGCCAAGCCACCAGTGCTCTTTGCTGTGCCAGTTATGATGAGAAACATTATCCTTATGCCACAGTAACTGGATTTCCCTAGAAAATTCCTACTTCCCACTCTGTTTAAAATGAGTTTAACACCAAGTGAATAATTAGTCTCTATGGCCTTATTTTAAAACCACAGTGCTCAACCATTAACTACACTGAACGCCCACAGCCCCATCAGAGCCGGGGAGGTTCTCACGCCTGGAGAGGATCACCCAGAGGCAGCCCGCATACTGTCCCAGCCCCAACTCCAGCCGTCGGTCTTACAAACGGAAGTAGGCCCTGGGACCCCAACCTTTCTGGAGATTTGAGGGACGCAGTCCTTCCTGGAGACGCAAGGGAACACATGACCCCTGGCCAAGGCCAGTGGAACTTGGTTCCAAGAACTGGGCTGTTTCCCCAGCCACCGCTCCGTGCCCTCAAAGCACTTGCACATGGCGGCTCCCCCCAACACCCACACCCACTCAGGCCCCGGGCTTCCATTTGGCCAAGGCCTGCAAGCAAGTGCCCAGAGCCCACAGCCCCTGCCAAGACGCCTGCCCGGCCCTTCAACTGGCTGTGGTCACTACTCAGGACATTTTGTTCTGAATCCACTTGGAAGTGTATGTACCTGCTAGGTGGAAAGCAAACAGCCGCGAAGGGGCTAGAAGCGACGAAGCAAACAGCGCCCCGGAGGCCCTCTAGGCGCTCCCGCGCCCCAAGGTGTGCTCATGTTTTCCTGGCAGGGAGGCAAAGGTGGGGCCAGCGTCCTTGGGACCACTCACAAGGGGGCGACAGTCCGCTGAGGGAGGCGAAACAGCAGCCCCTACGTCAGGCAGACGGCGCCGAGGGCTGGAACCTAGAAGCCAGGAGACAGCCCGCCCGACGCCAATGTACACCAGGAGACACCCTGCCCTCTCATGCACTCCTTGGGGCGAGCGCTGGGCGAGGGCGAGCCTTTGGTCCCGCCCCGCTGCTCCTCGGGGCCCTGCGATTGGCTCCGCAGGCCGAGGGGGCGTGGCCACACGCCAGCCGGCGTGATGGCGTCAGGCGCCGCGGGCGCCGTTTCCTGTTGTCGGTGGCCCGGAGAGCGCATCGTCGACTTGGGGCTGAGGGGCGCCTGCGGCCGAGAATGCCCCCAGCTCCTCTGCCCGCTCCTCTGGGTGAGTGAGGGTTCCAGGAGCGAGGAGGGCAGCGCAGGGGCGGCGGGGCCGAGACGCGCACGGGGGGTGGGCCTTCCGCCCTTTCTTGATTGCACAGCACCGGTTGCCTTGAGACTGTCCGGCTTCGGAGCCCTCACCCGTTCTCGCCCGCACCCCACGCTCTGCCACTGCCGGCCCGTCTCCCCCATCTGCTCCCACCCGTGACCCGACTTCTGCCTTACCCGTCGCCTCGCCGCGGGTCTTGAGTAAATACAGCTGCTCTCGTGACCCCACGTTAGACCCCTGCCATCTCGCGTCTGGGCCACATCCCCGCCCCTCCGCTAACGCCCTCAACCTTGCCTCTCAACCCCCGTGGCGACCCGAAAGGTCCGCGCAGACCTCCCCCAAACCCACCCTTCTGGTTTCCCCATCGCTGGCTCAACTTTCTTATCAGCCTCCCACAGCCCCTGCCCAGCTCCCCAGAATCTGCCCCCTTCTCATTTAGGACCCATCACCAAAGTAAGGCGCCTTGTTGAGCGCACCGCTTTCTTAGCGACTGATGCAGCCTTCTCCCGAGTCTCGGGTGTATCTGCCTTCCAGCCCCGCACATTCTTCCTTTCCATCTGCTACCGCCTGAGCACACCGCATCCCTGGTTTGCTAAACTGCCCCCAGCTCCTGCAGCCTGAGTTCCTACCACCCTTCCCCACTCTTACTAAGAATGAGCTCTCCGTAGCCTGTCGCTTCTGCTGTCCCCGCTGCCACCCTTCACCGCAGCGTGGGGCCCGTTCTTCCCTCGATCCAGCTTCCATTCAGCTTAAGTCCCGTTAGTGCAGAGCCAACCGCCGGCTGCCCTCCAGCTGCCAGATCTGGGTATTTGCTGGGAGCCAGGCAGTTGGAAACCTGGCAGCTTGAGTGGGCAGGTGGGGCTCAGGTGGTAAATACATGTGGAGGGGGAGGAATCTCTTTATCCTCTACGCCACACTCTTGGGTGGGGGTTTTGCTTGGTGCCAGCACCCAAGTACCTGTCCCTGGCGATTGCATTTCTGACATCCATATTAAATTAATTGTGCCAGCTAATGGAATAGGAGTTGTCATCCAAATGTCTGGAAGGTGAGAGATGGCCACTCAGCCTGGGGCACTTCCTTCTGGCTGGTGTCCTGGTCCTGAAGAATCTCAGGGAGTAGCACTGTGTGGCATTGACTGTGGTCACAGCCATGTCCATGTGCGTCATCCTGGAATTTGTGGAGGACCCACTCCCAGTGCTGCTCCTCGCCAGAGCTGGTGCAAGTCCATCCCAGTGCTGAGCGCAAGGACCCGTGGGTCCCCAGACACCTCATGGTTGTGAAAGTACAAGCGAGTGGATCCTGAAGAGGCTGAGGCGTGGGTGGGCACAGAGGATGTTGAATTGCTTCCTCTTTTGAAGGTGTCGGAGCTTTGGCCGTTTGGCTTCCATGCACACGGAGCCGATTATTCCTAGAGCAGTGAGGCACGAGGACCTTCCTGAGGCACCGATTCCCATGCTCAGTATATGTAGTCTTGGGGGAGAGGGTTTGGTGCACAGTTCCTCAAACTTCTAATGCCCCGGCCTCAGACGTGTTGGCCACTTGACAGCAATTTTACAGGACCTCAAGAGAACCCCTTGTCTGTGTTTGCCATTTATACTCTTGCTTCTTTGAAAATCAAATGCTGTTCAACTTTCAATATATTTTTTAAAATGATTTATTTTATTTATTTGAAAGAGAGAGGTTTTTTTTTTTAAAGATTTTATTTATTTATTCGGAAGTCAGAGAGTTACACAGAGAAGAGAGGCAGAGAGAGAGAGGTCTTCCATCCAATGGCTCACTTCCCCATTGGCCGCAATGGCCAGAGCTGCGCCGATCTGAAACCAGGAGCCAGGAGCTTCCTCCAGGTCTCCCACATGGCTGACAGGGGCCCAAGGACTTGGGCCATCTTCCACTGCTCTCCCAGGCCACAGCAGAGAGCTGGATGGGAAGAGGAGCAGCCGGGAGTAGAACTGGCACCCATATGGGATGCCAGTGCTTCAGGCCAGGGTGTTAACCCACTGTACCACAGTGCTGGCCCCAAGAGAGAGATTTTTTTTTTTTTAAGATTTATTTGTTTTTAAAAGCAGAGAGGCAGAGAGAGAGGTCTTCCATCTGCTGGTTCACTCCCCAGATGGCCACAAAGGCCAGAGCTGGGCCAATCTGAAGCCAGGTCTCCCAGATGGGTGTAGGGGCCCAAGGACTTGGTCCATCTTCTACTGCTTTCCCAGGCCATAGCAGGGAACTGGATCAGAAGCGGAATATCTGGAACTTGAACCAGCATCTATATGGGATGCCAGCACCACAGGCCACAGCTTTACCCTCTACACCACAGCACTGGCCCCAAGAGAGAGGTCTTCCATCTGCTGGGTCACTCCCACATGGCCGCAATGGCTGGAGCTGAGCCAATCCTTAGCCAGGAGCCAGGAGCTTCTCCCATGTGGGAGATCAAGGACCAGGGCCATCCTCTGCTGCTTTCCCAGGTGCATCAGCAGGGAGCTGGATGGGAAGTGGGGCAGCTGGGACCTGAACTGGCACCCATATGGGATGCCAGCACTGCAGGCCGGGGCCTTAACCTGTTGTACCCGAGCGCTGGCCCTCTACTTTCAATATCTTACCATTAAGGAGCAGTATATCTGAGTGGTTTCCACTTGATTGGCAGCCTGGTTTAATGGAAAGCATCCCACAAGGCCCACCTCTGAAGAGTTGGCACCTCAGTTTTCCGAGGTCTGTGAAGCGGAGATACCTGCCCTGTGCTTAGTTTTTATTTATTCATCAATTCATTCGAGTATTTTTTGAGCACCACTGTGTGTGCCACACACTGTTTACATACTGGAAACACGGTTGTGAACAAGTCAGGCAGTGTCTCCGTGTTCATTCATTCAGAGTTTACTCCTTGTTGGAATACTGTGGGATGTGGAACGGGAATACTGGGGAGCTGGATGTTGCTGGATGGAAGGAGGGAGGGAGGGAAGAAAGGCAGCCAGTGTTTCCAGCTTCACGGTTCTCACCCACTGTTCCTTCGGAAATCACAAGCTAAGAGTTCTCTCATATTTGAAGCAGTTGTTTCAAAGGTCCGCACCTTCCCACCTCTCATCCCACCCCTTCCAGAACACTTGTCCAGAAATCCAGCTTTGTGCAGTTGGAAGGGGGTACTGTTTCCTCATTCAGCGCTCACATGCCTGAAGGATCAGCTGCCTTTCTGAATCAGAAGATATCTTTGTCATTCTTTTCCAACTGAAAATGCATGACTCATCCATTGGTACCGCAGCTGGATGGCTTTAAACACCAGGCTGTTGTTCCGAGCAGCCAGGTTCATGGTTCAGGCAGCGGAGGAAAGACTTTTGGGAGTTGGCTGACAAGTCTCTAAAGAGAGGTTGCTGTTTACTGGTGGTTAAATGTTTTGAGAGCGGTGAAGCCAGGGGTTATCCATTTCTTCTTTCAATGTAAGTCTCATCTAAACTGTTCTCTTTTTTCTTTCTTCCTTGGTCTCTGGAGGAAGTAAAATTGGACATCCTATATACAAAGAGACAAGAATTATAATGAAGAAAAACAACGAGGACAATTCCTAGTGTTCTGACTGCGTAAGAAAGGGCAGCTCTAAAACCTGGGGACCATGGCAGGACCTGGGCTCAGCCGACTGGGGCTATAAATCTGATCGGTCAAGCCTGTTTCCTGTTGGTCTTAGGCCTTATTGATAAAATGGAGCTTTTGAGTACCTTGGAAGAATCTGTAAGTAGTAGCTTGCCTGAAACTTTTCAAGCCAAAAACCAAAGAGACAGATCAGTCGGGCAAAAGGCACAGGGGTTAGAATGTGGGAACCAGAGAATTCTGTGTGTTATCTGAGGCCCGTTTCTCTTGAGCCTCAGCTTTCTCCTCCGTGAAACAGGGATGATCCTCCTGTCACAGGATTGCTGTAGAAATTAAAGTTAGAGAATGAGCTCAGAGCAGCTTGCTTTGTTTACTCTGGAAAACTGTGTAAGGGTGAATCAACACTCGGAGGTGGCAGGAGACAGTGTGTTATTTCCTAAATGACAAAAACTACCTCCTTACCCCTACAAAACTTTCACCAACACTGTTTGAAAAACCCCTTGGTAGCATCGCCCAAGTTCTCTCTGTATTCCCTTCCGCATGGTTCTTGAAACCATGCCTCTCTTTGGTTTGGTTTTTGGTATCAAGAAATAGTGTTTTGAGGACAGGAGGTGATACCAGTTCCATCTGATAGTAAACCGGGGCCTGGGCCACCCAGGTGGATAATGGAACCCGGACCAAACAGTCAGGAGCCCCAGAGCCTCCTTCCAGTCCCCCAGGTAGGTGCTTAGGTCCCTGGTGGACAAACTCCTGTCTCCTGAAGCTCTGGGGTAGGTGTGAATAGGCCAAAGAAAGGTGCGTCCTGAGTCGTGGCCTGCATGGGTGGTGACGTCTTGGTCTGGTTTTGCGAATTGTCGGGTTCTCTTGGAATTACTGCTCTGCTTGGAGCTGTTTTCAGTCATTTTGTGGTTTTTCTCACACTTTGTTTGAGGTGACAGTTACTTGTCTCTTGTCTGGCCCTGCCCTGCCCTCTCTTAGCTTCAGCCTACTTTGTTTTTGTTTTTGTTTTTCATCAGTTACTTGGCCAGAGTACCCACTCATTAATAGCCCTCTCCTAATGAATACTTTATTGTGCTCAGCTAATTAGTTAATGAGACCGTAAAGGACTTAGGCTATTATTTATATCATTGAAGTCTAGCCCTTACTTAGGGTCCAGACCTTGAAGCTGGCAGCTGGGGAGTTGGAGGGCTCTGTCTAGAAGGGCATTCCTTAGGCTGCTGGAATTGCAACTGGCATGGCCGCCCAGCATCTTAGAGGCAGAGGAGCTGAGCTTTGCCTGCTGGGCTGTACCTGGGCAACCTTGAAAGAGCCCAACCCCCAGGACCAGCAGCGTTTCCAGGAGTGACTGACAGCAGCACACTCCTTTTCCTGGCTGCTGGTGGCCAGAGTGTGGAGCTGGTCTCCCCAGCAGGTGGGAGCAGAGAACGCGGTGAAGGGCGGGACAGCGAGGCAGGGGCTGCACTAGGGCCGGGGCTCCTGCTGTCCAGAGGGGCCTGGCTCTCTGGGTCCTGTTCACCTTCTGCCAACCCCAGGGGCCCGAGGTTGAATCAGCATCTTCCCTTTGCTGACTGAGGATCACCCTGCTTCTGCCCTTTCCAACTGCTCTGCTGCCTTCTTGAACTCCTCCCTGACGGACGCAGCCCTCATGGGCCCCCAGCTGAAGCGTCCTCCTTCCAACCCACACTTCAAGTCCCAGTTCTGAGGTGCTGGCCCTCGGTCAGGAGTCTGGGGTTTCCCTTGGTGGGGGGCGGGGGCGGGGCGAGGAGGCGGGTGGCTGGCATTGCCCTGGGGGCTTGTGCTGGAACCAGGCCACTGCCAGCCCTGTTGTCTGGTACTTCTTGACCTGGGCCGCTTCGATTTCCTTATCAGCACCCTTCTAGGGTGGCTGGCAGCAGTGTAAAGGAGGCGAGGTATGTGACAATCCTTGGGTCATAATTGTTTAAGAGCAGAGGCAGCTGTAACAGTTTTGTTTCTGTTTGTTTTCCTTGAGGCTAGCTTTTTCCCCAGCTCAGCAGGTTGTTCCCCTGAGATTTTGCTTAGATGGGAATGTGCCTGTCCAGCCCTGATCTGCCCAGCCCAAGTTGCTGGGGTGGAACTAGGCCAGCCAGTAGCACCCTCCGGCTGAGGCCAAGGGAGGAAACCAGATGCCCTGAGGGATTTAGTGGTTTAACCTCATGTTGACTTAGCTGTTGGTACACACTCCATGTACACAGTGGCAGTTTTTGTTTCTAGACTGGGGTGGCCACACCACTGGGATTACAGATACCATTGATCCCTGTAACTCAATGGGCTGTGTGCTATGCTGCGCCTCTCTTATGCCCAGCTGGTTAGGGGCAGTTTGCAGCCAGAACCCTTGTTGGTCTGTGTAGACACATTCCTGTGCTGCTCAAACTAAACCCTCAAAGTCTCGAAGCAGGAGTGTAGCAGGAGAGCACTCCCCTTATGAAGCCGTTCCGCTTGTGTCTGTCTGTCTTTTTTTTTTTTTTTTTGACAGGCAGAGTCAGACAGTGAGAGAGAGAGACAGAGAGAAAGGTCCTCCTTCCGTTGGTTCACCCCCAAATGGCCGCTGTGGCCGGCGCTGCGCCGATCCGAAGCCAGGAGCCAGGCGCCTCCTCCTGGTCTCCCGTGCGGGTGCAGTCCACTCGTGTTTTTCACCACCAAGCTGGAAGACACTGGACTGGAACAGGAGTCAGAGGCTACTGTGAGGCCCAGGCCCTGAGTGTGGGTTGTGAGCCCCCTGTGTCCAGGGCCCCTCAAGTTCTCGGCACCTTCGGCTGAAGCATCCCCCTTGCACCTAAATCAGCCATTTGTTCTTCACCTCCTGGTCCAGCAGGGCCCTGGCTTTGTGCGGTGCTTTTGATGTGGAGTGAAGAGTCCTTACCGCCCACGCCTTAGGGCCGACCCACCTCTGGCCTTTTTCCTTCCTTAAAATCCACTCAGGTTTTGCTTTTGTCTTACTCAAAGCCTTAGAGTTGCAGGTTGAGTGTGGTGGGATGCCTGCCTGCCACCTGCTTGGGGGTGGGGGGACCTCTGGCTGTGGGTGCCTTGGGAGCCTGCTCAGCTGGCTGCCTCTGTCCCTGCAGGTGCCATGTGACTCTCCGCGGGAGCTGCTGTGCGTGGAGATGCTCTCAGTAGGGGAGAATGGACTGGATCCCCGGGCTGCCATCCCGGTAGGTGGGCAGGGTTGGGGAGGGGCTGCAAAGGATTCCACTTCGTTTGTTTTTCTTACTTTGACCTGAGTAGACACTGTCCAGAAAAAGAGGCATCTGGCTGAGAACAATGTATAGCAGAAGCAGGCCCTGAGGAGTCTTACTGGTTATAAAATGGGAGTTTGCCCAGAAAACAGTGGGGATCGAAGACAGATTACCCAAAAAGAAGGATTTGCATTCAGACCTTCAGCCCCTGCCTCTAGGCCGTAACGTGGTCAGTTTGGCCAGTGCATTGAATTGGTCCAAAACAAATGCTGCCGGGCACTGGTTTGTTATTTGATTAATGGGGTAAGCTGGTAACTTACATATATTTTGGAACATTTACCAGTAACACAGTTGTGTGTGACCACTTCACCAGAGCCCCGTCAGGCTCACTGTCTTGGGAGAGCCCTTTGTACCCTGCTGGCCCTGGGCTGTCTTGGATAGTCCGGGCTGAGTGCTCTCGATTCCCTGGGAGAAGCAAGAGGTTAAGTAGCCTTTAGGCTGAGGTGACTTTCTGAGAAAAGCCAGAATTTCCCTTTCTACCCCCACTGCCGCTCCCAGTTCAGAGAACTTTCTGCTTAAAAGGAACTCTAGCCCTCAGAGATGTGCCTTCCTCCCTCCTGGCCGCTGGAGTGTTAAGCTCCACCTACCTTCTAGCTGACTTTCATGCAAAGGCCCTTCCCTCATCCTTCCCCCTGGACCTCTGGAGCTAAGGCAGAGCCCTAGGCTGGCTCAGCTTCCAGCAAGCGCTGCATAGACTGACTACTCAAGGGTATGAAGTTTGTTTGTTTTAAGATTTATGTATTTGTTTGAAATTCAGAGTGATAGAGACAGAGAGAGGGATGGGGGCCTGCGTTGTGGCGTCGTAGGTTAAGCCTCCACCTGCAGCACCAGTGAGAGAGAGTGAGCGAGCAAGAGCACCGGCTAGCTTCCATCCACTGGGTCACTCCCCAAAAGGCCACAATGGCCAGGGCTGGCCCAAGTTGAAGCCAGGAGCCTGGAACTCTATCTAGATCTCCCAAACGGGTGGAAAGGACCCACGGACTTGGGCCATCTTCCACTTTTCCAGGTACATTATCAGGGAGCTGGGTTGGAAGCAGAGCAGCCAAGATTTGAACCTGGACTTCAATATAGGATGCTAGTGTCACAAGCAGTGGCTTAACCCACTGTGCCACAAATCTGGCCCCAAAGGTATGAGTTTCTTGTGGGTATGCCTTGTTTAATCCCTACATCCCCTAACAACACCAAGTAGGTACTCAGCTAAATTAAGCATTTGTACTTTTTATGTAATATCTAATAATATCTTGCATATAAAATAATTTTTAGTGTTTAGTAATTGAAAGGCAGAGCAACAGAAAGAGATCTTCTATGCACTGGTTCACTCCCCAAATGCCCACAACATCCGGGACAAGCTGAAGCCAGGGACCTGAATATACAAAGAACTCCTCAGCGTGGGCGTTGTGACACAGCAGGTTAGGCTTCTGCTTGGAATACCAGCTTCCTTCCGCTGCACGTGGAAGGCAGCAGATAATGGCTCAAGTACTAAGGCCCTGCCACCCAAATAGGAGACCTAGATGGAACTGCTGGCTTCTGGCTTTGGCCAAGCTCAGCCATGGCTGTTGGAGGCATTTGGAGAGTGAACCATTGGGTGGCAGATCTCTCTTTCTGTCTCTCTCTGTCACCCTGCCTTGTAAATAAATAAATCTTTTTTAAAAAGAAAAAAAGCACTCCTACAACTCAACAAGAGAAAGACAAATAATCCAGTTGTAAAGTGGATAAAAGATTTGAATATACATTCTCCAAAGAAGATATGCAAATGACCATAAGCACATGAAAAAATGTTCAGTGTCATTAGACATTTTGAAAATGCAAATCAAAACCACACTGAGACACGCAGCAGGATGACTATAATCAAGAAGACAGACATTGCTGGTGGGAATGTAAGATAGTACAGTCACTTTGGCAAATAATTTACCAGTTCCTCGGAAAGTTAAACATAAGGTTTTATATGACCCAGCGATTTCACTCCTAGGTGTA
Source organism: Oryctolagus cuniculus (assembly GCF_964237555.1). Classification (NCBI taxonomy): domain Eukaryota; kingdom Metazoa; phylum Chordata; class Mammalia; order Lagomorpha; family Leporidae; genus Oryctolagus; species Oryctolagus cuniculus. Next base: position 18,642,570 of record NC_091448.1, on the reverse strand, counting down.
TACCCAAGAGAACTCTTAAGCATGTTTACACAGAAACTTGTATATGAGTGTTCATAGCAGTATGGTAGCCAAAAAGTGGGAGCAGCCCAACATCTATTCACTGATGAATAGATAAATATAATATGGTATATCTTTGTAATAGAATATTTTTTGGGTTCAATACCCAACTCCAGCTCCTGATTCCAGCTTCCTCCTGATGTGGACCCTAAAAAGCCACAGTGAAGACTCAACTCAGTTAGTTTGGTTTCTGACACCCACGTGGGAGACCTAGATTGAGATCCTGGCTCCTGGCTTTGGACCCCTGGCTTTTGCAGATTGAACCAGTGGGTGGAAGCCCTCCCACCCTGGTGCATCAGTCTCTCTGCCTCTTAAATACTTTTTTTTTTTTTTTTAAGAAAAGGAATGGAGTACTAGGACATGGTATATAAACCTTAAGAGTGTGTAAACAGTGTGAACAGTGTGTGAACGAAGTGAGACACAAAAGATCACATGTTGTGTGGTTCCATTCAGATGAAATGTCCAAAATAGGGGCAGCGCCATGGCGCAGTAGGTTGATCCTCCGCCTGCAGCACCGGCATCCCATATGGGCGCCAGTTCTAGTCCCGGCTGTTCCTCTTCTAATCCAGCTCTCTGCTATGGCCTGGGAAAGCAGCAGAAGATGGCCCAAGTCCTTTGGCCTCTGCACCCACATGGGAGACTGGGAAGAAGCACTTGGCTCCTGGTTTAGGATTGACACAGCTCCGGCCGTTTCGGCCATTTGGGGAGTGAACCAGTGGAAGGAAGACCTTTCTGTCTCTCCCTCTCACTCTCTGTAACTCTACCTCTCAAATAAATAAATAAAATCTTAAAACGTTTAAAAAAAAAAAAAAGAAATCTCCAGAATAGGCAAGTCCAAATACATAGAGGCAAAGTAGATTAGTGACTGCAGTCACTGCCGAGTTCCCTCTCCCTGGCTCACAGCAACCACCAGTACAGTTTCTATTAGAGGTGATAATAATGTTCCTTTAAAAAAAAATATTTATTTGAAAGGCAGAGTTACAGAGAGGTAGAGAGAGAGAGAGAGAGAGTCTTCCATCTGCTGGTTCACTCCCCAAATGGCTGCAGCGGCCGGAGCTGTGCCAGTGCGAAGCCAGGAGCCTGGAACTTTTCCAGGTTTCCCACACAGGTTCAGGGGCCCAAAGACCAGGGCCTTCTTCCACTGCTCTCCCAGGCCATAGCAGAGAGCTGGATCGGAAGTGGAGCGGCCGGGACTCAAATCGGCACCCATATGGGATGCCGGCACTGCAGGCGTTGGCTTTACCTGCTATGCCACGGCATCAGCCCCAATAATAATGTGCTAAAATTAGATAGTGGTGATGGTTGTACAATTCCATGAAGGTACTGAAAACTATTGAATTACAAGTATATGTAAATGGATGAACTTTATGTTATGTGAATTTTGTCTCATTAATGCTTTTTTAAACCTAATTTTCCAAAGAATATAAACATTTACTGTTTGGGCTGAATTAAGAATAAAAGAGTAAGAAAATTTATTCATAATCCTTTCACTGAACCATTCAAGTCAGTTTTCCTGTGATCCCTTCTAGTCCTTTTCAAAACAGATAATTTTGACATAGTTAGGATTGAGCAACTGTTACTGTTTCTAGAGTACTTGTATACATTTTGTGATGTGCTTGTTTCCCATTTACTGAGTTACTCTAGGTGCTAAACACAGTGCAAGTGTTGAGGCCCCAAAGATGGATACAAAACTAGTCTTGCCCTTGAGAAGCACTCTGCCGATCCTAGCTAGGGAATACTGTGTCCATTTAACGGACCAGGAAGTCAGGAGGCTAAGTGAAATGTGTGAAGTGACAGCAGGTCACTGTCAGAGCCAGGCCTGAACCTTACCCTCTGACTTGCCAGGCCCAAGGTCTTTCTTGATGTAACCATGCTCCAGTTTTCTTGATGTTTTTATTGTTTTAAGCAGCATTTATTGCCTCTTAGTTTGTTGATTCTGTAGGATCTTGGTCCTGTAAACGAGGTGGGGAGCCTCACACCTGCCTAGGTAGGTTGACTCTGGCTCCCATAGCTGTATCTATGATGGATCCAATACTTACTTTATTTTATTTAACAAGATTTATGTATTTATTTATTTGGAGGCTGGTATTGTATAGCAGGTAAAGCTGCCACCTGCAACACTGGCATCCCATATGGCCACAGTTTCATGTGCCAGCTGCTCCACTTCTGATTCAGCTCCCTGCTAATGGCCTAGAAAGAGCAGCAGAAGATGGCCTACATGTTTGGGCCCCTGCCCCCCATGTGGGAGACCTGGATGAAGCTCCTGGCTCCTGGCTTCGGCCTAGCCCAGCCTGGGCCATTTATTTGGGAGGCAGAATTACAAAGCAGGGGGAGGTGGGACAGAGAGAGCTTCCCTCCACTGGTTTACTCTTCAAATGGCCACAACTACCATGGCTGGGCTAGGTCAAAGCCATGCCTGGAACTCTATCCGGGTCTCCCACATGTGTGCAGGAGCCCAGTTTCTTGGGCCATCTTCAGCTGCCTTCTCAGGTGCACTAGTGGGGAACTGGATTGGAAGTGGAGCAACTAGCACCCATATGGGAATGCCAGTATCTCAGGAAGCAACTTAACCCAGTACACCACAATGCCAGCCTGGGGCCAGTATTTCAACACAAGATTATAAGGAGTTTGGGTCAGAAAGTAAAAAAGACCCACCATGAATGAGATGCACAGCACCAGCACCGCAGTTATCTCCAGGCTGTCTGAGTGTGCAGTTTTCCTTTGCTTCTCTGTGTTTATCTTTATTTGCCTTCATGAACATGCTGACTGTGTGGAAATAACCCATAAATACATTCATCTGTGGTTGCACTTGTGTTTGGCGACAGGGGCTCTCAGGATTTTCCTCTAAAGGCCTGTGTTCTGTTTGGTGCTGCCCAGGTCATCAAGAAGAAGCTGGTGGGATCCGTGAAGGCGCTGCAGAAGCAGTACGTGTCTCTGGACACCGTGGTCACCAGTGAGGACGGAGACGCCAACACCATGTGCAGTGCCCTGGAGGCTGTGTTCATACACGGCCTACATGCCAAGCACATCCGTGCTGAGGCTGGAGGAAAAAGGAAGAAAAGTGCCCACCAGAAGCCTCTGCCGCAGCCGGTCTTCTGGTCCCTTTTGAAAACTGTCACCCACAAGTGAGCTCAGTGAGAGAGGTTTTGTTTTGGGCGGAGACTTGGAGTGTGGCTCTTCCCCGCTAGCTGCATGGGAAGCCAGCAGAGCTGCCTGTGTTCCGTGAGAGCCAGGGTGGAGCAGGGGGGAGAGTAGCTCACAGAGAGGTGTATCTCTGGACCATGCCTCCCCACCAGCCATCATGCCCCGAGCCCTCGGCCCTGACAAAAGCCTGGGACTGCTTTATGCCCCTGGGCTGGTGGGCTTCAGCGGCAACAGCCTTTTGGACCACACCTGTAAAAGTTAGGTGGAGGCAACAGAGGTGGTGTGGCCTGCAAACCTGAAGCACTTCCTGTCTGGTCCTTGTAGGGAAAAGTTGACTAAGCCTGCCTTAGAATGTTTGAACATCTTTGTTCCAAATATTATACTCATAATGAGGTATGGACTTTTCTCAGAAGAGTGCAACCCGGGTAGACAGCTGAATATTCACCTTTCCCACCTTGCTGCTAACTGCCTGCGCTTTTGCGCAAGTAGCTGGCTGGCACCGTTCCTTGAGGGCTAATCAGTGCCACCATCAGTCTGAGAGTTCCTTTCCATACCCACCTCTGCCACCCTGTGTCAGGTTCTTTTCTCTCTGTGGGTGACAGTGGCTTGTTGTCTGCCGTATCGCACTCTGCCTTTCCGTAGGTGGGGCAGCAGTCAGCCTTCACTGAGCTTAAACTAGCTGGAGCTCAGTCACCGAGTCCAGCAGGATGTGGTCTGCACTCCAGAGAAGACCGCGGTGCAGAGGAGGGGCCTTCACAGCACGCCGAGGGCTTCAGGAACTGTGTGGCGCCCTTGGGCCTGGGTCTCCCTATCCAGAGTCCACCCTACAGTGTACACGGTTGTGGGCAAGTCACGTCCCTCTTTAAAAACCCGTAGCCCACAGGCTTCTAAATGCCAGCCTGAAGTCTGATGCCCTAGGTTGGGGCCCAGAATCTAGCAGTCGTGTTCTGACGCACCATGGCCCTGGCTTGCCTTACCAGTTGGACATTCAGGACCCTCCATTACCAACTTGCAACAACTGAGTCCCCCACTCTCCCCCTGTGTGTTGTAATTGCAGTGCTTGTGTTCTTTGCAGCCCTTTAGGTCTTCCTTCTGTCAGTTCCTTGTGCCTAGAAGGTTTTCTTTCCATCTTTACCTCTTGAAACCCCTCCGGGCCTGGTTCAGATACTGCCCTTCTGTGGCATTTTTCTTTCTGCAGCCTAGACACAGTTGCCCAACCCTCCGCTGCAGCCCCACCAACAAAACAGCTGTCTCCCACGTACCTAGGTTGAGGCCAGAGCCATGTCGTTATCCTGTCATTTCCCACCCCTGCTGACCTTGCACTTGGGGGCTCAGCAGACATGTCTTGGGTGAGCAGATGACGTCAGAGGTCCAAGGGACAGTTGTAATGAATGTGACAATTATCTTTCGTAACTTGAACCTCAAAAAATTGGGTTACAGCTTAACATTCCTAGATGCCCCTTAACACACTGCTCCCTAATTCTCTGCCTTGTCACTCAGTAATTATTGCTAACCAGTGGAAAAACGGCATCTCGGTTTTCCTGAAACAGTCTGTCCTCCCCTTCCCAGACACATCATCTCGGAATTGGAGCACCTGGTCTTTGTGAACACGGACGTGGGCCGCTGCCGGGCCTGGCTGCGGCTGGCCCTCAATGACGGCCTGATGGAGTGCTACCTGAAGCTGCTGCTCCAGGAGCAGACCCGGCTATGCGAGTACTATCAGCCCTCAGCCCTGCTCCGAGATGCCGAGGAGGCTGAGTTCCTCCTTAGCTTCCTGCAAGGATTAACATCCTTATCCTTTGAACTCTCCTACAAGTCCGCCATCTTAAACGAGTGGACGCTCACCCCATTGGCCCTGTCTGGGCTATGCCCACTCTCTGAGCTTGAACCTGTCACTACCTCTGGTGCAGAACTACAGCGGAAGGAGTCTCTGGATTCAATTTCTCACTCCTCAGGCTCAGAGGACATCGAAGTCCAGCATTCGGGCCACAAGGTCCGGCGGAACAGAAAGCTCACTGCCTCCTCCCTCAGCCTGGACACGGCCAGTTCCTCCCAGCTGTCCTGCAGCCTAAACTCTGATAGCTGCCTACTCCAAGAGCATGGCTCTAAGAGTCCGGACCATGCTGAAGAGCCCATGTCCTACGACTCAGACCTGGGCACAGCAAATGCTGACGACTCAGACCGGTCTCTGCAAGAGTGAGTACCCCTCCTCTTTTTTCCTCTCTTCCTGTTTCATGTCACTGATTGTCACTGAATGCCGTTAGGCAGAAGGAAGGTCAAAGGAGACATCCTGTTTTCTTCAGAGGCCAGAGTTGCAGGGAGCTATAATGGAGGAACCTGGGCACAGTGAGGGGATGGATTTAGGGTTCTGAGCCAGGCAAGCTCCCACTTTGCCCCTGGGTGACCTTTAACAACTCATTTAGTCTATCTGAGGCCTGGGTAAAGTATTATTTTTTTTTTCAAAGATTTATTTATTTATTTGAAAGAGTTACACAAAGAGAGGAGAGGCAGAGAGAGAGTCTTCCATCCACTCCCCAGATGCTACAGTGACCGGAGCTGCGCCGATCCGCAGCCAGGAGCCAGGCGCCTCCTCCAGGTCTCCCACGTGGGTGCAGGGGCCCAAGGACCTGGGCCATCCTCCATAACTTTCCCAGGCCATAGCAGAGAGCTGGGTCAGAAGTGGAGCAGCCAGGACGCGAACCGGCACCCATATGGGATGCTGGCAACATAGGCAGCGGCTTTACCTGCTAAGCCAAGTGCTGACCCCCCTGGGTAGAGTATTATTAAATGAAGAGTTCATTTAATAAACTCCCACCCAGTGCAGTGAAGCATAGCACACAGGTTGTGACCTCACAGAAGACCTGGGGGACACACAGCCTGGATGACAGGAGAGGCAGTGGTAGGAAAAGGGGCCCAGCCAGCGTGTGGGACAGAGCAGTGTGACTGGAGGGGGAGCCTGCGCTGAGCCTTCACAGCCTTACACATGAGGTATTTTTATGACTAAAAAAAAAGCAAAGTGTTTCCCACCCCTGACACCCATTTACCTGGTCTTCTTCCCCTCCACTCCTATGAACAGAATTTTTCATTTCTTGCATATTCTTCAAAAGTTTTCACTGTATCTGCAAAAAACACCTGGGTACAGATTTTAAAATTTTCTTCTGTATTTCTTACTCTCCCCATTTTCCACAAAAAGCAGTATGTATGACGAGTGTCCAGAATGGTCAAGAAAATGTGTATTATGAAAAAACTATGCATGAATTTCAAAATATTTTTGCATCAAAATACACTTATCTTTTAATCCCATTTTTATATAAACTATGTGAAGCACTATCATGCACTCACTCTTCAGTATCTTGTTTTGAAGGGGACCTTTCATGCCGGAGCTTCTGCCTTCTTTTTATCTTTTGCATATTGTTCCGTTGTATGAGTGTGTACCTTCATCTGTTTCCTCAGTCCTGTATTTAATAGGCACCGAAATTCAGTGTTTCCATAAATAGTCTGTATACATGGTCTGTCAGTTCTCTCTCAGTGTCTGTGTTCTGTAAACTCCCAAGAAGAAAGTGGCTGAGCCAGAGGATAAATGGATGCCTTTGTCTTTGTCACAGACATTGCCGTTTACACCAGGAAGCATCTGTGTCCTCTCTGCCTGGCCAGCAGAAGGCGTTATCAGACTTTTGGGTACTTGCTTTTCTTTCTTTTTTTTTTTTAATGTATTTTATTTATTTATTTGTTTATTTTGCCAGGCAGAGTTAGACAGTGAGAGACAGAGAGAGAGTTATAGACAGTGAGAGAGAGACAGAGAGAAAGGTCTTCCTTCTGTTGGTTCACTCCCCAGATGGCCGCCATGGCCGGTGCTGCACCGATCCGAAGCAGGAGCCAGGTGCTTCTTCCCGGTCTCCCATGGGGTGCAGGGCCCAAGCACCTGGGGTGTCCTCCACTGCCCTCTGGGGCCACGGCAGAGAGCTGGACTGGAAGAGGAGCAACCGGGATTAGAACCCGGGGTACCGGCACCGCAGGCAGAGGATTAGCCAAGTGAGCCATGGCACCGGCTGGTATTTGCTTTTCTGATAGGTGAAAAATCACAATTTTTTATTAAGAGCCTCCTTCAGTTGAACCCCATTAGGACCTCCTTTTCCACACCTGCATCCTCCACCTCACCTCAATTCAGATTCCTCCAGCATCCCCACCCAGTGTGGGAATAACACCAGAACTGGGTGGTGGTATGGACTGGGCTTGGAGCAGAGTGAGATTCAGGTCCTGTTCTGCCACTTGTAAGTCCAGTAGTCGGGCAAATTGCTGAGTCTGAGGCCCTGTTTCTTCATCTTTAAATTGGAGGTTCCCTCGCAAGATTATTTGCAAATCAAATCAGACCCAGTTCTTGCACACATGGGGATGTCTGGTAGGGCCCAGAAATGGCTCCCGAGCATGTTGGGCAGTTTGTAGATGTCAGATGGAGGGATTTAGATCAAAGACGTTGGAAGGAGCGGTCCCTGCTTCCAGAGATGGGCCTGTAGCCTGACTTGGGCTTGCTCACGTGTCTCAGCCTCCCCAGGACCCGCCAGTCTCTGTGTGTCATACGCCTTCCTTTATCACACGAGTGTCTGTGATTAGGAAATTGCAGCGTAAGGCCATTGAATCAGCAACCATCTGCCCTGTGTAGGAAGCATTGTCTTGAGAATTGCGGGGCGCTCTACGAACAGGGGTCAGGATGTGTTGCCCAACACTGGACAGTTGCGTGAGGAGCTGGCCACTCTGAAACAGACGCACAGACATGTGCAACGTTTTGTCCTGAGAGCTGGGCCCTGGAGTTAGCCTCTGAGCCTCCACAGAGAAGAGTATTTTTTTGAGTGTATTTTTTTTTTTTTATTTGACAGACAGAGTTAGACAGTGAGAGAGAGAGAGAGGTCTTCCCTCTGTTGGTTCACCCCTCAAATGACCACTACAGCCGGAGCTACGCCGATCCCAAGTCAGGAGCCAGGTGCTTCCTCCTGGTCTCCCATGTGGGTGCAGGGCCCAAGCACTTGGGCCATCCTCCACTGCCCTCCCTGGCCACAGCAGAGAGCTGGACTGGAAGAGGGGCAACCGGGACTAGAACCCGGCGCCCATATGGGATGCTGACACCGCAGGCAGAGGATTAACCAAATGAACCACAGCACCGGCCTGAGTGTATTTTTTAAAAAAGATTTATTTGAAAGGCAGAGTTAGAGAGAGGTAGAGAAAGAGAGAGAGGTCTTCCATCTGCTGGTAAACTCCCCAGATGACCACAGTGGCTAGAGCTGTACCAGTCTGAAGCCAGGAGCCAGGAGCTTCTTCTGAGTCTCCCACAAGAGTACAGGGGCCCAAGGACTTGGACCATCTTCCACTGCTTTCCCAGGCCATAGCAGAGAGATGGATCAGAAGTTGAGCAGCTGGGACTCGAACCGGTGCCCATATGGGATGCCAGCACTGCAGACAACAGCTTTATCTGCTACACCGCAGCGCCGACCCGAGCGTATGTTTTAAAGGCAAAAAATTCTCAACAACACTTAGAGTACTCTTTAATTACTATATTACCTAAATATTTGGAACTTAAAATTAAACGGAAATATATTGTGCTTATTGTCATGAGTATAAAACGTCTAAAAGTTAAAGAAAAGGGCAAAATACCTAACATTCAAAATGAAGTTTATCAGCTTAATACTGCAGTGTGCCTTCCGGATAGAGGGTGGGCTGTCCTGAGCAGCTCAGTAATGCTTGCTGAGGGCACAGAGATACTGTGGAAGTTCGGAATGTAGACTCGGGAGCTAGATGCCCATTTATCAGCACGGCAGTCTTGGGCAGGTACTCAACCTTTCTGACCTTGGGGTCCTCATCTATAAAATGAAGGTAAGATTAAATGAGTTCAGATACGTAAAGTTCTGAAGATGGTCCCTTAGGATGTGGTTAGGAGAAGCAGGTGCTATCATCATTTTCTCACGAGGCACTCTGTGCCATCCGTTCCCCTGTTGCTTGTCCCTCTGTAACTGCTGCAAAAACTTCGGTCGTTAGTATTTGTCAGATGTCAGTGTCATGGAGGCTGCCTTTGGGGTGAATGATTCTTGGCAAGTGCAGCCCTCTGTGCTTTTCTCAGTGGTTCTTCGTTGCCCAGTAGTACCATGTCTGGAAAACCACAGGCGCTCTAGAATCTTGGCAGCACCACTCCTTAAGGAGGTACTGCAGGCCATGCTTTTAGTTACTGCACACGTGTTTGTACCCACATGTATGCACATATACTTGCACATACGTGTGTATGTAAGACACAGATGGGGTGGGAGCAGGGTTGTGGGTTAAGCTGCTGCCTGCAACACCGGCATTCCATGTGGGCACTGGTTCAGGGCGTGGCTCCTCCACTTCTGATCCAGCTCCCTGCTAATGTCCCGGGAAAGCAGTGGAAGATGGCTAAAGTGCTTGAGCCCCTGCTACCCATGTGGGAGACCCAGATGAAGCTCCTGGCTTCAGCCTGGCCCAGACCATTGCCATCATTCCACTGGATGGAAGATCTCAATCTCCCCCCCGGCCCCGCCCACCAACTCTACTTTTTCAAATAAATAAATAAAAACCTTTAAAAAGATTATTTTTGAAAGGCAAAGTTATAGAGAAAAAGGGATAGTTATCATCCATCAGCTGGTTCATTCCCCAAATGGCCACAGCTGCCAGGAATGTGCCAGACAGGAGCCAGGAGCTTCTTCTGGGTTTCCCACATGGGAGGCAGGGGCCCAAGCTCTTGGGCCATCTTTGGCTGCTTTCTCAGGCACATTAGCAGGAAGCTGGATTGGAAACAGTAACCAGATTCAAACTAGCACTCCCAAATTGGACGCTTCCATCACAAGTGGCAGCTTAACCATACCACTGTGCCACAATGCCAGCTCTGAATAGAAAGTCTTTTAAAAGCACTGCCCTAAACTAAACAGAAGTGGCAGGATTGTAGCCATTTATTTTATTTTTGTTACAGTTTCTTCAAAATTCTTCAAATTTGTGTATTTTGATTTTTGTTCAAAAATTTCATCTCCAGTACTTTTATCCCACTTGATGCATGTCTCTCTCATTTTCACTGGGCCCTGGAGACTGGCACTGAATCCCATGAAGTTCTCTGAGGTTGATTTCATCTTGACCTTCGTTTTGATTTAGTGGAAGCTCTAATTTCTCACAGAAGCTTCTTGCTGTCTGGTGTCATTTTCTTATTTGACAGGTGGAGTTATAGACAGTGAGAGAGAGAAAGACAGAGAGAAAGGTCTTCCTTCCGTTAGTTCACTCCCCAAATGGCCGCTACGGCTGGTGCTACGCCGATCTGAAGCCAGGAGCCAGGTGCTTCCTCCTGGTCTCCCATGCAAGTGCAGGTACCCAAGCACCTGGGCCATCCTCCACTGCCCTCCCGGGCCACAGCAGAGAGCTGGACTGGAAGAGGAGCTACCAGGACTAGAACCCGGTGCCCATATGGTTAGGAGGCAGAGGATTAACCAAGTGAGCCACAGCGCCAGTCCATGGTGGCATTTCTTTAGGCATCAGCACTCATTTGTTCTTTTTTTTTTTTTTTTTTGACAGTTTGACAGGCAGAGTGGACAGTGAGAGAGAGAGACAGAGAGAAAGGTCTTCCTTTGCCGTTGGTTCACCCTCCAATGGCCGCCACGGCCGGCGCGCTGCGGCCGGCGCACCGCGCTGATCCGAAGGCAGGAGCCAGGAGCCAGGTGCTTTTCCTGGTCTCCCATGAGGTGCAGGGCCCAAGCACCTGGGCCATCCTCCACTGCACTCCCTGGCCACAGCAGAGAGCTGGCCTGGAAGAGGGGCAACCGGGACAGAATCCGGCGCCCCAACCGGGACTAGAACCCGGTGTGCCGGCGCCGCTAGGCGGAGGATTAGCCTAGTGAGCCACGGCGCTGGCCACTCATTTGTTCTTAACACGCAGTCTATTTTGTCATTAAATGTCTTTCTTACAGATTGGGTTTCATTTATAATTGGTAATCATTTTGGTTATGTTAGTACTTTAATAATTTGTTTTTTTTTCCTACATTTTTGTGTTTCTGTACTTAAAGGTTAAGCAATCTTTTTTTTTTTTTTTAAGATTTATTTATTTATTTGAGAGGCAGTTACAGATAGTGAAAGGGAGAGACAGGAGAGAGGTCTTCCATCTGCTGGTCACTCCTCTAATGGTCGCAACAGCTGGGGCTGGGCCAGGGCCAGTCCAAAGCCAGGAGCCAGGAGCTTCTTCTGGCTCTTCCATTTGGGTGTAGGGGCCCAAGCAAGTGGGCCATCTTCCACTGCTTTCCCAGGCCATCAGCAAGGAACTGGATCAGAAGTGGAACAGTCGGGACTCAAACTGGTGCCCATTCGGGATTTCAGTGCAGTAGGTGGAGGTTTAGCCTACTACACCACAGCGCTGACCCAGACTAAACAATCTTATCAGTGATAAGAGCAACTGCTTTAACAAATTGAAGTTAGTATTTATTGAGTACCAGTTGCTACTAAGCATCTTGCCTGTATTATCTTTCCTAATCTTTGTCACAGTCTAAGTGGTGGTGCAATTACCATTCCTGTTTTCCAGATAAGGAATTGAAGTGTGCTGAGACAGGTGCTCTTGGAAGCAGTCTCTTATTCACTGTGTCACCTCCCAGGTGCCATAAAGAACTGGGACTTCACAGGGGACATTTGTTAAAAATCTATCTTGCTAGTTAATTTTGTAAGGTGGCCGCATCCTGTCACAGTGATCTGAATGTAAATAATTGATTAGCAAATATTCTTTCCTTCTCTGCCTATGGAAAGTACCCCTTTGTTTCCAGAACTCAACATTGCCCTCTCCCTGCAAATAGAGATTCTGGATTTTTATGTGTATGCGTTTGTTTTTAAGATTGATTTATTTATTTGGAAGAGTTACAGAAAGTGAGCGAGCGAGCGAGCGAGAGAGCGTGTGCTTCCATCCACTGCCTCACTCCCCAAATGGCCACCAACGACCAGGGCTGGACCAGGCCAAAGCCAGGAGCCAGAATGGCTTCATGTAGGTCTCCCACGTGGGGGTGGGGCCCAAGCCACTTGGACCACCTTTCTCTGCTTCCCAGCACATTAGCGTGGAACGGGATCAGAAGTGGAACAGCCGGGACACGAACTGGCATCCGTAAGGGATGCAGTGTCACAGGCTTACCATGCTGTGCTGCGGAGTTTGTCCTGCCCTCGTCGTCAGGGTGCCTTTACATCTTAGAGCAAGGGCAGCACCCACTTGCCTGCCCCTATAACTATTCCATAAATACCTGTTCATCTTTCTCTATTCAGTCACCCATTTTTTAAAAAAGATTTATTTATTAATTTGAAAGGCAGAGCATCAGAGAGAGAGCGAAGAGAGGTCTTCCATCTGCTTGTTCATTCCTCAGGGGGGTGCAACAGCCAGATCTCGGCCATGCTGAAGCCAGGAGTTAGGAACTCCGTCTAAGTCTCCCCAGTTGGTGGCAGGGGCCCAGGTATTTGGGCCTTTTTCTACTACCTCCCCAGGTGCATTAACTGAAAGCCGGATTGGCAGCAGAGCAGCCAGAACTTGAACTGGTGCTATCGGAGTCTGGCAGCACCTGACCTGCTGTGCCACAACACTGATCCTAGTCACTTTCTTTTATTTTTGAGATAGGAGTCATATACCACAAAGTTCACGATTTTAAAGTATATAATTCTGTGCTAGGTAGTACCAGTACTATTTTACATTCCCATCACTAATGTATACCAGTCAATGCCTCTGCATTTTTGGCAACACCTATTATTCACTGTCTTTGATTGTAGCTATCCCTGTTGATGTATCCTATTGTTGTTCTGAATTGCATTTCCTGAATGGCTAATGATTCAGAAATCTTCATTAACTTATTAGCCATTTGTCTACTTTCTTTGAAGAAAAATCTATTCAATTTTCCTGTTTTAAAAATTTGGTTGTATTTTTGTCATTGAATTATGAGAGCTCTTTATTCTGGTTATAGACCCTTAGACATCTATGACTTGAAAACAGTATTTTCTCCCATGCTGTGGGTTGTCTTTTCCCTTGCTTAATAATGTGTTTTGAAGCACAAAAGTTTTTAATTTTGATGAAGTCCAATTTAACTTTTTTATTAGTTGCGTATGGTTTAGGTATCACATCTAAGGAACCACTTCCTAATAAAAGACATGAAATCTATACCTATATTTCTTTCAAAATGCTTTGTAGTGTCAGCCTTACATGTAGGTGTGTGGTGCATTTTGAGTTGGCTTTGTGTGTGGTGTGAGCAGACAGTCCTGCTGTATTCTTCTTCATTAACTGTTTACTTAGCCCAGCACCGCTCGTGGAAAAAATTCTCTTCCCCAGTGCGATGTCTTGGTGTGTTTGTGGAAAATCAGTGACTCGTAAATGTGTGGGTTGGACACCTATTCTTTTTGTTTTGTTTTGTTTTAGAGCTTCATTTATTTGTTCATTTACTCATTTGAAAGAGCTACAGAGAGAGAATGAGAGAGAGAGAGAGAGATTTTGCATCCACTGGTTCATCTCCCAGAGGGCTGCAATGGCCAGGGCTGGGCCAGGCTGAAGCCAGGAGCCAGAAGCTTCTTCCAGATCTTCCATGTGGGTGGCAGGGGCCCAAGCACTTGGGCCATCCTGCACTGCTTTCCCAGACCATTAGCAGGGAGCTGGACAGAGAGCAGCCAGGACTCAACCGGTGCCCATATAGGATATCATAGGTGGTGGTTTTACCTGCCATGCCACAATGCTGGCCCCAATCACCTATTCTTTTATTTTTTTTTTTTTAAGATTTTATTTTATTTATTTGAAAGAATTACAGAGAGAGGTAGAGACGGAGAGAGAGGTCTTCCATCCACTGTTCATTCCCCAAATGGCCACAATGGCTGGAGCTGAGCTGATCCAAAACCAGGAACCAGGAGTTTCTTCCAGGTCTCTTACATGGGTGTAGGGGCCCAAGCACTTGGGCCATCCTTCACTGCTTTCCCAGGCATACTAGCAGGGAGTTTAGTGGAACAGGCAGACTCAAACCAGCACCCATATGGGATGCCAGCGCTGCAGACCAGGGCCTTAACCCACTATACCACAGTGCCACAGCACCTGCCCCCAAGTCACCTATTCTTGACAATCATGTCCTGAAGTGTTTGGGGTTATGATGGTATAGGTGGGATGGTGATAAGGTTAGCACCCTGCATTCTAAAATCCTCCTTTCTATCAGCCCAATTGCAGGGCAGCTGAATGTGTCTTCTAGACCCAGAGGAAGCCATGAGAGCCAATGTGTGCAGTCTTTTGGGCTCCAGACAGTGTTGTTCCCATCTAAACCTGTTTGTCCATGGCATATTCCACTGGTTTTATAAGCAGAAGAGGAGATAGCAAATTAGTTTATTTTAGAAATGGGATTTTGGTTCTGAGAAGCCTTGTGGGAGGAGAAGCAGTCAATAGCCAAGGCACATTCCACAAGGCCTAGTCATTTGCTGTGTGTGTGTGTGTGTGTGTGTGTATTCAAGGCAGTAACATTGGCTCCCTGTGGCTCCAGGAGGTACCACTGAGGGGAAAGGGAGTAGCAGTCCCACCAGAAGGGGTAAGTAGGTGCACACCTTATATGTGCACACACACCTGGTATAGTATCCCGAGTTCCAGCAGCAGTTTCTGGGAATATGAGTTTCTCTGACTCCACGCCCAGGCCAGCACAGAGGGAACCAGCCCTTGTGTCTCACCCCAGCCCCGCTGTCCCAGGGACAAACTGCATCCTCACTTCATCTGTCCCTGTCCCAAGGAGCAGAGTTTTGGTGCCCCAGCTGCTTGTGCTTTGGGACACCTCACTCTGCTCAGGGAGACTCTGCCATACACTGCATTGGAGAACTGATTTCCCACACAACTATTTGTGTGGTTGAACAAACTCTCCTGGGCCACAACCAGCCTATTCAGAATGGCAGTCAGCTCCCATCTCTCATATCGATCCCTTGTTTCCTGCCAAGATCTTGGGCTCCACAAATCACCTGCTTACCCAGTATGCCTCATTCCTGGCTGGGAAGAGCCTTTGTCAGGGGTGTCTGAGGAGGGCTGTATGGAAGCTGGGTTGTACAGTGGATGGTTAAAGGAGTGTTGTTTCTGTTTGTTTTTTAATCACAAAGCAGCAGTTTTCCATTCTTACCATTCTTACCATGGCCTTGGGCATTGCTCTTGACAACTTGTCATACCAGTTGCTTTGTTGAAAAACTTCTAGGGTGTTGTCGGAATTCAGCAAAGCCCAGGTAAACTCTGTGCCAACCAGGGGACCGAGCCAAGAACCAGAGATCCCCGCACTCCAGGCCTCGCCCTTCCTCCACGGCCTCGCCACCAGCGCACACCTGCACTTTGATGTGCCTGCGGAGCCCCCTCCTGCTGCAGCATCCTCTGAGACCCAAGATGGTGCCCACAAGCAGGAGCCGCTTTCCCAGGCACCTGGCACCCTGGACCTGCCACAGCTGGGCACTGCTCAGGCTGCCCCTGCAGGGAGCACTTCAAGCAAGCATCCTGCTTGTCCTGTGAAAGGGACACCCAGAGCAGGCAGCCAAGGGAGTGGCCAGCAGAAGGCTCTGGAGGATGATGGAGCTGGACTGAAGCTGACGGCTGCTTCTCCTACCAGTCCGGTGAGTGGCTCTAGTTGTTTAGGAGAAATCCTGGGGAAATGTCTCAGCTGGTGCAGGGTTGTCCCAGTTAGAGACCGAGTGCACTCTGCTGTCTTCCCCTTGAACTCCCTCTCTGTGGTGGTGGTGTTAGTAGCAGTGTGATATGAAGCTCGTGTTTCTTGGTGTGTGAGTGGTGCGGATGAGCCAGACACCATGCTGATCACTTCCCACGAGTCTCCTGTCATATGCACATCTGCTGTGGAGAAGGTCATGGTCATCTGATCATGCTCACCTTCTAACCACTACCGCTCACCAGCATAAGGCCTTGGGCTGGTCATTTCATTCCTTGCATGTCGGTTTCCTCCTTAGTATTTGTTAACATTCAGTTAATAGTTTTACAAAGTGCCAGGCTTTGGAAATACTCATTTCCCTACATGATCCAACTTTTAGAACTGCACTGTGCAATATCACAGGCACTGGCCACATGTAGTTATTAAACACTTAAAAAGTGGCCAGTCCCAACTCAGATGTGCTGTGTAAAACAAGTACCAGGTTTTGACACCTTAGATCGAAAAAAAGAATGTGAAACTTTTAAGTAATAATTTTTTATTGGTTACCTGTTAAAATGAAAGTTCTGGATGTACTGGGGTAAATAGGGTACTAAAATTAGCTTCATCTGTCTCTTCTGTTTTTAAAGATTTGTTTTCTTGAGAAAGAGGGAGAAACAGAGAGAGAGATCTTCCATCTGCTGGTTCACATCCCAAGTATCCGCAATGACTGGGGTTGGGCCAGGCCAAAGCCAGAAACCAGGAACTTCTTCCGGGTCTTCCACATGGGTGCAGGGGCCCAAGTACTTGGGTCATCTTCCTCTGGTTTCCCAGGCTCATGAACAGGGAGCTGGGTAGTAAGTGCAGCAGCCAGGACTGGAACAAGCAGTGGCTTAACCCACTATACCACTACGTCGGCCCCAATCTGTCTCATTTTTAGTGTGACTAAATAGAACATGAAAAAAAAAATAAGATTTAAGGTTTATTTCTTTATTTGAAAGGCAAATCTATGGAGAAAGAGAGATCTTCCATCTGCTGGTTCACTCCCCAAACGGCCACAGCACAGCCAGGGCTGGGCCAGGCTAAGGCCAGGAACCAGGAACTCTATCTGGGTCTCCCAGATGGGTGGCAGGGCCCAAGCACTTGAGCCATCATCCACTGCTTTCCAGGATGCATTAGCAGGAAGTTGGATTAGAAGTGGAATACCTGGGACTAGAACTGACCCTCTGATATGAAATGATGGTATTATAAGCAACAGCTTAGCCCACTGCAAAACAGCACTAACCCTGAACATGTAAGATTTTATATGTAGTTCATACTATATTTCTTTTGGATGGGGCTGTTCTAGAATAAGCCAGTCCAGTTTGCTGGTAACGCATTGGGAGCCAGCCCTGGGCATCTCCTTGAGAGAACTGAGGTGGACAGCCTTGAGAACTAGTGGTCCAGGGAAGCACAAGTCAGAAGCTAGAACTCAGGCTCTTTTCGCCTTTGGCATTTGGGGCCTTTGAGGTTTCCCAGACAGTTACTGACTTACATTGAGTGTGGGTAGGAAAGATATGTATGTGTGGCTGCTCCTTTTATAATCCAAGCCCCAGCTGCCTATCCAGGGCATGCTGGGAGAGGGCAGATGCTCACATACAACAGGGGGGCCACCCAAACATACAAAAGTCAGAGCTTATCCCAGCTGTGGTCTGGGCTTCGTGTTAGGATAAAATCTTTAAACTCCATCTATACTCATGTACTCTCTGGCTAATAGCTTCTAAATAAAACTCAGGCTGGGGGACAGGCATGGCACAGTGCAGTGCCAGCGTTCCTTATCAGAGCGCCAGTGTGACTCACAGCTGCTCTGCTTCCAGCCCAGCTTCCTGCAAATGCACCTGTGAAGGAGCTGCTGATGGCTCAGGTACTCGGGTTCCTGCCACCCACATGGGAGACCTAGATGGAGTTCCTGGCTCCTGGCCTCAAGCTGCCCCAGCCCTAGCTGTTGTGACCATTTGGGGAGTGAACCAGTGGAAGAAAGATCCCCCTTTCCGTCTTTCTGTCACTCTACCTTTAAAATAAATCAGTCAATCTTTAAAAAAAAATACACCTCAGGATGGGCCAGAGCCTTGACATATTCTTGCAGAGGCTTGGCCCCCTCTCTTAGAACTATATTGAGATATAATTCACATACTCTACAATTTACCTAATTAATTCAGTGTTTTTTAGTATATACATAGGCCTGTGTAACCATCACCTTCCATCTAATTTTAGAATATTTTCTTTCTTTCTTTTTTTTTTTAAAGATTGTTTATTTGAAAGAGTTATAGAAAGAGAGAAGGAGAGGCAGAGAGAGAGAGAGATCTTCCATCTGCTGGTTCACTCCCCAATTGGCCACAATGGCTGGAGCTGCGCCGATTCGAAGCCAGGAGCCGGGAACTTCTTCTAGGTCTCCCATGTGGGTGCAGGGGCCCAAGGACTTGGGCCATCTTCTACTGCTTTCCTAGGCCATAGCAGAGAGCTAGATTGGAAGTGGAGCAGCCGGGACTCGAACTGGTGCCCATATGGGATGCTGGCACTGCAGGCGGTGGCTTTACCCACTTTACCCAGTGCCAGCCCCATGGAATATTTTCAATCCCTGCACTTAGCCATTAGCAGTCACTCCTCATCCATCTTTCCTTCTACCTCACTTTCCTCAACTCCTGACAGCCACTGATCTACTTTCTGTTTATGAGGGTTTACCTGTTCTGGACACTTGACACAACTGCAGTCATACAGTATGTGCTGTTCTGGGACTTGGCTGCTTTGCTTACTGTGATATTTTTAAGGTTCATCCATGTTGCAACTGCGTCAGTTCTTACTTCCTTTTTATTGCTGAGTTATAGTCTGTTGTGTATTCCATCATCAGTTGGTGGACATTTGGGTTATTTCCACTTGTTGGCTCTTACAAAGAATGCTTGTATGGACATTCATGTGCAACTGTTTTATGAGCATGTGTTTTTAATTCTCTTCGATGCATAACTTGGAGTAGAATTTTGGAATATAGTAACTATGACACTGCCAAACTGTTTTCAAGGCAGCTGTCCTAGTTTATATTCTTAGCAACCATGTACTTGTATTTCTTCATAACCTCACCAAGGTTGTCTGGTTTGTTTTTTTTTTTTTAAGCATTAAAGGTATCTGGTAGGTGAGAAGTGGTAGTTCATCTTGGCTTTAATTTGCATATCTCTAATTACTAAAAATACTGATCTCTTTTCATTTGCTTACTGGCAGTTTGATCTAGTTTTGTGAGGTAGCCAAGTCATCACCTTAAATTAGTTGTGCATGTTTTCTGTATTGATTTGTAGGGGCTGTTTATATAATATGTTTATTTTTATTTAAATATAATATTTAAGAAGCAGAGAGAGAGGCAGACAGAGAGAGCTATCATCCACTTGTTTACTTCCCAAATTCCCACAACAGCAAGGGGTGGGGCAGACTGAAGCCAGGAGCTGGGGACTCCATCCAGGTCTCCCACATGAGTGGCAAGACCATTGCCTGCTGCCTCCCAGGGCATATCCCAGGGAGCTAGAATTGGGAGTGGAGTCCAGACTTGAACCCAGGCACTGCGATTTGACATCCGAACTTACAGTTTAACCACTAGGCCAAATGCCCACTCCAGATTAAATCTTTCATTAGAGAAAAAGAAAAATGGACATGTATATAGCAAATGTCTTCTTCTAGTCTATGGTTTGCCTTTTTTTTTTTTTAATTTTTTGACAGGCAGAGTGGACAGTGAGAGAGACAGAGAGAAAGGTCTTCCTTTGCCATTGGTTCACCCTCCAATGGCCGCCGCAGCCGGCGCACTGCGACCAGCGCACCGCGCTGATCTGATGGCAGGAGCCAGGTGCTTCTCCTGGTCTCCCATGGGGTGCAGGGCCCAAGTACTTGGGCCATCCTCCACTGCACTCCCTGGTCACAGCAGAGAGCTGGCCTGGAAGAGGGGCAACCGGGACAGAATCCAGCGCCCCGACCAGGACTAGAACCCGGTGTGCCAGCGCCACAAGGCGGAGGATTAGCCTATTGAGCTGCGGCGCTGGCCTATGGTTTGCCTTTAAGTATCTACATGTCATTTTTTGTTGAAAGCAATTCTTAAGTTTAATGATGTTCAAATGATCAATCTTTTTGTTTGTGGTCTGCATGGTTGGTTTTTTTTTTTTTTTTTTGTCCCATTTCAGAAATTTTTGTCCATTCCAATGACCTGATAATATTCTGTTTCCTTCCAGAAACTTTAGTAATTTGCCTCTGACAATTAGGTTTATGATGTATCCAGAATTAATTTTTGTGTATGGTATGAAATAGGAATCAGAGTTCTTATTTTTCCAAAAGGGTGCCTCTGGCTGTCCTAGCAGCATTGAATGGACTGTATAACCAAGCCACTGTGCAAGTGTGGGTCAGATTTACAAAGACCAATGTCATGGGACCCTGAAACTTGTAGCCAGGCAGCTGCCAAGCCAAACTGCAAGTTGCAGAAAGCATCTGCGGATCCCAGAGTGGTGCCCCTTAGGGATAGTGTCCTGACAGGGCTCCACAGAGTGGCCTTGACTGTGCTGGGATCGCTCCTGCCCGGGGTCTGGCATCTGCCTTGCAGACTCAGACAGCCTATCTTGCCAAGGCCACAGAGCTGACAGGAGAGGGCAGCTAACTCATCAACTGCTCACTGAGTCCTGGCCCTTCCACCTCCTTGTGGCTCCCTAGACAAAGCAGGCTGCTCCCAGCCTGGGGTTTTCACCTTCCGTATTTCTTCTGTCTGGAATGCTTTCCTGACTCACTCCTCTTCCTCATTGTTGACTCAGCCCTCCCTGATCCCCATGACTAAAAGGCACCATCCCCAGTGACTGTCATACGCATTTGATCTGCTTGTTTAAAACACTCATCACCATGTACAATCATATTATCTTTTTATTTGTCTCCTTGTTTATTTTCTGTCTTCCTCACTCAAGGATTAACTGCATGGTACATAGGACCATGCTCACTTCTGCATTGTTGGCACTGAACACTGTGCCCGGGAGAGAGTAGACATCCATTAATAGTTCTTGAACATTCGAGAGACTCTTGAGAGGCCAGCTTGTAAGTTTACTTTGAGAAGTGTACCATCAAGTGGACCAGGTGGTTAGGTTGGTCTGCCTGGGGCAGGCCCACCTCTTGGCCAGCCTCAGGGGAGTCTGATCTCTAGGTCACCAGGGAAACATGGAATAAAAGTACTCAGTGGCTGAATCCCGTGGGAGAGCCTTGGGTGCTGCCTGCATCTGTCTCACACTGGAGTTGTGGATTTGTTCATTGCCCCTCTCGGTAGACAGTCACCAGCCTCCTGTTCACATAGGCCTGGTGAGCTCCCTGCATTGGAACAATCCCAGGCTATGCCCTGCACGTCTGTGCCTGTGGTCCTCATTTTTCTGTGTTGGTCACAAGCTTTTCTTTAACATTGGAGTTGGGGGGAGTTGGAGTAATTGTCAAGCTTTATAGTTCTCAGAGCCATTCAGTCTGTCTGTCTTTTCTTTTTTAAGTGTTTTTGATTAATTTGACACAAAGCATCTACTACTAGCCAAGCACCATGCTAGGTGCTAGGGGCACAGTGATGGAACAGGACAGACAAGAGCCCTGCCCTTTGGAGACAAACACTGGGTTAGACAAAGAGTGACCCAGATCATAATTACACTTACATCAAGTGCGGGAAAATAAGAGACAAGGAGTGGAGGAGCTCTCGAGGGTAACTAAGACTTGGCCCTGTTAACTGCCCCCATGGGTCATCTGCATATGGCATGGGATCCTCTCCCTCAGTTATGGGCACAGACAGCCCCCTTGCCTGGTACAATGAGGGCAGCATGGCCAAAGCATGTAGCCCTTTAGAAAGTGGTCCAGAGACTCAGCATCTCTCCCCAGACTTCTGCCCAGGACTTGCCATTGTGTACAGAGTCACGATACCTTTAGTAACTGGCGGTGTCAGTCCTCTGTCTTGGGACCCTGGTGGCAGGTATGGATCCTCGTTCAAGAATGACTCCCTCCCCTCTGCTCCCCACCCCTGCTACTTGTTAAAGGGCCAAGAGCTGGCCAGACATGGGACCCTGCGGAAGCAGGCTGAAGAAGGTGGTAGGGAGAGGGGAGAGGAAAGAGAAACAATGGTGCTCACATTTGTGTGTGCACGCCTTCTCCTCCCCACCCCCAGTGGGGCAGCACACGGGCTCAGAGCTCTGTCCAGGCCTGTGTGGAAATTCTAGGGGACTAATGTCTTCCCTGTTGTTAAGGGGCCAAGGCTTCCCTAGAGTGTCATTTCCTGTGGCTGCTCCGTGGTCAGAGGACCAGGCTGAGCAATGCCTTTGTTACCTCTGAGAGAAGTCCTCCCCACAGAGGACATCCACAGTCTTCTCAGCCAGCTTTGCTTCTTTCCTTCCAGTTTCCCCAACCATGTTTTTTTTTTTTTTATCTAAATTTTTTAGTTATTTGAAATTAAGAGTTAGAAAGAGACAGATATTCCATCTGCTTGTTCACTTTCTATATGGCCACAACAGTTGGGCTGGGCCAGGCCAAAACCAGGATCCAGAACTTCATCTGGGTCTCCCATGTATTGGGCAGGGGCCCAAATACTTGGGCCATCTTCTGTTGCTTTTCCCAGGCCATTAGCAAGGAGCCAGATTGGAAATGGAGCAGCCAAGACATGAACCGGTGCCCACATAGAGTGTCAGCATTATAGGTGGACACAACCTGTAGATACTCAGGTATTCGGGATATGCTCTCATCTTGTACGGCTCAGGATAGCCACTTTTGCTAGAAATACCAAGAAAAAATGACCACAGCATTATAGATTCCAGGATGGGGATGAGCCAGAATGTCATGGGAGCCCAGTAGGGATCCTTAGCCCAGCTTTTGGGGGTAGGTGGGGTGATACACATGGAGGAGGTGATGGGGGACCCCAGGCTGAATCCTGAGGGATTACGGTCTCTCCCAGAGGGCCATTGGCAGGGGCTGGAGACCGCATGCTTCTCAGGTGTATGTGAGGCTGCCAGGACAGAAGGCTGCTCCGCTCACCTGCTTTCCTCAGGGAGTCCCTAGGTCTTGATGACCTAGAGAGAACTGAGCAGAATTCAGTGTTGTACGTGTCCCCAGGAGCCACCCAGATTGACACATCATGGTGTGTGTGTCTCCCTCCCTCCCTCTGTCTTTGCCTTTCAAAAGTAAATTTTTTTAAAAAAAGAAGAAGAACCTTATAATTTGTCTAGTATCCTGTGACAGGCACAGCAAAGCACCATCCAATGGATGGCTTCAAACAGGAAAAACTTCCCCGCTGCTGATCTGGCGGCTCCAAGTCAGATGCAGATGCCAGCCGGGTTGGTTCTGGAGAGTCTGAGGAAGACTGTGTCCCACACCTTCCTTTGAGCTTCTGGTGTTGCTGGCAATGCTGGATGTTTCTTAGCTTATAAACTCAGTTCTCCCCAGTTCTCCCTTCCTGTCACCACATGCCCCTTCCCTCTGCACGTCTGCTCTTCTGATGTGGACATCAGTGACACTGTATGAGGGGCCAGTCTCCTCCGGTAGTTACACATTCAAGGGCTCTAGTCCCAGATAAGGTCACATCATTCTGAGGTACTGAAGGTTAGGATTCCAGCTGTCTGGGGCAGCACAGTTCAGCCTATAACATACAACAGAAAGGCCCAGTCTAAAAATGTTTTTTCCCCAAACAGCATGTATGAATGGTCAATAAGCACATGAAAAGATGCTTAATGAATTAGACAACAGTTAAATGCAAATCAGAACCACAGTGGCCAGCATTTCACACCAGTCAGGATGTCCATAATCTAAAAGACTGTAACAGACATCAGAGAGGAAGATGGAGTAACCACTCTGGACAGCAGTTTGGGAGTTCCTCGAGTAGCTAAACACAGAGATCCTTGTGTTCCAGCAGTTTCACTCCTAGGAGTATACTCAGGAGAATGAAAACATAAGGCCACACACAAACTTGCACATGAATGGTCATAGTTGCAAGACAGCCAAAAACTGGAAGCAGCCGAAATGTCCATCAATGGATGAGTGGACCAGCATGCCATGACCCGTCCAGACGGTGAATGTAGTTTAGCAATAGAAAGGAATGAACATGTGCTTCCACCATGGATGGACCTTGAAAACATCATGTGAAGGGGAAGAACCAGTCACAAAAGAGCACACGTTCCACGATTCTGTTTCTATGAAATGGCCCAAATGGGCAAATCTGTAGAGACAGGAAGTAGGGTTAGCGGTCGCCTAGCGTGGAGGGGCCTGTGGGAAATGGGAGTGACTGCTGAGTGATCTGGGATGCCTTTTGGGGGTAATGAAAATGTTCTAAACTCAGATTATAGTGATGTTCGTACAACTCTGAATTTACCAAAATTATTGGATTTTAACTTATAACTTTTAACAAACTATCCCTGTTTCTATTTTTTTCTCAATAGAAAGGCAAGAGCTGGATCTCAGAAGATGACTTCTACCGGCCTCCCCAGGAGCCACCAGTAGAGAGTGCTCACTCCCTGGTGCCCTCCAGAGGGGCTCCAGAAACCAGGGCCGCTCTCCACAGGCATTTTTCTCAAGGACCAAGAAAAAGCTCCTCCCTGGGGGCACTAGACAAAGTGTGCACGCCTTCCCCAGGGGCCAGGAGAGCCAAGGCAGCCCCAGTGCAGGAGCCCAGGAACTTCCGGGTGGTGCACCGGAGGCAGATGGGTAGGTGGCTCTGCAGAATCAGCGTGGGCCCATGCCCTTCAGATAGCGGCTCTACCGTTCTGTCTCCACTACCAACGGGCAGTGCCTCCTTGGAGAAAAACCTCCCTGGTGTGTGATGAAGGAGCAGGCAGGCTCGGTCATTCAGAAGAGCGCTTCAGGGAAGGTAGCATCTTTTCGTTAACAAAATCACGCTCGGCTACCTAGAAGGCACAAAACACCGTTACATCTGTTGAAACACACCTGATGGTGGAGAGCTCTCACTTCAGTCTGTAGCTCCGCCTAGCGCTGCTCCTCCAAGCCCCGGGTATTCTGAATGCTCCTTCCAAAGGCCTGTGTCTCATGCGGTTTACTCCGCAGCTCCTCTGGGGTTTATCAGAGCTGCTGTTTGTTCAGCATCGTCTTGTGCTGTTTGCAAGGCCAGCTGGTAATTGCAGAAAGTGCCAGTAACTTATATAACCTAATTTCTCTGTAGCTCTGGTAATGGGTTTCCTCTTCAAACCAAACCAACAACCAGGTGTGCCCTAGCCCCAGACTCTTTCACTCCTCATTTTCTGTTTGCAGTGACCTGGCAGATTCTACTAAGCCTGGGGTGGGGGTGGGTTCTGCTTATTTCTTTTGGCTTTATGTTTCACCCATGGGACAACAGAAGGTATGAAGGGTTGTTTCCTGCCTATCCACCAATCAGGTTCCCTGGGGGTAGGGAATCTGCATGATCATTGGAATCACCAAGGCTGTTCCAGGTAGGAGAGAATTATGTCTCCCTTGGACCCCCTGGAAGGTGGCAGACCCAGGGAGCAGGATGCATTGAGCAGTGTTTGGCACGTACTCCCTCGTTCAGAGAGTATTCGCTGAGCATCTGTGATGTGCCAGGGACTGTTTGAAGTGCTGCGAACACAGCAGGAAGCCAAGCACTGTCCCTGTGCTCATGGGACTTGCATTCTAGTAGGAGACAGGAAATGAATCAAGTTCAACGCAGAGGATGGTCAGGAGGTGTTAGGAGCTGCGGGGACACTAACTCGGGGAGTGCCGTGGAGGAGACGGTGCTAGTGCACGTCAGCTGGCCAGGGCAGCCCTCACACACAAGGTGACGTGGAGGGAGGGAGGGAGAGAGGGAGGCACTGAGACTCCATGCTGGGTATGTGTTTTGTGTGTCCAGGAACCAGTGGCAAGCAGGGTGGCTGGAGCAGGGGCTGGGGGGAGGGGTGAGAACGGAGGTCAGCGGGCTGCGGAAGGCGCGTGGGCTTTTGCTCCCAGGAGATGGCAAGCACTGCAGCATTCTGGGCCAAGGGGCGTGGCCTGACTTCCTGTAGCAGGTGACCCTGGCTCCTGTGCTGAGGGACACAGGAGAAAGACAGCTGAGGGAGGTACTGAGGTGGCCCAGACAGAGACGACAGAGGTGGTGGTGCAGTCAGGGGAAGAAGCGGGGGTTCTGGATATGTGTTGAAAGCTAGAGCCACTAGGCTTTGCTGTCGGATTGGATGTGGCCTGTAACAGGAAAAAGTGCAAGGTAACTAAGGTTTTTAGCCCAAGCACTGAAGGTTGAAGTTCGCCATACGTCAGAGGAGGAGCATTAGGGAAGAAGCAGGTTTGCAGTGGGAGAATTCCTCGCCTTAACGTTACATCAGCTCTGAGATGCCTGGTAGACCCATGTGGAACAGGTGTGCATACGAATCTGAAGTTCAAGAGTGAGATACAGACTGGAGATGCAAAGGTAGGGCTTGTTGGCGTGAAACCCTTAGGGCAGGTAAGATCAACCAGGAAGTGGATCCACAGAGAGGAGACAGAGGCCTGGCACTGATGCCAGGGCCTCCAATCTGAAAGGGGGAGGAGGAGCAAGACAAGAAGAGTGAAGATGGGACCTCAGAAGTGGCCTCTGGGTTTGGCAATGAGGAGGGCATTGGTGGCTTCCCAGGAGCAGTTTCAGTGGAGTGTGGGGCAAGATCCCAACTGGACTAGATCCAAGTAGGAATGGGCACCAGGAAACTGGAGACAGTTTCGATGGCTCCTCAAGCAGTTTTGCTGCGAAGGGGACCCAGAAGCAGGGTGGTAATTAGAGCCATGGGTGAAGACAAGAGGTATTTTTAAAGATGGGCGAAACAGCAGCCTGTTTGTGTGCTGATGGAACTGGTGCCACTGAGGAGGGAGGAAAGGGCAGCAGGTGGGAGAGGTGTCCTTGGTGCGTTAGGGGACTCCTGTGTGAATGCGGGGGCGGGGGCAGCCTTGCACACAGCAGTCGGGTCATCCCAGGCAACAGGAGGGAAGGCAGAGTGTGGACACAGGTGCTGGAAGGGTGTGTGTGTGTGTGTGTGTGTGTGGTGGGTCGTGCAGAGGTCATCTTTGGAATGCTTTTGTCTCCGCCATGAAATACAGGGAGCCAGGTCAAGAGGAGGGTGAGGACCTGGTGGAGACACTCCAAAACTCTTGGCTTTCAGGAGCCCATTTGACAATGCCCATGGCTGGACTGTATTCTGGTGACAGTCACGATACACCAGAGGTGGCCTTGGGCAGTAAAGGGACAGACCACAGCCTGAAGTGCTTTTTTCTGCTCCCAGGGCTGTCCAACCCATTCCGCGGCCTCATGAAGCTGGGCACCGTGGAGCGCCGGGGGGCCATGGGCATCTGGAAGGAGCTCTTCTGCGAGCTCTCCCCGCTGGAGTTCCGCCTCTACCTGAGCGACGAGGAGCGCACCTGCGTGGAGAGCTGCTCCCTGCTGCGCTGCGAGTCTGTGGGGCCGGCCCACAGCGATGGGCGCTTCGAGCTGGTCTTCTCTGGCAAGAAGCTGGCCCTGCGTGCCTCCTCACAGGATGAGGCTGAGGACTGGCTGGACCGCGTGCGGGAGGCCCTGCAGAAGGTCCGGCCTCAGCAGGAGGACGAGTGGGTGAACATCCAGTACCCAGAGCAGCCTGAGGACCCTCCTGAGTCCCCCCAGGGCAGCCACCCCTCCCACTCAGAGCTACTCCCAGAGTCTACAGCCCTGCAGGGCACACATTTCAACTGGTCGTCAGCCCAGGTTCCGGAGCCGGACGCTATTAAGGAGTCCCTTCTGTACCTGTACACAGACAGGACCTGGGTGCCCTATATTTTCTCCCTGTCCTTGGAGTCTCTGAAATGCTTCCGTGTGAGAAATGAGGAGAAGATGCTGAGTGACAGCCATGGAGTGGAGACCATTCGAGATGTCCTGCCAGACACCAGCCTCGGGGGCCCGGCCTTCTTCAAAATCATCACAGCCAAGGCCGTCCTGAAGCTGCAGGCTGGGAACGCCGAGGAGGCCGCCCTGTGGAGGGACCTGGTGCGCAAGGTCCTGGCGTCTTACTTGGAGACGGCTGAGGAGGCAGTGACACTTGGCGGGAGTCTGGACGAAAACTGCCAGGAGGTGCTGAAGTTTGCCACGCGGGAGAATGGCTTCCTGCTGCAGTACCTGGTGGCCATCCCCACGGAGAAGGGCTTGGACTCCCAGGGCTGCTTCTGTGCAGGTGCCGACTTGCCACCCCCAGCCTGCCAGCCTCCTCCTATCTCCTGTGGGTTCCAGATTTGGGCTCCCTGCCCCTTCCTGGCACCCCACAGGTGCCTCCATCCCTCCCTGGATGGTGCAGCAGACTTGCCCTGTAGCCTCTGCTCCTGGGGCCTGCACCTTGCCCCTGGGCAGCCCCATGCCTTCTCTCTCCACCACCTCCTGATGATGGGTGGGACCTGTCCCCCACCCTGCAGTATCTTATTACTACATTGTTGTATTCCTTGGAAGCAGGGACATGGGATCTTTCTGAATAGCTCTTCTTCCTTTCTCAGGTGGATATAATTTTTAAAATTACACAAGTGGGCTCATGCTGCTTGTCCTTGGTGCTGTCCCGTAGAAGTTTCTGTGGTGATGAGAGTGTTATAGGCCCATGCTTTCCACTGTGGTAGCTATGAGCTGCACGTGGTAATGTGCTAGGGACACATGCTGCCCACGGCCACCGTCTCAGGCAGCATAGTTCTACATACTGCTCCCCATTGTGGCTCTCTCCTCCTTAATAGCACGTGATAGGTGGCATTCCACGTCAGTGTGTCTGCTGCATCACTACATCATCACATCCAATACTTCTGTGCAGGGCACCGGGCCAGATGTTCTATTTGGCCCTTATTCAATTCTCACCACAACCCTGTAGAAATGGGTGCCACTGTTGTCTCTGTGTGTAGATGAGGAAACAGCTCAGAGCTGGGAAGTTAGGTGCCTTGTCTCAGGCTTACACTGCCACGAGGTAGCAGAAGCAGAATTAGGACCTTGCTCATCAGGCCCAGAGCCTGCGCTGTGGGCAGGACACCACATTCGCATTGTTCACGCCACGTGATGTCCCACTGCCAACATTTCATTGTTAGCTTTTCCCACTCGCCCTGTCCACAGGGAGATGCCTGCTCCGTCAGCATGGGGCCCTGCTCAAAGCCAGAGCAAGAAGCGGAGCCCAGGTTTCCAAGCCGACCTGGTGGGGAGCAGCCTTGAGGGCAGAGGGAAAGCCTACCTACGTGTCTGAAAGGAAGTGGTCTGTGGAGGATGGGAGAGCTGGGCTGCGCAGAGCTTCCTGCAGAAGACATCTGCAAGCAGCTGCTCAGTGCTCGCCCAGCCCCGCACTCACTCTGCTCTTCAGTTGTGGGGGCAGGAGTCCAGGGCGTGGGACCAAGTTCCCCACTGAGAGTGTGACTGCTACAGGAACAGCCACCTGCCAGCCGGACCATGAAGCTATGGAGTGAAGGCTTGCCTTCCACCCCATGTGCAAGGCTCGGGCCAGGCAGACACCTACACTGACATGTGGGTTGTGCTTTGTGGTTTGCAGGG
The DNA here is from genome assembly GCF_964237555.1 of Oryctolagus cuniculus. Classification (NCBI taxonomy): domain Eukaryota; kingdom Metazoa; phylum Chordata; class Mammalia; order Lagomorpha; family Leporidae; genus Oryctolagus; species Oryctolagus cuniculus. The sequence continues at coordinate 18,613,221 of NC_091448.1, read as the reverse complement.
CATTCTCAGAACCTGGTCTGGCTTACACTTTGTAGTAGTGCCACATAATAGCTAGTAGGGGCTGAATTTTACAGACGTGATAATGGGATCTGGACCAATTAGGTGAAGGTCAGGATGAGGCAGCTGATAAACGGAAGAGCTGACCTCTGGTCCTGTCCCTGTGCAGGCAAGGATGAACCCTAGATTTGTACTGGGCCTTCACTTTTTGCCCTGGGCACACCCTGTTCTCACTCTCACTGCCCCAGCTGCTCTATGAGATCAGGCAGCTCCAGATCCAAGCCTGTGCCAGGCAAGGTGCAGGTTGCCCTGCCTCCTGCTGGCTTCCCATCCACTCCCTGTGCCTGGCCTCATCTTCCCTACTCTCACTGCTTGTCCAGGCCCCAACTTAGTGGCCTCCATTTCTGGGCCCTGGTGGAGCAGTGGACTGGAGGTTGGTGTTGCTGAGCAAGCAGCAGAGACCAAGGACAAATGCAGCAGCTAGGGACTGTGGACGAGAACGTGAGCTTCATACCCCGGATCTGAATGTGAGCCCTGCCACTTAATCACTGTGTGGCCAGGCAGATGTCTCAGCATCAGTTTCTGTAGCTGTGAAAGACGGAGTTGTTGGCAGTCCATTAATAGGGTTGATTCTGGGTGGTGGAAATCTGAGTGGTAGTTATTATGCGAAGGTTTATTTATTTAAAAGAGTAGAGAATGTGCTCTTCCATCCTCTAGTCCAGTCCCCTAAATGTCTGCAGCAGCCAGGGCTGGGCCAAAGCCATTCAGGTCTCCCACATGGGTGGCAGGAGCCCAAGTACTTGAGCCATCATCCTCTGCCTTCCCAGGAGTATTAGCAGGAAGCTAGTTGGGAAGCAGAGTTGCTGGAACTCGAGTTAGTACTCCCATTTGGCCCTGCGTGGTGGTTATTTTTTATCATACTTTCCTTTTAAAAACTAGGGCTGGTTTTGTGGTACCACAGGTTAAACTGTCATTTGTGACACAAGCATCCCATATCAGATTTCTGGCTCTGGGCTTCAGACTGGCCCAACCTTGGCTATTATGGCCATTTGGACAGCGAACCAGCAGATTGAAGATCTTTGTCTCTTTGTATCTCCCTCTCTCTGATGCTCTGGCTTTCAAATAAATTTAAAACAAAAAACCCTAACAGGCCACCGTAGCTCCCGCGTCATTCTACTCACCCACCACCTATCTCCCTAGGCTGCTCCAGACAGATCGGCTTCTCCTTTGTACGACCCAAGCTCTGTGCCTTCTCTGGCCTCTATTACTGTGACATCTGCCACCAAGATGACGCCTCAGTGATCCCGGCCAGGATCATCCACAACTGGGACCTCACCAAGCGCCCGGTAAGTCTTGGGCCCAGCGCATGCTGGCCGCACAGGTCGCTGAGTGATGGGGGAATGCTCCCTTCTCTTTGCTGCTGCTGTTTAGCTGTTTGCCTGTTTGGAGGAATTTGGCTGCAGGGAAGTGAGGGGTGTTTCAAGCCCTGTGATACAGGGGCATTCACCAAAGAAAAGCTTGGTGCCTGTCCACAGCCCCTGGGCAGAGCCCTGTCAACCCCTGCCTTGGTCCTCAAGTTGGCGTCTGAGGATTGTTCTCTGCAGCTCCCAAGGTTACAGACAAAGCTGATAAACAGACAGGATTGATACGTGGATGGGTAGATGCCTGGTGGTTGGTAGGCAGGTGGGCTATAACGCTGAGAGCAGTTAGCCTTGCCTTTGCTGGCCCTGGTGACTGCATGGACTTACTAAGTTCATGTTTTTGTTTTTGCATTTTTTAAGATTTATTTATTTATTTGAAAGTCAGAGTTACACAAGAGAGAGAAGGAGAGGCAGAGAGAGAGAAAGAGAAAGAGAGAGGTCTTCCATCCACTGGTTCACTCCCCATGAAGCCAGGAGACAAGAGCTGCTTCTGGGTCTCCCACACGAGTGCAGGGGCCCAAGAACTTGGGCCATCTTCTACTGCTTTCCCAGGCCATAGCAGAGAGCTGGATTGGAAGTGGAGCAGCTGGGACTTGAACCAGTGCCCATTTGGGATGCTGGCTCTGCAGGCAGTGGCTTTACCCACTACACCACAGCACCAGCCCCTAAGTTCGTGTTTCTGAAAGAGCACTTTTACTGGGACTCCCCTGATTTGAAGATAATATATGGCTATTGTTTAACATTTAAACATTACAGAAAAACCAAGAATACATCAAAATTATGTGTCATCTTCCAAAGATAATCACTGTTAACATTTTGAGGCTGTCCTTTTCTGTGCCTTTAGTCCTAAAGGCATTTACTTATTACAAAGTTGGGATCATACTGGACTCACTGTGCTTTTATAACATACCTGCTCACTTACTACTTTGTCGTGGTACCTCTATGTTCACCATACACTTTGGAATAAGACATATTCTAAGGTCTTCCATTCTCTTCTCCAGGTGAGCTTGCTCCCCTTACCACGCAGACTGACTTCAGTGCCCTGTCTGGAATGGGGTCAGTCACAGGGTCTGCGTTGGCTGGTGGTGAGGATGGCTGGGGCAGCACATCCTTGTCACTTAGAGCAGCACCTTCCAGCGTGCCCTGCCGCCCCTCCCTCGGCTTTGCAGACCTCCTGCACCTTATTCACGTGGTCACGCTCTGCCTCAAGGGTCACACTTGGCTTCCTGGCAACAGCACAGGTTTCTACCCAGTGAGACAATTTAGAAACACAAGGGAAAAACTAATTGCTTCTCTCGAGACCCATGGCTACCTGCACAGGCTTCTGGGAGGGTGTGTCCTCATCAGGGGATCCCACCCAACCTCCACCTCCATAAACCTGCCCCCTGAAGAATTTGACTTCTTCGGCTTGGGCTTTGTTGTTGTATATCTTGTCCTCAAATAGAGAAAATTAAACCTCAGAATTGTCAAAAATGCAGAGAACCCCTTGCCCATAAAACTGTTCTCTCTAGGATCCTGATTGTGCTGGGAACCTCTCCTTAGTCATCATTGTAATCCGTGTGCCACTTCCTCTTTTCAGCTAGAAAATGACAATCTTTGTCTTGGCCTGAGAGCTGGAAGTACCCAGCTTCCTCTCTAGGTCGCTGACCCAAGAAATTGAGAGTGGCTGGCCTGCTTGTGCCAAGGCCCAGCTGGCACTTGGTAGGATGTCAGTGCAGGACTGGGCTTCTTCTTTGTCTGTGTCCTCCATGCCCACAGGATAAGAGCAGGCCCTGGGAGCCCAGGGCAGCTGTCAGTGCATGCTTGCTCCTGTGTCTTCTCATCTGAGCCTCACCCAGGCCCAAGGCTGAGTTAGGCAGATCTGGGCCAGAGCTGGAGGACAACGATTTGACGTAAGTCAGCAGGGGCGTTGCTGCTGGGCTGCCCCCAGGCTGGGATGCTGGCACCCTAGGGCTCTAGAATATCAGAAAAGAAGGGGCTGTCCTTTGCTGGGGGAGATAAGAGCTGGGAGACAGGGGCCAGAGACCTCTGCAGGCCCTGGCTACAGGCCCAGGTCTGCTGGGGGTCCAGTATGTCCTGTGACCTCAGGGCACACCTGGGCCACAGCAGGTACTCACATAGTGTGCAGGTCCTTTGCCAATAGCACACACAGATTGTCGCTTTTAATCTAAATTCAGAATCATCCCGTGAGATATGCGCTTTTATTTTCCCCATTTTACAGTTGAGGAAACAGTTGCAGAGTGTTAGGTTTCACAAGGTCATCGGGGAGGAAGTGGTGAGACAGGATTCGATCCAGGTCCGAATCCGGCTCCGCTGCTGCATGCACCTATCACGCAGCGAGGCCAGCACAGGAGAGGGCCTCACTGGTTAGCTGGGGCACGGTGTCTCCCGTAGCAGCGCAGCTCAGACCTGGGCTCTGCTATGCAGAAAGGTGGGTTGCTTAAGCCACTTTGCTTCTCTTCTCCGACTCCTTCTCCTCATCCCCTCTTCTCACTCTGTCCACCAAGAGTGGCTGTGAGGGTGAGGGGAGAAGTTGGCAGGGTCCCTAGCTTCGTGTCTGGCATCAGTAGCTGCTCAGTTACTGGCACTGGCACTGGGATCAGGGCCAAGGACAGCACCCTCAGCACCCTGTCTGCTAGGCGAAGCTGGAGTTGACCACTCAGTTCCACACAGAGACCTGGGGAGCGCTGGTTGCGGCGCTGATGGGAGCTGAGGGAGCTCGAGGAGACTTGCTAAGCTCCATCGCTCTGTGGCTTCCTGCGGCAGGAGCCGGCTGCAGACCAGTCATCTGGTTCCTGAGTCAGGACCCGGAGGGGCGGCCTGTTTCCTGCAGGCCAGAACGTGGGGGCCAGGAGAACAGGAAAGAGTTGAAGGGTCTGTGAATTCCAGCGGGAAAGGATTGTTAACCATGTTAGCCCCTTCCCTCTGAGCCTGGGCAGGAGGCGCCCTCAGTGGCGCCATCCAGGGAGTGTGGGTTTGGAAGTCGCATAAACCACATCCAAATCTTGACTGCACCATTTATGAGCTGTGTGACCGGGTCAAGTCCGTTCATCTCTCTAAATCTGCAGATTCTCCCTTCGGAGAGGGGCTGCATGGCAAGTGAGTGAGGAGGCAGTGCAGCGCCTGGCCCAGAAGTCTTGCCGGATGGCGGCTGTTGTCCTTTTTTTTTGAAAGTCAAGAGTTACAGAGAAAGAGAAAGAGACAGAGATCTTCAGTCTGCTGATTCATTCCTCAAATGGCTGCAACAGCCAGGTCTGGGCCACTCCAAAGCCAGGAGCTTCTTCCAGGTCTCCCACATGGGTGGCAAGGGCCTAAGCACTTGGGCCATCTTCTGCAACTTTCCCAGACCTTTAGCAGGGACATGAACCAGCACGCATATGGGATGCCAGCAGTGCAGACCATGGCTTACCTGCTACACCACAGTGCCAGCTCCAAATGCTCTCCTTTTCCACCCTGACCCCGGTGATGCTCGCAGGTCTGCCGGCAGGCCCTGAAGTTCCTGATGCAGATCCGGGCCCAGCCCCTCATCAACCTGCAGCTGGTGAATGCCTCGCTGTACGAGCATGTGGAGCGGATGCACCTCATCGGCAGGAGCCGGGAGCAGCTGAAGCTTCTAGGGGATTACCTGGGCCTGTGCCGGAGCGGCGCCCTGAAGGAGCTGAGCAAGAGGTGCGAACCTGCTCCCCACGCGTGCACTCGCACAGGGCCTGCCCCTGGGCAGCCTGCGCGCCTGTGGGAACCGCCAGGGCCGGGGCAGAGGTCTTCCCGCTGGGCTTGAGAAATTGCTGCAGCCTTTGGGGGTGCTTTTCCTTCTTGTGTTCACTCATTCAAACATTTATTGAGAACGTACTAAGTGCAGGAATGGAGCAGGTGTGTGGGATACAGCACTGAACAAGGCAGACAGGGTCCTACCCTCTTGGAAGCTTCCAGTCTGACAGGAAAGATCGTGAGTAAGCCAACAACTCCATCCGGGAAGTGAGGGCTGGAGAGAGGCAGGACATCTCCCACACGTTAGAGGAGGGCGAACTGGGGACCACGTCTCCAGAAAGTGACTCCGAAGGTGAGTCCTGATAAGTAAGTAGGAGTCAGAAAGGGGAAGGAGGGGGAAGAGTGTTCAGACAGAAGGAACGGCGCGTGCAGGCCATGAAGGAAGGCGTCCTGCACACAAAGAACAGGGAGGCCTCGGGCCGGCGGGCAGTGGGCAGTGCGGCGAGAGGCATGCTAGGCCAGACGATGAGGCCTGCGTTCCTGTCTTCTCCCTGCCTGGCCAGTCCTCTGACCCCGCTGCTTCCTGTCCACACGGCCTCCCTCCCGAGAGTCTCCGACACTTGCGAGATTGGACAGGACCCTCACAGTGCCCTTCAGGAAGCTGCTCTGTACCCAGGCCTGGGTGCTCAGGGATGGGAGGTGACGTTAGCCTCAGCGTGGACCTCGACGCTCTCTTAGCTCATGGGTCACAGGCCAGGCTGCAGCCTTCTGAGAGGCTGTGCTGTCCTGGGGCCCTCGGGGGAGAAGCTGGTGCCTGCTGCCCCGCGTGGGTTTTTGGGGACTTAGAGTAACTTACAAGCCCCTCCAGGTTCCTTCCTCTGACCTCCCCTTCCCCGATGGCTGGCACAGAGAGCACCTGACTTTTTTTTTTTACATCTTCTCCATATTAGCTCAGTTCTCCCAGAGCCCCTCTGTGCTACTCCTAGAGCCAGGGTGTGCCTGGCAGTTTCCCTGTGGCTCTCCAGGAAGGGGGGTGGTGCTACAGGGAGCTTCTGCTAGGCAAAGGGGGAGACTGGGTCCTCACAGCCCCACAGGGCTGCCACCTGAGCCCTGTCTCCTCTGCAGGGCTGGGAGATCAGAAACCCTCTGGGCCCCTGAGAGGCTCTGCCAGCTGATCATTAGCTGGGACTCGGTCTCCTGACTCCTTCCCGTTCTCTGAGATTCCCAAGCCAGGGCTCCAGAAACCTGCCCTCCTGCTCCTGTCCAGGGCAGTGCCATTTCTGGGATCCCCTGGAGCCTCACACTCTCCCTGGCACCTGCAAAGACCAGAAGCCTCCGGGGGGTTCCGGGTGTTGGCCGCACTCCTGCTGCCCACCCTGCTGAGGTGGCTTCTCCAGTAGCCTCACTGGCAGCCTGTGCTGGGCACCTGTGGCAGCCCATCTCCTGCCAGGCGCTGCTGTGCCGTCTGTGGGCAGCGGCAGTGTATAGCACTGTACGTCCGGCCTGCGAGAGAACCCCCACGCCTGGAGGTCCCACAGCAGAGGCAGCACAGGGCAGGGGAAAGAATACGGGAGCAGCCCTGCCCAGCAGAGACCTGCTGTGAGAACAAGGAAGTTGCTTTGCTTGTTCCCCATCTGTAACATGGGCCAGTGTTCCCTGTGCTTTCCTGACCTTCCAGGGTGGCGGTGAGAGCTGCCTGAGGGGCCCACAGATGGCCACAGATGGGCAGAGGACCCAGGGTCAGCTGTGTGCCCTGAAGGGCCTGGGAGCTGCTCCAAATCTCAGAGGCCGGGGCTCTGTGAGCCAGTGGAGCTCCCAGGGGAGCTGGCTGCTGAGCTGAGGGTTGGCAGCGTTTTCTTTAGCACCTTTCTTCTATACAAAGGGGAATTTATAAAGGAAATTTCCCTCTGTGGACACAACACATGGAAACAGTTGTCCCATACCAGTAGTATCCCCTACATGAGGGACTTCACAATTTCAAAAATAATTTTCTTTTAGTGTAACAGAATTTTGTTTAAGATTTATTTGTTTATTTTGAAAGTCAGAGTTAGATCTTCCATCTGTTGGTTCACTCCCCAAATGGCTGCTAGGCCAGGCCGAAGCCAGGAACTTCTTCCACGTTTCCCACGTGGGTGCGGGGGACCAAGCGCTTGAGCCATCTTCCATTGCTTTTCTCTGGCCATTAGCAGGGAGCTGGATTGGAAGTGGAGCAGCTGGGACAGGAACCAGCCCCCCATTTGTCACAAACTTTTCGCGATGCCCTCATGTATTAGACTGAGGTTTAGGAAGACAACTAGAGAAGAAGGGGCATGGGGAGGCTGATTTTCCTGGCTAAGGGACCCGTGGTGGGAAGTGACCCGAGAGGCTCCGGGCTGCTGGCTCCGGGTACAACAGCCAGGCCTTGGAACTCTTATCTGCCATACTGAAGACTCCTAAAGTTCATCTGGCTCCAGGGAGGCGCTGTTGAAGGTTCTGAGCATGAAACTGGCGCGGTTTGAGTAGCAGCTTAGAAAAGGCCTCTCCCGTAGCCGTGGTGGGCAGAGCACCAGCCAGGCAGCTGGTGGAGCATTAACCCAGGTGCTGGGGAAGCCACGCCCCAGGGCAGGTCCCGAGAGGAAGAGGGGGGAGGACACGTGGGCAGGTCATGGGGTAGGGATGAGGTTGCAGAGGAGACCTCTGCAAGTGCCAGCAGCCTGGCTGGGTCTTCAAGAGAGGCCTCCAGCCTTAGGAAGGACCACACAGCGCTGCCCACGGCCATGTCCCCGCCAGGCCTGGGGTACTGCTGCTGATGGCTGGGGAGAGGAGAAGACGGGTAGCACTCTGCCGCCCACCAACACACATCTCACCTATCTCCCGGCCCTGGCCTGGCCCACCCCATTGGTGTCTGTGACGAGACTTAAGATGCAGCCTCCTCCTCTGCCTTCCACTGGCTCCCAAAAAGCCCCAAGGTTCCTCTGGTCCCTCCCCAGACAGGACAGACGTCTTCTCCTTTGGTGAATGGAGAAACTGAGGCCCCAGGGCTCATGCATTCTCCTGTGGGCCAGGATAAGGTCCCTCTCCCTTCTGCTTTAACTGAGTATTACAGAGAAACCAGTTACAAGGCCTTGCCTTGGGTGTAATGGGTGCAGGGAACAATGACTTATGGGGAAGGCCCTGGCCTAGCTCACGGGCTTCACCCCTGCGCCTAGAGGGCAGAAAACAGCCAGGACTCCATCCAGGTGAGCCCCGCCCTTCCTGCCAGCTCGGGGCCAGCCTGCGTGCTGCCAACCTCTCCCCGCCCCCAGCATGTTTTCCTGGTGAGAAATGACAGCTTCCTGTTCTCATAAAGCTGCAAGTTTCCTGGGGTAACCAGCATGGTAAACTGAGTTGCCAGTCAGCAACGTGCTCAACCCACAAAGTACAGAGTGGCCTGCCGAGCTGCTTGGTGGGATTCATCATCTCCACCCCAGCTTGGGCTCCCCCTGGACCACAAGTAAGGCCATTGAGTCAGGCATGGTCAAGCCCACATTCCAGCTATCCCTCAGCTCAAACCCTAAAGGCCCAGCCCCATCCTGCCCCTAGATGTCTGGGATATGCTGGGACAGGTCCCCAAGCTTCAGTGTCCCTGGCTCTGATCCCTCCTGCCGTCCGCATTCCATAAACACGCACACACACACACACAAGCTTGGCCAAGCATGGTGTGGTGGCAGGGGACTTCATGCAGGTGTTTCCTCTGCAGCCCCAGGGACATGACTCATGGGATCCCTGCCATCCACGCGGCAGAAACAGCAGAGCCCTCGTTCTCCCCATTCTGTTGTGCTTAGGGCCCAGTTCTTCTGTAGCAACAAAACCAGATACTTGAGTGCTTGTCCCTTGGCTGGACCGGCGGCTGCAGGAGGCCAGCAGCCGTGTCTGCACTTTCTGTTCCCAGCACTGTTCCTGCTATGTAGTGGTGGCGATAATTGCAACAGCCAGCATCCACAGGGGTTCAGAGAGGTGGGTAAGGACGCGGGCTATGAGGCCAGACTCGTGCGTTCACACTCAGCTCTGTCTTTCCAGCTACGTGACTTCAGGCAGGTTGTTTAGCTTCTCTGTGTTTCCTTTGCTTCTCAGGTCAGGGATGAAGTTAGGACTGGCCTCACAGGTTTATGGTGGCGGTTAAATGAATGGATACTAGGAAACCTTTAGTCCAGTTCCTGGCACCTAGGGTTCACTTTCCTCCTCCTCATTGTTGTCAGCGATGTGTTTACTGTGTGCTGGGCGCCGTACCAAGTGCTTCAAAGTATTTAATCCTCAGAACAACTCCTTTTGTCAGGGGAGGAAACCTAAAGTTCAGAGAGGTTAAGTAACTGCCCAGGGTCCCACCAGCGGGTTGGTTACCTGGAAGACCAGGTCCCAAGCCCAGGCAGGCCACTTTGTGCCCTTGGCCACTGCCCTGCCCAGGCAGGAGGTATTTACGCCTGGTTAGAGGTGCTGAGAGAATGAAAACAAACAGCACAGGTTTTCCCAGTGCTTGGAAGCCCTTCTAAGGAAACTCATGGTTTGTTTGTTTGTTTGTATTTCAAAGACTCAGCCACAGGAATTACCTCTTAGAGTCTCCTCACAAGTTCAGTGTCGCTGACCTCCAGCAGGTAAGGAAGCCACGCTCCCTGAGATCTCTGTGCAGGGCTGGAAGTGGAGATGGGAGAGGGGGTGCCTGCAGCCGTCTGCAGCCCCTCCGTACCCCAGGACTTGCTGGTACTGAGCCCCCAGCCCCCCTAGAATAAGCAGGGACACCAGCAAATGCCGAGTCACAAGCGAGGAGCTGCGCGCTCTTCCTTAAAGGAGGGAAGTGGATGTGGGCCTTGTAGGGAAGTCCCGTAACCCCAGGGGCCTGGGCGCTGGCCCGGGACGCTCCTGCCACGTGGGGACTCGGCACGGTTGCCTCCAAGGCCTGGGCTGCACTCGCCCCCCGCAGATCGCAGAGGGCGGGTAGGAAGGGTTCCTCCAGGGCTGATCGAGCTCGCCAGATCGCAGAGGGCAGGCGTGAAGGGTTCCTCCAGGGCTGATGGAGCTCGCCCCGCAGATCGCAGGGGCGGGTGTGAGGGGTTCCTCCAGGGCTGATGGAGCTTGCCCCGCAGATCTCAGAGGGCGGGTGTGAGGGGTTCCTCCAGGGCTGATGGAGCTCGCCCCGCAGATCGCAGGGGCGGGTATGAGGGGTTCCTCCAGGGCTGATGGAGCTCGCCCCGCAGATCGCAGGGGCGGGTATGAGGGGTTCCTCCAGGGCTGATGGAGCTCGCCCCGCAGATCGCAGGGGCGGGTATGAGGGGTTCCTCCAGGGCTGATGGAGTTCGCCCCGCAGATCGCAGGGGCGGGTATGAGGGGTTCCTCCAGGGCTGATTGAGTTCGCCCCGCAGATCGCAGAGGGCGGGTATGAGGGGTTCCTCCAGGGCTGATCGAGTTCGCCCCGCAGATCGCAGGGGCGGGTATGAGGGGTTCCTCCAGGGCTGATCGAGTTTGCCTGCCCCGCAGGTCTCAGAGGGCGGGTGTGAGGGGTTCCTCCAGGGCTGATGGAGTTCGCCCGCCCCGCAGATCGCAGAGGGCGGGTATGAAGGGTTCCTCCAGGCGCTGATCGAGTTCGCCTCCCAGCACGTCTACCACTGCGACCTGTGCACCCAGCGCGGCTTCATCTGCCAGATCTGCCACCACCACGACATCATCTTCCCCTTTGAGTTTGACACCACAGTCAGGTATGCGGGACAGCCAGACAGCTGCCTCCCAACCCCGCCTTGCCCCACACCCACACTGAGTGCCCACCCTGTGCTGGTGACCAGGGCTGGCAAGGTCGCCTAGAGCAGCCCACACCCTGGACTCACAGGACTCTGCTGCTGTGGCCACATCGGTGGCCCGGGTGGCTGTGGGCTCTCTGAGCTGGCCTCACTGGGCCTCGTCTCCAAATGGCTTGCACAGTTGGAGGAGTGACCACCCTAGAGCGACGGCTCAAGGCCTGGCCAAAGCGGGTACCAGGTGGGTGGTGCCTGCCACTGGGCTGCTGTAGTGATTGCTAGTAGAGGCCTCTCGAACCTGCCTTCAGCCCACATGGTTGCCGGAGACTGAGAATGGGAGCTTTAATTCTCAGGGGGTAGCTCCTGGCTAGGGTTCAGCCCTGAATGGGCCTTTCAGATGTGGAGTACTCGGGGTGAAGCCCAAGCAGCATTTATAGAAGCTGAAAGGACAGAGAATCCTGTTGCGTGTCGTACGCTTGGGGGTGAGCGTTGTCTGAAGACGCTTCGGCGCCAGGATGAGCAGAGCTGTGCATTTGCACAGGTGTGCTGTGCAGTAGGGCACAGCCTCGGCCAGGGAGTCTCCGGCCCGACCAGCACACGCAGAGCCGGCTGCTCTCTCCCTAGGTGTACCGAGTGCAAGACCGTCTTCCACCAGAGCTGCCAGGACGTGGTGAAGAAGGGCTGCCCCCGCTGTGCCCGCCGGCGCAAGTACCAGGAGCAGAGCGCCCTCGCCTGACCCTGTCCTGATGAGCAGCCCTAGAGGCTGGAGGCAGGGTGCAGCCCCACCATCCCCGCCGGGTTTGCCACCAGCCCTCTGGGTCTCACCGGTGTCCCAGCTGCCTGCCCTTGTCAGGAAGCCCCCGTGATGCCCGTGGCTTCCCACCACCTCTCTGCTCCAAGAGGCAGGGACGCAGCAGACGCCCATGCCCAGGGAGGACGGGCCTTCATTCACCAGGCCCTGGCTTGCCCAGGTCCCAGCACCTCCAGCAGGGCTGTGCACACACTGGGGGACGTTTTCATGCCACATTCCTGATTAAAAGGTCTAGTTTTGTAAGGTGGCTTTTTCCCCTTCATATTTCAACAGAAAATATTTTTTTATTCTTGACCCTACACAAGTCATCCAAGAAATGCAGGCATGCTTACCCTGAGCAAACGTGCCAGGGCCGCTTAGGCCTGGCCTGAAGGCGGGCTGGGGGCTGGCAGGAGGCCACTGCCAGGCAGTGCCTGTTGGCTGCACTGGGTGCTTTGCCTTCACCCTCGCCTGTGTTCAGCCAGCAGCTTGGGTCCTTGTGCCAAACTCCTGCCTTGCAGAACAGGCAGCCCTGATGACCGCCTCCTTCCTCTCCCTGCCCCTTGGCTTGTCGCCTGAAAAACCCAGCCCCTCCTTTGTGTCCAGTCCCCCTGGATCTTCTCTAACCCGGGGATTTGGCCTCTGCGCAGGAAGGGAAAACGACTCAAAACCAGCACTGGCAGCACTTTGGCCCTCCTTGATTCAGAGAAGGGTATCACCCTGCCCACCCCGTCCCTAGGCCTTCTCACTCCTACACGGCAGTGCGCTACCTCAGGCGGGATCTCAGGCCACCCCCCTGCCTGCCTGACCCTTGCTGGGGCAGGCCTGACACGGTAGAGAAGTAGCCTCATCCTCCCCCTGTGTGATGTGTGGGGGCAGCCTCAGCCTCGTCTCACAGAGCCATGGATTCACACACTGCCAGAGCTGGACGATGCCCCTGGGGAACAAACGCCCTGTGAGGGGGTGTTGGGGTGGGGCTGGGAGCCTGGGATTGTTTTCAAACTGATGTTCAGACCCTTGCGGTGTGGGGGAAGTGTGCATGTGGTCCCTCTGCTGCCTTCCCCGCCTGTCCTGGCCTGGGCAGGTCCCTCAGCCCCGGAGGCCCCGGGTGAGCTCTGCCTGCCCCCGTCAGGAGGTTCAGCTGCTGAGTCACCCGCCAATCCCGGAGCTGGGTGAGTGTGAGCGGAGCAGAGGAGGCAGTGCAGGGGCTGCCGCAGCTTCTCCGCTCCCTCCCCAGTGGTATGTGCCCATGCCTCCCCAGGAAATCAGTCCTGTCCCCTCCACACCCTGATCAGAGCCATCGCTGCTCCAGGTCCCTGCGTGGGCAAGGCCCTGGCCTGGGGTGGGCCTTGGGTCTGGGGCTACATTCCAGGAGGCAGCAGAAGTGAAGCCTCCCACTCCCACCCCCACTTCTGGAGTATGAGCAGCAGAACGCCCCCCCCCCCCCCCCCCGCCCAAGAGCTTCTGACGCTGTCAGATGAGCTGACTCCTCCCCCTCCCCCTCGCCTCCAGTGGAAAGCTGATGTGCGCCTCAGTGGTGCCCACACTGTTTTAAAAATGGGATTGTAGGCAATAAGCTGTTTCTGAGGAGTGGGGCTCTGGCCCTGAGAAGTGCTTTTCTGTCTATTAAAGGAACAATGATTTTGGAATGATTTTGCAGTAAAGAGCTGATCTTTCTAATTGCTGGTCTGACTTCTGAATCCTAACCTTGCCGCTGATGACAGAAAGGCCCCTTGCCATCTGCTGCCATCCAGTGGCACCCAGTTAGTCCCTGGGCACAGGGAGGGCTCAGTGACAGACACTTGGCTGTCAAGGGACCTGGGTGCCAGCAGTGATCAGGGAGAAGAGGTGAGAACGCACAGCGTTTGGTCTGCACCCACTGTTGCCACTCTGGGTCACAGGCTCTGGGTAGAGTTACATACACTCAGACAAGGGGCTCCCAAAACTACATGGAAAATTCATATCTTTCAATTCCATTTGTCCGCCTAGTTTTTGAAGCCCCCTCCTACATAACAACTGAAGCTGATGCCACCACAGCTCCTCTTCCTGCTCTGTATTGGCAAAGGGCAGACCCCCGACGCTGAACTGCGTGCGACCTCAGGAATGGAAGATGTCCAGGGAGGGCGGGGTTCAGGGGCTGGGGCTCAGACTGCCCTGTATTTGGCTGCTGGCCTTCCTCAGAAGTTCCAGATCTTGCCCAGGGGCCCCCTGCCAGGGGAAGCTCACCCCAATTCATTTTAACAACAAAAGGAAAAAACATCTCAGGGGAATCAAGTTACAGGAAAGTGAGATGGAAAAAACCAACATTCTCTGCCCATCTATGAGCCCCAGCTTCCCCCAGGGGGAGTGGGTGGTAGGTCCCGAGGAAAGATGAGGAACCCGGGGAGGCTGGTCCAGTAGAGGGCCAAGGGCACCGGACCTGGTGCCGCCCTGCCTTTAGGCACAGTGACTCTGGGGACACTCACTAGTTTCCCTCCTCCCCTTTGCCTGAAGGAGGCCAGGAGTTGGGTGGGTAGATCCTAGGCCAGTCCCAAGGAGCTCAGGTCATAGTAAAGGCATGTGCTCAGTGCCTCCCATTCAAACTTCCCAACAATCTTACGAAGTAGCCGCCGCCATCCCCAGTTCACAGGAAAGAAAACAGGTGCAGGGCTAAGGTGGAACTCCAAGGTCTAAATGCCAGCAAGTGGCAGAGTTGGACATCAGGCCAGCCTGACACCAGGCGAGGACCATAGCCACTGCCAGCCTCTGCTGCCTTGCCTGGCCTGCTGGCTAGGGAAGGGCTCCAGAGGAGGAGGTGGGGGAGGGTTTGCCCTGTCACAATCTCTTAGCAAGCCAGGGGCTCTGCTGAATTCTAGAGAATTCCAAGAATCACCCAGGCCTCGGACACACTTGGTTACCCAGCACAGTGTGTCACCGTGTGGGCAACACCTAGCAAAAGTAAGAGTTCAAGAAAGTGTGGTGAGATTGAGGCTCCAACTGAAGCCTCAACTCTGATGAGGTGGGGTCTGGAGGGGCCAAGGCCTGGGTGGGAGCCCCATGGGTCTGTCCCATTAGTGGCTGAAACAGCCACTTCCCGCACAGCTGTTCCTTGTGGGGCCTGAGAGCAGGGGATCCAGTGAGGCTGGGCTTGTCCAAGTCTGGAGTGAGCCAGAGTCAAGTCCAGGAGGACAGGGCAGCCTTCCCCAGAGAGGCAGAACCAACTTCCCCCACAGGGTCCAGGAGCAGGTGGGGACAGTGCCAGAGGAATCTGGCCAGAAGTAGGTGGGGGAGACTCCTGCCCCCTCATGCCAACACCCTGGCCTTGCTGCCTCCTCCTCCCTGGAGACACCCAAGTGTGGCCCTGGAGCCTGAGAGCTGTGGAGAGGAGAGGGTGGCGTCTTTGCTCCTGGGGCGCTGGGCTGGGCCAGAGGGGACAGGAAGCAAGGACACCGGGGATTGTCTCTCGCAACCGCAGCCCAGCCCCAGCCCGGGAGGAAGTTGTGCCGGGCGCTCTCCGCCGGTGCCTCCCTCGCTATATTGTTCAACAGGAAACACGGCAGTGCGGGAGCCTGGCGGTCGAGGAGAGAGCGCCGAACTGCGGGCCCACGCGCGCCTGCCGGGGCAAGTGGAAGCGAGGCCAACGAGCGGACGCCCCGAGGTGCCAGGGCCGCCAGGGCCGGGCGGGGGGCGCTGAACCGAGGGGGAAGGGTGCCGCAGGTGGCTGGTCCTGTCCGGGAGCTCCGCGAGCCGCCTCCCTTTTCCAGCGCGCTGGGGCGGATGCGCAGGGCGGGCCGGATCCCTCTGGGGAGGAGGGGAAGGCAACGAGCCGCCCGCCGTCCGGGAGCGGAGGGGACAAGGCCCAGGTCTCCAGCGCCGTCCCAGGCATGGGCGCCGCTGTAGCTCGAGCAGCCCGGGCAGTCGACTCAGGCCACCTCCTGGCTACGGTGCGTTCTCGCGTTCCAGGAATCCGCCTTGCTTTCCCACCGCTCCCTTTACCCCTCGCTTCCCCGGGGAGGGGAGCCGGGAGCCAAGAACTGCGCTCCAGCGGGCGTCCCTGCCGTGGGAATGCCGGGTGCATCGGGGCAGCGCCGGGACAGGGCCTGGCGGGGGCAGAGGGCCCAGGGCGCGCAGTGCTGGCAGCCGGGCTGCAAAGGTTTGGTAGTTAGGGATTCGGGGCGCAGATGGCCTTGCTCAAATGACAAAGCCCGGTGGGGCAACCAGCTTCGGAGCTAGGCATTCCCAGGGCCCGCACCCACAGCGCGCAGGGGTCCGGGACAACTAGTCCCGCAGAGGGCGGGGGAGGGAGGCGGGCCGGGGGCGGGATCCTACCCTGCCTGCGCTCCGCTCGCGACCGCCGGCGCCCCTTCCCCAGAGCTTCCCTAGCTCTGGGCCCCGTCCCCAGTGGAGTCCCTGGCACAGGCACTGGTGCTCCTTCCCACCCCTGCTGCACTGGGCACTGGGGAACAGCGCTCCTGAGCCAGCTTCTCCGTCTGCTGCTCTGGCCAGCTCCTGCTCGGTGCAGTTTCTCCGGCCTAGCCCTTGGAATCCCCTCCCGGGAGATGGTGGAGCGCTAACCCGCAGCCAGCCGCCGGCTCCGCCCAGCCAGCCCGTGCGCTCCGCGAGGCCAGGTCGGCCCACGTGAGTGCCCGGCTGGGCTGCAGGGGAAGGCGGAGGGAGGGAGGGGGGCCTCCCTCCCGGAGGTGGCTGACCCTGCTCTGAGCGGCTCACTGACCCCGCCTCCAAGACCTAGGGTGTGTGTGCCTCAGTTTACACTCCTTCCCCTACTGAGGCCCACTGAGAAAGCAGAGGAGCCCCCCCCCCCAGTCAGATCCTGTCCCCAGGGTCCTGCAACCTCAGCAGGGCAGGAGAGGGGGCAGTGAATGAGGACTGGAGGGAGGCACAGGCAGGCGCTGCCCCGACCTAACAGGAGCCAGGCTGAGCCGGCAGTGGGGGTGGGGACGTGGGGCCGCTGCAGGGGGCACCGCAGGGGCAGTCACTACCACAAAGTGCATTGCCTAGGGGCCACTCTCACGGGCAGGTGGGCAAGCTGCGAGGGTCCAGCCTCTCTCCGGAGGCGGCGACGGAGCCGAAGATCAGGGGGCGGTGCGAGTAGGGCTCTTGGGCCAGGTCTGCGGCGAAGCCACTGGGAATGTAGGAGAAACCGAGAAAACCGGTTCCCCAGCCTTGGCAGTCGAGATGCCCACGCCTGAGCAGGGACGGGACAGCCCCAGGGTAGAGCACCTCGGGGTCCCTCCCAGAGCCAGCGCCCCATCCCTGACCCCGCGGGCCCGGGGCGCTGCCAAGTCTCCCTCGCAGCGGGCTGGGGCGTCGGGAGAGCGCAGGAGAGGCGGAGCTGGCGAGCGGCGGGAAATGGGCTGTTCTTCCCACTTCGCTGATGGGGACACTGCGGCTCGGTCCACTTCTAGGCAGATGCGGTGCAGACCTCGCAGCGGGCAATCGCCCCGGTCAAACAAGGTTTCTCGGGCAGTAAAGAGCCGCCCCCCCTCCCCAATGCAGGCGCGGTTGGAATGCCGTCGGAGAGCCCAAGATGATTTTATGCAAGTCCCCATTTCAGCTACAGGAAAACTGAGGCCTGAACGCGCACGGCGAGTGCGGGATCGAGACTGGCGCCCGAGTCCTGGTCCCGCAGTGCGGCGCCCTTCCCGCTCCTGGCCCCTGCGCTCCGCATCCTTGCTACCTGCAGGGAAACGCCGCGGCCCCGATGGCGGCAGACGTCGAGGGGGACGTGTACGTGCTGGTGGAGCACCCCTTCGAGTACACCGGCAAAGACGGGCGCCGCGTCGCCATCCAGCCCCTCGAGCGCTACAGGCTGCTGCGCCGCAGCACCGAGCACTGGTGGCACGTGCGGCGCGAGCCCGGCGGCCGCCCCTTCTACCTGCCCGCGCAGTACGTGCGCGAGCTGCCGGCGCTCGGCGACCCTGCCTCGGCCGCGCCTCCACCCACGCTGCTGCACCCAGGCCCCTCAGCGCCGGAGCCGCTGACCTACGACTACCGGTTCGTGAGCGCGCCCTCGCCCGACGGCTGCCCCGCCAAGCCCCGAGGGCGCGCCAGCTCTCTGTGCGGCCCGGCGCGGCGCGGCGCGGCGGCGAAGCGCAGCCACCCGGCGCCCGGCCTGCCCGCCAGCCTGTACCTGCGACCCGCGGCGCCCGTGCGCCCAGCGCAGTCCCTGGACGACCTGGCGCGCACCGCCGCGCCCCCTGCCGGCCTCCTCGGGAGCGCGGGCCGCTCCAAGGCCTGCAGTGTGGCGGGCTCCTGGGTGTGCCCGCGGCCGCTGGCGCGCAGCGACTCGGAGAACATCTACGAGGCCATCCCGGACTTGCGCGGCGCACCGCGGGCGGAGAGCCCGACGCAGGTAGGCTGCCCGGAGCGGGAGGCGGGCACGCGAGGTGTGTGTTGGGGGGGGGGGGTCCGCTGGCCCTGGCCCAGCTCACTTTCCAGAGGCTCCCGTAGCTCAGGAGGTGGCAAGCTAGAACCGGTGAATGACCTTGATTTAGCTCGCTTGGCGGGGATGCCCTCGTTCTGCCGCAGAAATGCTAATGAGCTTGTTGGCAGGGTGCCGCCCCCGTAACGTTCTGTAACCTGCGGCAGGTGTGACCCCGCGTGACCCTCCAGAAGCCCTGAAACCCCGGAGGACGCGGCCTGCGCTCCTCCCGGGAGCTGGGGCCCGCGGAGCTGTAGGACGTGGAGGTCGCGCGTCGCCTCCCTTTTTGTCTGCTCCCAGCATTTCGGTTCCTTCTTCCGTCAACTCGAGATGAGTTGGCCTCAGAAAGAAGCCCAGCGAGACGAGGACTTTCTTCTCCTTTCTCTTCCGAATGCGGTTGTGTTGACTTGGGGGCTGGAATGCAGGGCGCGTTTGAATAGCACTTTCACATCCCCAGGGTGCTCCGGAGAGCACGAGCCCCCGGAGTTCAGGAGCAGTTCCCGGCGGCGGGGCAGCCCCGGCCCGCGTCGGCCGCCAGCCCTGTGCCGTCGGCCCCGCCGCCTCTCTCTCCGCTGCTGGGGAGCCTCCGTTTATTTCTCTCTGTACCCGGTGTGATCCCCGTAAGCACGCATGCCAGCCACGGGCCGGGGCTGAGCCAGGGGTGCGCAAACCCAGCCGCCCCCACTTCTCCCTCAAGTGCGGAGTCTGGGGTTTGAAGCCACAGAGACTCGAGTTGGACTCCGCTGGGTCCCCAAGTGTGACCACAATAGCAAAGGACTAGGGTTGTAGAGGGAGCGTGTAGGAGAGGAGGCGTGGACTGCTGGGCACGGAGCCCGCGGCGCACCGAGACTGGCCCTGGCCCCTCTGCGTCCCTCGGCCCCAGCGTGCGCCGCTGCCCTCGGGCGTCTGCGCGGCAGCCCGCCCCCTCGTGGCCAGAGCGGAGAACCGCACCTGGGGGCGGGGACCGCGACGGGGCCGGTCCCTGTGTCCCCAGCAGCACACCTCCTGACGCCTCCACCCTCTGTGTCCTGGTCACTGTGGGAGTGTGTCTGCCCTTCTCGGAGGCGAGCTCCGCCGCGGATGGCCCCGCAAGCGTGCGCACAGAGAATGTAGAGGAGGGGCGAGGCGCGGCAGCCCCTTACCCAGGAGCCAAGGCTCTGCGGGTCTGCCCAAGGGCCACCACCCTAGGTCCAGGCAGGAAGGAGCCCCCTGTCCCCGCGTGTCGCTGCTACCAGAGTCGCTGCCGGTCGTACCTATGCCCCTCCCCCCTGCAGGTGCTGCAGCTTCCCTGCTGGCTGCGGTGTGAGGAGGGTGGGGCACAGAGCAGGCTCTGGAGCCCTGGGTATTGGCCCCACTTAGCAGCTCTGTGCCCTCCTGGTATAGCAATGCCACCCCCACCCTCACTCCTCACCCCTTGTGGTCACAGTTTCTTTGGTGGCAGCTCTGGGTCTCCCTGACTCCAGGTCCCCAGCAGCTTCCCTGGGTGGGGAATTGGCTCTCCCCTGGGAAAGACCCCACCCTGCTCTCAGCCCTGGGGAAGCAGCTTCCTGTCTCCCTCCCTCGGTCATTGCATTGACTGCATTGACTGAACACCTGCCAAGCCCCAGGTAAGCTTTCAGGTCTGGAGGTGACCAAGGCACAGCCATGGCCCTGGAACCCGCCCTCAGGAGCAGGAAGCGGGCCAGAGGGGACAGATGAGCTGTCCTCAGGGTGTGAGGGCACAGGCCAGGTGTGGAAAGCCGTGTGTCTTTGGGGCCTCGCAGCAGAGCATGGAGTTGGAGTGGGTGGTGCCCAGCCGGGCCCTGGCAAGGAATTTGGACTTTATCCTGAATTCTTGGAAGGCTCTCAGCGGAGAAGGGCGTGGAATTGAGCAGAGAACCCCGGGCCAGGGCTGCAGGAGTGGCCAAGACTTCTGTAGTCCTCTGGGGTTGGTGGGCTGGGGGTGGGGGGAAGGAAGTCGGGCTGAGGTCCAGCTTCCTGGTTTGTACTCACAGGCAGACAGCGGGGAGGGGTGGGGGGAGGAAAGATGGGGCTCCCTGGATTGAGGTGACAAAAGGAGGAAAGGAGGCGCCCGGGAGGAAGTGACAGCCAAGGAACATGGCGGAAAAGCAGGACAGCACTGGCCCTGAGGCTGAGAAATGGGGGGGGGGGGAGGTCAAGGTCAATAAAGGCGGAGGAACACCAGGAGGCCACGAGTCGAGGGGGCTGAGGGTAGGGGGTCAGGGGAGTGCAGGTGAGGATGTGGATGTCACAGAGCCAGGCCCAGCAGGGAGGCCTTGTAGGCCCCGATGGAGGCTGCCCCCGCTTAAGTGGATGGGTAGGGGCTGGAGGGGAGGAGGCTGAGGACAGGGAGGAGTGAGGGAGGGGCAAGGAGCTAACACGAGTCACTGGGGAGGGGGAGGGGTGCCCATCTGGTGGACGTCAGCTCAGAGCCAGGGACCCCCCAGGAGAGAGGGGCCCCTACTCTTTGTGGTATTTGTGGCCTGTCATTCAGATTGTCCAGAGTGAGCGCCTAGTGTATGCACGTCACTGAGCTGGGCACTGGGGACAGTGTGGTAAGGCGCAGTCCCCATGGGGCTGACGGTTCTGTGGGCTCTCACTCAAAGGTCCAGGTACCGGGCAAGCTCCCAGCTGCTGCGAGGGCAGCACCACCTCCCCACCCCCATTTTTCTTGGGTACAAACAGGGGTTCAGAGAGGTTGAGGGACTGGCCGAAGGTCACACAGCCAGGGAGTGGCTACGTCCAGGTCAGCTCCAACCTCCTGACCCCCTGGCCACCAGGCTCAGTCTCACCTTCAGTGCTGGCCACCCTGTTGCCCTGGGCCCCAACAGCACACTTTTCTGAGCGCCTTGTGCACTCAGCCCTGTGGTAGGCATGGGCCCTGGGGGAGGAGGTTTGTTCCAAACCTGACCTTGCTGCCTGCAGCTGGGGGAGGGGGGCAATAGCAGATGGCCCAGGAGAGGGCAGAGGCCAAGGCTTCTGAGGGGGGAGGTGGGGGGAAAGGCCGGGAAGACTCCCCACCCCCACGCCAGGAGGCCACTCAGGCAAAAGCCGCAAGGAGCTACTGGGGCTCCTCCCCTAGGCTGTGGTCCTGACGGGATTTCAGGTGTGGTCACCGTCCCTGCCCCAGGGCCTCATAGCAGCCGGGCTGCAGCCCTGGACAGGTGCCCGCCGCTGCTGCCAGGGCATTGCGCCCGGGAGGGGAGTACAGCACAGTGCTGCCCGGGGGGCGCCGCACCTGAGCAGCCCCGGGCGGGGGGAGACCCCAGCTTCTTCCTCCTCCGCCAGGAACCGTGAGTGACCCTTGCCCTGGGGTTGGGCTCCCGGGCGGGTTGGGGGCTGGGCCGTGCAGCAGCAGTTTCCTTCTCTCCCCCTGCCTCCCCTGCCCACCTGCTCCATTCCCTGTCGCTGCCCGAAACGCCCTGGGGACCCCTGCTCCCTGGACGTCAGGCCTGGCACCCGCTTCCTGGGCCAGGCTCCCAGCCCCACCTGTGCCCTTTCTGAGCCAGCCAGGGGGTCTCTGGAAAGAAGGCTGGTAAGAGCAGGGAGCGAGAACCCCAGGACTCCCCTTACCCTACTCCTCTGCCCAACAGCCCGGCCCCCAACCCCCAGCCAGGGCAGCACCCGGAGTGGCTCGGCTGGTTTCTTCACACCTGGCCTGACCTCTCCTCTCCGTGAGTCACCTGCCGACCGAGGCTGACCCGGGAGCCCTGCTGCCCAGCATGCGACCTGGCCTGTGAGGGAGCAGGGGCCTGAGCCCCCCCCCCCCGCCATGTCCACCCCACATTCCTGGCCACCCCTTGCTGCCCTGTGGGTCAGGAGGCCACCAGCCATCCCCTGGGGCCCGCTCTCCAGCCCTACACCTCCTGGGGTGGGCCTGGGCCCCGCCCACCTGCCCTGCTAGTGTCAGTCGTCAGAGGGGGATGGGCCTCGGTGCACAATGCCAGCCCGGTGGTGGTCAGTGCCAGCCCCCGGAGTGCAGGAAAGCCCATGGCCTTGACCGGGGGAGGCAGAGGACCTGGGATGTGCTCAGGGCTCCATGCCAGTGTCGGAGAGGTTCAGAGCCGGGGCCAGGCCGAGGAACGAGGGTGCAGTGGCCTTTGCTTGGTGTCCGGGGAGATGGGGCTGCCGGCTTGGGGACCCCAGAGATAAGGGGACTCTCGTTAAAGTCTGGAGGTTCTGCTTGGAAACCGAGGAAGGGCTCTGGCCTTAAGGGGATTCCCAGAGCCACTGGCCGGGCGAGGCGAGACCTGCGGGGGTCTCTGTCCAGCTCAGCCGGAGGCCACCAGGGTACCCAGCCTGTGTCCTCTTCTCCTGGCTGGAGAGTCCCCATCCGGCATGCAGACAGGCCCGGGCGCAAGGGGCGTCCCCGTCTGGGCCTCTGCGTCCACCCTGGGCCCTGGGCTGACCCACTCCCTCAGAGGGCCGGCCCCCACACCTTCCAGCCTTCTGCTCCAGCACTCCTTGGCCTGTTTGAATATGCAAATTACTTTCCCCCCACTAAAAAAATCATTTAACCACACTGCAGCTGTTGGCCACAGGAGGCAGTTTCCGTCCAGTTACCGTTGGTGTTCTGCTTTCCTTCCCTTGGTTCTGCTCTCCCAGGCTCACGTGCCGGGAGCTGGCCACAGCGATGGCACAGTGCACTGACCATTGCTAGTCCTGCTTCCCCGCTGCCTGAGTTCACTTAGGAAATGTTAGACGCCATACGGGCCACTGGAAGGCCGTGGAAAATAAGGTCTCCTCGAGTGGCTCGCGGCCCAGGAGAGCAATGGAGCGCTGGCGAGTTTGTCGGCCAGGCCCAGGGCGGGGGTGGGGGGTGGGGAGTACATCAGAGGAGCCCCCTCCCAGAATCTCGATGGTGAGAAGGAAATCTGGGAACACTTCCTGGAGGAGGAAGGTGATGTCATCCCCTCCCGTGCAGTCCTCTGGATCTGACACTTTTTCAGTAACAGGTTTTTTTTCTCATTAATGACGATGATTAGTCCATTCTGGCTTCCTACTGGTTCTCGAGTTAATTTGGCCATGTGCTGTTTTACTAAGAAAGCTTGCATTTTCTCTAGATTTGTAAAATCTTCACTTTTATCACTGATTATGGGTTTTTCTGTGTTTTCATAAACACGTAGGAAAGCCTGGTTTTCTTTTTCAAGGGTATGAGGTTTCGTGTGTATATAATCAAGTTTATTGATTCTATTACTCATACTTTCAGTTTCCGTGCATTCTTTGTTTGGTCTTTGATTCTGATAGAGGTTTGTTAAACCTCCCACTCAAATGTTCGTATTCTTCTTGTGCTTATAATGGCCTTTGCTTTTTGTATTGAACTACAGTGTTATTAGGAGCATGCATATTTCAACTACTCTGTCTTCAGAAATTGTGAATTATGCCTTTCTACCATCGTCTTGTTTTAATGTTTAACCTTAAGTTTCACCCTTCTATTCCTTTTTATTTTATTTGACTCCAAATTTTATGTTTGCCTGATATCTCTTGGTATTTTGTTTTTCAGCCATTAACTCTTTAAAAACAGATTTATTGATTTACTTGAAAGGCAAGGAGGGAGAGAGAGAGTGAGAGAGAGAGGGAGGGAGAGAGAGAGGGATCTTCCATCTGATGATTCACTCCCCAACACCCTCCAGCCAGGCTGTTGGGACCTGGGACTCCATCCGGGCCATCTTCCACCGGCTGGAAGCTGGACAGAAGCAGTTACCAGGACACAGCCAGCACGCCGGTACGGGAAGCAGGTGTCACAAGCAGCGACTTAGCTTGCCGTGCCCAGCCCCACGCCCTGTTCACGTCACAGCTCACTGACACGCTGTGCTAGATTTTATTGCTTCTGCTTTGCAGCTGGCTGTTTACCTGTGGCTTTCCCCTTCCAGAGGTCACTGCTGCCTCCCTTTTGTCCCCCGGTTTTCCATGTCACCGACGGCTCCAGCAGCCTTCCCTGGAGTCCCTAACCGGCCCGTGTTCTCTAGGGTGTGCCTACGGGACCCTCTTTCTCCTCACTCCCACCCGCAGCCCCAGGACCCATCAGCCTGGAGATCCGGGCCTTTTTCAGCTTAGGTAGATTGATTTTTTGCCTGGGTTTTTTCTTTCACGTGTCCTCCCAGTCACCCGGTACGCCCAGGTGTCTTGCGCTTTCTCTTTATTTCCATCTCTGAGTACCTTTGTCCTGAGGTTTGAGCTCCCATGTCACTAGAGCTTCCAGGCCACAAGTTTGAATCCTTGACTGCCACAGTGATACATTTTAAGTTCTAAAAGACAGTCCCCTTTTAACTGGAATCTTCTTAAGAGTTTTTATTCTGTAATTGTATTTCCAGCCCGTCCACCAGCCAACAGCCTTGCCTTTTCTTAAGCTATGTAATATATTTGCAAATCCTTTTTTAAAAAATCAAAGTAGGGACTGGTGAGGCATCGCAGCTGGTAAAGCCTACAGTGGGTGCCTGTTTGAGTTAAGCCTCCACCTGCAGTGCTGGCATCCCGTATGGGTGCTGGTTTGAGTTCTGGCTGCTCCACTTCGATCCAGCTCCCTGCTAATGCACCTGGGAAAGCAGCGGAAGATGCCCAAGTGCTTGGGCCCCTGCACCCAACATGGGAGACCTGGAGGAAGCTCCTGGCTCCTGGCTTCGGATCGGCCCAGCTCCGGTGGTTTTGGCCATTTGGGAAGTGAACCAGCAGATGGAAGACCTCTCTCTCGTTCTCTCTCTCTCTAATTCTACCTTTCAAATAAATGAAATAAATGTTTATAAAAAAATCCAAGCAACATCACAAAGTAAGTGACAAAAGCCTCGCAGGCCCCGGTTTCTTGCTCTGCTCTCAGCAGCTCCCAAGTCGCCGCGGTCTTGTGTTCTGTTCGCTCTCTGTCCTCCCAGGGATTCTCCATGCAAATGTAAACTGGCAGGAATGGACGCCGCCGGCCCGGGTTGCTGTGGCTTACACAAGGTCGTGCCTGGACAGACTGGCTGTCCTGCAGCCTGCCTACTTTCTGCCCTTCTGATTAAATAGTCCCTCGAGAGTGTACGTCGAGAGCAGCCCTCCCCGTCTCCCAGCTGCACGCTCGCGCTCGTCTGTGTGTCGTAGGGACGGGAGCTTTGATGGGCATGCCGATGATTTCTTTTTTGCCATAAGAAATAACCTTTTGGGGCTGGTGTTGTGGCCCAGCAAGGCCAGCATTCTGTCCTGGAGTGCCGGTTCAAGTCCTGGCTGCTCCACTTCTGATCCAGCTCCCTGCTAGTGCACCTGGGAAAGCAGCAGAAGATGGCCCAAGTGCTGGGGCCTCTGCACCCACGTGGGAGACCCAGATGAGTCCCTGGCTCTTGGCTTCAGCCTAGCACAGCCCTGGCGATCTTGTGTGGCCATTTAGGGAGTGAAGAAGTAGATGGAGGATCTCTCTCTCTCTCTCTCTCCTCCTTCTCCTCCTCTACTTCCTCTACTTCCTCCCCCTCCTCCCCCTCCTCCCCTAACCCTGTTGCTCTGCTTCTCAAATGAATAAAACAACTCTTTAAGAAAAAAAAGAAAGAATCCACATTCAGGTAAACACAGGGGGAAGAATCCAGCAAGAGGCCTCCAGGGTCCCAGGTGAACAGCAGCTGTCCGGTGGGCGAGGCCGCTGTCGGTCTGCTGGGCCAGCAGCAGAGCCTGGCCAGCCGAGGCGGGCAAGCCTTGTTCTCCGCCGGTCTGCGTTTCCTTTGCCGGTGAATGTGTCTTTTCTGTGAGTGCTCGACCTTTCGCCCATTTGTCCCACTGGGCTTTTCTTATTGATCTCTAGAATTAGGAAACATAACCCTTTGCCTATTACACAAGGCGTGCCCCTCCCCTCAGGTGGTCTTTTGATCTGGGTATTAGTATTGTTTTGTCACAGAGGGCTTCTCAAAGGCCACCAGTCATTAGTCTTATGGCTTTTGGATTTTGCGTCTTTGATGTAAGGCTGTGTGCGTGTGTGAATATAAATACTCCCAAACACCATGAGTCACTCAGCAAGGACACGTGCTGAGAAATGTGTCAGTGGGCAGCTTCATTGCTGTGTGACGTCATGGACTGAGTGGCCAGAGGTCAGCCACTCCCTGTGACCTCGTGCCAGAGTCACCAGCCAGGGTGAGCATCAAGTATCTGAGGCCGCGGCTGGAACAACCCGGCACAGCCCAGCACACGGTCTCATGGTGAACTTCTGTAAGTGGCAGGAGTACACTCTGGTAGAAAGTACCGGATGGGGGCTGGCGTCTTGATGTGGCAGGTCAAGCTGCTGCCTGCGACGCTGGCATCCCGTATGGGAGCCAGTTTGGGTCCCAGCTGCTCCACTTCCAATCCAGCTCCCTGCTAATGTGCCTGGGAAAGCAGTAGAAGATGGCCCAAGTGCTTGGGCCCCTGCACCCCATGTGGGAGACCCAGAGGAAACTCCTGGCTCCTGGCTTCAGCCTGGCCCAAATAAATAAATAAATCGTAAAGAAAAAAAAAAAAAAACACCAAAAGTACAGGGTGGCAAATACATAAAGCACTAATAGATTGAGGCTTGTATTGTCCAGGACTGTGTCCCGTAAGCGACTGTCTGTGCCCTACTCACAGGACTGGCAGCACAGCAGGTGAACACCCAGCAGTGTCACCACAAACGTCGCCCCTGGACCTCGTGAGGGCTACAGCGTCACTAGGCGCTGGACATGTTTCAGCTTCCTTATAATCACGGGTGCCGTCTGTCTCGAGGGAGATGTATACTTGTGCATGTGGGCCTATTTGCTTGCTTTCTTGTGACTTGGTTATTTTACATTTAAGTCTTCAGTCCTGGAGGTTTATCTGAGTGGGCAGAGTGAGGTGTGGGCCCACCCTTATTTAGTCATGTCTTTCCCTTGGGGGTGGCCCTGTGCGGTCCCACACATTCTCCTGACCCATCACCTTCCTGCGTGATCATTGTCCCCAGGCCTGGCTCCCCGAGGCACTGGGGCCTGGCAGCCGCGGCCATGGCTGGTTTGGTGGTTCTGTGTGTGCCACCTCCCTCTGACCGCCAGGCTACCAGAGGCGTGGGGTTTTCTCCATGGGGTCAGGCAGGCAGCGGGGGAACCTCAGAGTGGGGAAGGGATGGCGGCTGCTGCCTGTGAGCTGCGGGACCCCAGCCCCTGAGAGATTCTTCCCCTCGGCTTTCATGGGCCTGAGCTCGGAGGCCGGGGGTGGAGGAGCAGGAAGGGCGAGTCTGCTCCCAGGTGAGCGAGAATGAACTTGGGACAGGTACAACAGTGAGGACAGAGAAGGGTAAAAACGCACAAAGGAGTTGCTTTTGGTTTTGTTTGACTTCTATTAGGAAATTTTTCAAATGTAGAGAAAAGTAAAAACATCTTAAAACTTTTATTTATTTTTTTAAATTATTTATTTATTTGAAAGGCAAAGTTAATGAGAAAGAGAGGGCCGGTGGGGGGTGGGGGAGGAAAGAGAGACAGAGAGATCCTCCATCCTCTGGGTCACTCCACAAATAGCCACAAGGGCTGGAACCAGGCCAGGCCAAGGCCAGGAGCCTATAACTTCATCGGGGTCTCCCACGTGGGTGGCAGAGTTGAAAGCAATTATCCCCTGGGGCCGGCACTGCTGTGCAGTGGGTTAAAGCCCTGGCCACAAGCGCAGGCATCCCATAAGGATGCCGGTTCTGGTCCCGGCTGCTCCTCTTCCCATCCAGCTCTCTGCTATGGCCTGGAAAAGCAGTAGAAGTTGGCCCAAGTCCTAGGGCCCCTGCACCCGCATGAGAGACCTGGAAGAAGCTCCTGGCTCCTGGCTTCAGATCGGTGCAGCTCCAGCCGTTGCGGCCATTTGGGGAGTGAACCAGCATATGGAAGACCACTCTCTCTGTCTCTACCTCTCTCTCTCTCTGTAACGCTGTCTTTCAAATAAATAAAATAAATCTTTTAAAAAAAGAGAGAGAGAGAGAACAATTATCCCTATTACCTGGGTTTAACAATAGCTCCATGCATATTTGTTGATTCTTTCCTGGGTAAGGACAAATTCCAGGCATCCTCACAATTCCCACGCCCCCACTCCACCCCCAGCTTGCGTCTCTGAAAATGTCCAACTCCCTAACCACCCTGCCATTGTTCCAGCAGAATTAATATGAACTCCTTAGTGTCACTGAGACCCAGTTAGATTTCCTGATTGTTCCCCCAAGGTCCTAAAACACCTCCCTCCCTGCTGCCCTAGGGGGCCCCTGCAGGGTGCAGTGAAAGCACACGTTTGGTTTGCTGGTCTCTCCCTGTCTTTGAACAGCCTCCGCCCCTTTCCTGCTGCCCTGACTTGACGTTCAAGAGACCAGCCGGCTGGCGCTGCAGCTCACTAGGCTAATCCTCCACCTGCGGCACTGGCACACCGGGTTCTAGTCCCGGTTGGGGTGCCGGATTCTGTCCCGGTTGCTCCTCTTCCAGGCCAGCTCTCTGCTGTGGCCCAGGAGTGCAGTGGAGGATGGCCCAAGTGCATGGGTCCTGCACCCGCATGGGAGACCAGGAGGAAGCACCTGGCTCCTGGCTTCGGATCGGTGCAGCGCACCAGCTGTAGTGGCCATTTAGGGGGTGAACCAACGGACAAGGAAGACCTTTCTCTCTGTCTCTCTCTCTCACTGTCTCACTCTGCCTATCAAAAAAAAAAAAAAAAGAGAGAGAGAGAGAGAGAGCCCAGCCGAGCTGCCCTGCAGAAAGTGTCTGAGCTGGGCCTTTGCTCCCCTGGCCCCCTGGGGGTCAGATCACTGGACTTGGTGACAGCAGAGGGAAGTGGTGTCCAGCGTGACTGGGGTCCCTGCTTGGGCGACAGAAGTAATGCTGAGATGAAGGCAAGGAGGAGAGACAAGACAGCTTTGATTCTGAACACGAAGCTTTGGAGGTGGACAAAGGACACACAGGGGGCAGCTGGGTACCCGAGCCCAGCGGTGGCACCGCCAGTTGTCACCCTGCGGAGAGGCAGAGGAGCAGGGCCAAATACCAAAGGGACAAAGGACAAAGGACAAAGGTAGCGAGGGGAGGGGTGGCGATTCCAGGCGAGGCTGCCTCTGAGCAGGCGGGGTCCCCCAGCCAGGTTGGCGTAGACACGGGGTCCTTGTGCCCCTGCTGGGGGGCCAGTGCAGGTGCAGCTGTGTCTGAGATGGTGGGCGGAAGGTGATGCCGCAGTCACATTTGCTTGGTTGGCTGCTACCAGGGCCTTTGCTGGCTGGGAGGGGCCTGGCGCTGCTTCCGCTTAGTCCTGGTCCCAGCAGGGTCTGTGGGGCTCAGCAGGCCTTCCTTAGAGCACAAGTGGTGGGGGCTAAGGATAGGCCCCTCCCTGGATTCCCATCCCACCCTGCAGCGGCAGGCGGGCGGCCCTCCATGCAGAGGCTGGAGCAGCGTTGAGAGCTGAGGGCGCCCAGCCCCCGTCGGAAGTCAGAAAAGCAGAAGTGCCACACTGCTGCCCTCCAGAGCTCGTGGGCGTGGGAACCTGCGGCCCGCTCAGCTTTCACAGAAACCAGCCCGGGGGCAGGGCGAGGACGGGCCCACTGCAGGTACAGAGACCGAGGCCTCTGCTGGCTGCGGCCCACACGAGAACCGCGTCCGACACCTGCTCCGTTCTCTCCTGCTTTCAGTCCAGAAGCTTGTGCCCCGACCCGAGAGTGCCCGTCCCCTCCAGCTGTTAGGTCTGGCGTCTCACGCTCCCCCGCGTCGTAAGTTCATACTGAGTTGCGGCCCCTCACCTTGGCGGCACACCCGAGCAGCCCTGGAACCACTCAGCCCAGGCCCCGCCCAAATCTCAGAGGGCTGAGACCCCAAGGACTCGAGGCCCAACCCCTGCAGTGACCCCTGGGTCCCCTGGTGGATGTGCAGCTCTGGGCTCAGCCCCCAGTGCCAACAGAGGCCCCTCCTCTGCCCTGGAGAAGGGGCATCCGTCATATAGACAGGTTGAGGCACAGATCAACAGTTGCTTCCGGCTTTCGCTCCTCCACCCAGCTGGCGGCACAGATCAGGCAGAGAGTCCACAGGGAGGCTGTGTCCCCTCGCCAGCCCTCTAGCCACGTCTGGGCCCCAGAAGATCGGATTTCCCTTTGCACCTGCTCTGGTCCCAACTCTTCCTGTGAAGGTTTTGGGGACAAGGGCTGAGCACAAAGGGGGACGGCTGGGGTGATGAATGTGGCTGATTTGTTTGGGTAACACCCCTCCTGCCCAGTGCCTCTGAGAAGGGTGAGGGTGTGGTTGAGGGAGGAGGACCCCACTGAGGATCCGCTGTGGTCTTCCCCTCCTCTCTTTGGGGGATGGGAGGCCCAGCAGGAGGCCTGAGAACCTATTTTGGAGCCAGAGCAGGCAGGAGCCCTGTGGGTTTGCTCAGTCCCTGTATTATGGGGCTGGAGCCCACTGAGAAGTGCCAGTTAGGGGGTTCCGGCCTCTGACCCCTATGGTCGCCCCCCATCCCTATCTCGCTGCAGGGCTGTGCTAAGGGGCAGGGTTCCCACACCTGTCCTCTCCCCTCCCCCAGCCAGCTGGCCCAGAGTTTCTGGCCACTCTGGAATTTTCGGCAGCTCTTCCTGTTTCCTGGGCCTGGTGTGGTCTTTCTTGGTGACCTGTGTGTGTGTGTGTGTATCCCTGGTTTCAGGGTGGGGAGAGTGTGATGTGTCATACATGTGACAAGGATGAGGCCTCCAGGCCTCTGGGTTTCCCTCCCGCTCTCCACCCTTGACCAGTCCAGGGGTTGAGGTCAAGGTAATACTATTTTTTTTTTTTTAAGATTTATTTATTTATTTGAAAGGCAGAGTTTACAGAGTAGGAGAGGGAGAGGCAGAGAGAGGGATCTTCCATCCACGGATTCACTCCCCCAATGAAGGCAACAACTGGAGCTGGGCTGGTCCAAAGCCAGGAGTCAGGAGCTTCTTCCTGGTCTCCCATGTGGGTGCAGGGGCCCAAGCACTTGGGCCATCCTCTGGTGCATTTCCCAGATACATTAGCAGGAAGCTGGATTGGAAGTGGAGCAGCCAGGACTCAAACCAGCACCCATATGGGATGTGGGCACTGCAGGCAGAGGTGTAACCTACACAGTGCCAGCCTTAATACTAAAGCTTTTGAAGGCACAGTGGGGCGTGGACCCCAGCCTTGCTCTAAATGGCGTCTCAGTGCCATGTGTCCCACATCCCAAATTCATACCACACATTGTCCTGAGCCCACGTGGGTGCAGGAGAGACGAGGCCTGGGGAGGTGGGGGAGGGCAGAAGGATTAGGGAAATGGAAGAAGAGACCCAGTGTGGGGGTAGTCGTCAGGGCCTGAACTGGCAGGAAGCAAGGCAGTCCCTGCAGGAGAGGCTGCAGGCAGGGGGCCCACAGGTGCTGCCTGGCCCTTGGGACTGGGAGGAAACACCTTTTGAGAGGGGGGAGGGAAGACAAGATGGGCCCCCCAGCTGTCACTTCTCATGTAGGGCACCTTCGTGGGGGGAGGGGCAGGCATCAGCTTCTGGGTCCCTGGAGAGCAGGACAGGGGCACAGCATTGTTGCACACCTCTGGCTGTGCGGGGGAGGGTGCATGTGTCTTGGAGACTAAGTCTGGAGGAGCGAGAGCTGGGCGGTTGGGGGGCAGTCAGCGGAGTGGCCGCAGGCCCTCTCGTCCTCCACGTGCTGCCCAGACTCCTTCCTCTTTGGGAGCCCCCCCAGCCGACAAACTTCCTCTTTCCCAGCACATCCTCCTGCGCCCTGGGAGAGCTGACAGCCACCTATTGTCCTGTTTCCGCCCCAGGAGCCGTTCCAGGGCAGCCCGGGCCCAGCTCGCAGCTGCCCCTGGGCCCCGCTCCACCCCGGGCAGCCTCCCCCTCCCCAATCCGAGGCTCAGGTGGGACCTGTGTCTGTGCAGCTCTGGGCCCCAGTGTCTGTAATCAGAGCCCTGAGTAGGGCAGCCAAGGGGAGTCCTAGAAGCTTCCCTCCTCCCGCCCCCACTCCACCCCACCCCCGCTGAGGCCCCTTCACCACACGCCCTGCTCAGGCAGCACTTCCGCAGCCCCACAGGAAATGGGCTGGAGACGCAGCCATCCGCCATCTCGAGGCGACTTCTTGTTTCCCTGTTGCCCTGTGCCAGCCCTGGGGTTGTACCCCCTTGGCTCCACCCCCGAAACCTTCCCAGGGTCCAGGCCCAGCAGCTCAGAGAGGACAGGATGGTGGACGTAATTGCCAGACTGACCAGGAGGCAGAGTCGGGCCGTGCGGGCACAGGTAGGGGACCCTGGCAGGAGGGGGTGCGCTTGGCCTCTGCTGGGGTGACAGGATGCTCCCACGGGTCTCCATCCTCCCGTTAGGGGCCTGGTGCGCTGGGGCTTGGAGCTGGAGTCTCGTGGAGTTGGGGCTCCTCCCTTCTCAGCTCTTCCCTTCTCAGAGGCCCTGTGCGTCCGAGGAGGGTGGCAGAGACAGGATGCTGATGGGAGCTCGGCTCGGGACAAGGGTGTCGGGCTGCCACCTGCTAGTGGCCAGGAGAGGGGACGGGAGGCAAGGGGAACACCAGTGTAAGCCAGCACGGGAGGCTGCAGTGGCGAGAACCCAGGACCCTCATGGCTCTGGCCTCCAGCCCCAGGTACGGAGGCCACTTCCTCTCTCCCACTCGGTGCCGCTGTGTCTCCGGGGTCCCAGCCAAGAGCCCGTGGTGCTGCAGCCAAGAGTCTGGGTGATGTGGCTGCATGGGCCCCTTCTGGGTCTGCGCACATTGGAGATGCTGGGGAGGCCCTGCAGTGACCTTTGAAGATGGGAGGAGGACCTGGCCCCAGGAGGCTCTGCAAGGACAGGAAAGCCCCTCTGTCTTAGCACCAGCTGGGCTCTGTGGAAAGTTCTAGCGTTTAAAGGGCCTGGGGACCCTGCTGTTTAGGTCCCCACCCCCCTGCCACAGAAGTGTGCTCTGCCTTCTTGGATGAGGGCCCCTTACGTCCTCCCAAAAGACCCCCGCCGTGCCCCGAATCTCCCATAGACACTGGGGGTCTCTCTGTGATCTCTGCTGGTAGGCCAGGCTGGCACCCGTGGACTGAGAGTCAAGGCCAGAGGCCGACCAGGTAGAATCCCCTGCTCTGCGAGCCTGGCCTCTTGGTTGGCCCACCCACCTCCAGGGCCCTTCCCTACCCCAGGGATAGGCGAGGTCTCGGCCTCAGCAGGTCCAGCTCGGGTGGTTAGAAGGGTGTCTGGTTCATCCACCTTCCTCCTCCCACTGCCTCCGTCCTGTTTTCTCAGGAAGTTCTTGCTCAAAGCTCATGCAGGTCTCACCGGTACTGTCAGATGTGTGTGTGTGTGTGTGTGTGTGTCGCTGCAGGCTGGCGGGGGATGGACCATGGATTCAAGCAGTGAGCGCTCTGACCGCTCTGCTGTGTGCTGTGGCACATGGGTGCACCTGCTGGCAAGTGAATGGTGTCGGTTCCATCATCCTGGCTCTTGTCCTCAAGACACATCTGTGTTTGGGGGCAGACAGGTGGGCAGCGAATTGACCCCCAGGGCAGAATGCCTCTGAGCTCTTCCAGAGCCACAGACAGGTGCCAGCAGGTCTGACCCCTCTCCAGAGGGCTTTGGGAGCTGGGTGCCGGCAGAGGAGGCAGATGCCGATAGGCAGGGGGTGAGAGAAAGGAATTGCGGGTGGGGGGGCGACGGAGCAAAGGCACGGAGGTAGAAGACGTCCTCTGGGGTGCGGACAGGTGAGCAGCCTGGTGTGGTTGGGATGCAGGTTTCCACATGAGGGCTGGGGCCGGGGGGGGGGGCAGGAGTGGGGTGGGGGGTCCTGCCTCGATTGCACAGGTGCCGTGGTGGGGGGTGGTAGGAACCGATCGCATCCCAGCTTTCCTGTCCCCTACATTCCTGAGGAGTAGCCGCCTCTCAGAAAGTGCGACAGCCCCTCCTCTGACATCTGCTGCCCTGCTGAGCAGTGAGCGCCACTGACGTGCTACACCCTTCATTTTTTTTTAATTTATTTGAAAGTCAGAGAAAAAGGGAGAGACAGAGAGGAGGGAAGAGATCTTCCACCCCTGGTTCAGTCCCCAGATGGCCACAATGGCCGGCGCTGGGCCAGACCAAAGCCAGGAGCCAGGAGCTCCATCCAGGTCTCCCACGTGGCTGGCAGGGGCCCAAGCACTTGGGCCATCTTCCACTGCTTTTCCAGGTCATTAGCAGAGAGCTGGATCGGAAGTGGAGCAGCCAGAATTCTAACTGGCACCCATATGGGCTGCTGGCATCACAGGCGGTGGCATTACCTGCTATGCCACGACACTGGCCCCCACTGCCACCGTTTACACGTGTGTACACTCAGGGCCAAGCCTTCCAGGAGAGGGATCTGTATCCATTGTTCACTGCTGCATCCCCAGTGCCTGGAACCGTGCCTGGCAGAGAGTGGGCAAATGAATCTTTTTTTTTTTTTTTAAAGATTATTTATTTATTTGAAAGGCAGAGTTACAGAGAGGCAGAGAGAGAGAGAGAGGTCTTCCATCCACTGGTTCACTCCCCAAATGAACATTCACTCCGCAACGGCCAATGCTAGGCCAATTCAAAGCCAGGAGCCAGGAACCTCCTCCTTTTCTCCCATGTGGGTACAGGGACCCCAGGACTCGGGCCATGTTCTACTGCTTTCCCAGGCCCTAGCAGAGAGCTGGATCAGAAGTAGAGCAGCCAGGACTCCAACCAGTGCCCATATGGGATGCCGGCGCTGCAAGCAGCAGTTTTACCCACAGCACTGGCCCTGCAAATGAATCAATCTGGGTGAATAAAGGCATTTTAGGCACCTGCCAAAGGCCCCAGCGAGGCCGCCTGAAGCCCAGTCATGCCTCATGCCTTCCTTCTCAAAGGTGTCACTGTCAGCAGATGAATTTCTAAGATTAAAGAGCCAATTTATTGGACAACATTTTGAAGCTGCAAAAGAAGTTTGGAGAAACAAAAGCAAATGTGACACTGCTCAGAGAGGCCCCGTGTCAGCATTTTGGAAGGGTGTCAAAAGCACAAAATTGGAACTATGCTAAGTTTACCGTTTTAAAATCTGCTTTTCCCTGTAGCGTTTGCATTCAAGGAAACAGCCTCGCTCCCCTCGTGCTGTTCCACTGCCTGGCAGTCGATAAGGCGGTTATCTGTCCCTCTGGTGGGCTGCGGCGCCGGCTGGGTGTCGCGGGCGCACTGCGGAAATCTCAGGAAAAGTCTTGAACTTGGCACCTCGGCTGAGTCCCGAGGAAGGAACGGGAGCCAGCGTGGGGAGAAGGGGGTGGGCTGGGCCAAGGGCAGAGTCTGGGGTGGGGAGGGGCCTCGCCTTTCTCTGCGCCTCCATACCCCAGCCCCTCTTGTCTGGAATACATTCTAACACCTGCAAGCCCCTTGTTGGGAAGTTCCAACCCCAAAGCCAGAGGCAGAACCGATTCCAGCCGCAGAGCTTTCTGTGCAGGGCGGGGAGGAGGGGTCCGAGCGCCCAGTAGGGCTGCACAATGCAGCAGGACCCTGAACTGGGGCAGCGAGCCGGGGCCCAGGCCGGCCTCTGAACTTGCTTCCCTGAGAGCCCAGTTACACATATTTTATTACCGAAGTTGCCCCACCCATCCGCGCACTAAGTACTTCACAAAGCACTGAAGAACATTTCCTCATTCTTCTCTACGATTTCCGGAATGGGCAGAGCGGGTCGTTTACACCTCGGGGAAACTGAGGCAGAGAGGGGGTGTGGCTTTCTGAACGCCAGCCGGGGGGGGGGGGGCAGGTGGCCGAGCTGGACTGCGGGACGCCGAAGCCCGGCTCAAAGTCCTGTCCCTCCTCCTCCAGGCGGACGCCCCTGCGGAGCCCGTGTACGCGAATGTGGAGAGGCAGCCCCGGGCCCCCTCCCCCGGCCCCGCGGCGGCCGCCGGCCCCGGCCAGGTGTGGGAGACTCACAGGGACGCGGACACCGGGCGCCCCTACTACTACAACCCGGACACGGGCGTGACCACCTGGGAGTCGCCCTTCGAGGCTGCCGAGGGCGCCGCCAGCCCCGCCACCTCCCGGGCCTCGGTGGACAGCCGCGAGAGCCTCGAGACCGAGTGGGACCAGTACTGGGATGAGGAGAGCCGCCGCGTGTTCTTCTACAACCCACTGACGGGCGAGACAGCCTGGGAGGACGAGAACGAACCGGAGGACGAGGCGGAGATGCAGCCCTGCCTGAGCCCCGGCAGCCCCAGGAGCCAGCGGGTGAGGGCGGGGCTTCCTCAGACACGCCCCCTGCTCGCCAGGGCGAGGTGGCGAGGGGCGGGGTCGGGTGGGCGGGGGCTTCCTCAGACACGCCCCTGCTCGCCAGGGCGAGGGGCGGGGGGGTGGGCGGGGCTTTCCTCGGACACGCCCCCTGCTCGCCGGGGCGAGATGGCTAGGGGGCGGGGGCGGGGGCGGGGGTGGGCGGGGCTCTTCTCGCCAGGGCGAGTTGGCGGGGTCATGGGTGGTCGGGGCTGCCTCTGACCCGCCTCCTGCTCCGCAGAGCCCAGTGGACCCAAGGGCTAGGGGACGGGCCAGGAGGCAGCACAGGCGCTGAGAGCCTCTGACTCCATCTTCTGTTCCTGCAGCCCCCCACCCCGGAGGCGGACTACCCGGAGGAGGACTACTCACCCCTGGGCTCCTTTGATGAGCCCAGCCCCACCTCTCCCTTGACCACACCCCCTGGCTGGTCTTGTCACATCAGCCAGGACAAACAGACGCTGTACACCAACCACTTCACCCAAGAGCAGGTAGGGGCAGTGGCAGGTGGACCCCGACAGCCATGACCTTGCTCCCCTGTCTTTCCTCACAGCACCTGCCCTTCATTCTGTAACTGCAGCTCCCCACTGAACTCCAGGCCAGGCTAAAGCAGAGCCACGGGCACCCGTCCCTCCAAATGTGGGGGGCTATCTTGGATTCTGATAGGGGGGAACCTTTTCTTCCCCTCTCATGAGCTGGGCTGGGGACCCTGACCGTCCCTGTCCCCACAGTGGGTGAGGCTGGAGGACCAACACGGGAAGCCCTACTTCTACAACCCCGACGACTGCTCGGTTCGATGGGAGCTGCCCCAGGTAACCAGCAGGGCCAGGGAGACCCTGGGGAGAGGGGAGGAGGTCATCTGTGACAGCGTCTTTCTCCCAGGTCCAGGTCCCCGTCCCCGCCCCTCAGAGCACCTGCAACTCCAGCCAGGGCAGCGACCTCCCAGCCCAGTCCAGCCCCCCAGAGGAGAAGGTAAGGGAGGAGCATGGAGACCTTGGGGGCGTGGAGATCTCGGGGTGGGGGAGATCTGCCTGGGCCCCAGGGTCGGGTGATGTTGGGAGGTGGGAAGCAACCTCTCCCACCCCTGCCTCATCACCCCACCGTGCCCACCAGCGGGGTGGCTGGGCTGCGGAAGAAGAGAGGACTCAGTGGAGCTGCGGGCCCGCCCAGCCCGCCCAGCCCCTGGGAGCCACCGCTGCTCTGCCCATGTGTGGCTCACCCCCCTTCACCCCTCCCCGCTTCTCCCTCTTAGATCAAGACCCTGGACAAGGCAGGCGTGCTCCATCGCACCAAGACGGTGGACAAGGGAAAGCGGCTCCGGTGAGAGTCCGGCTACACCCCGGCCGGGGCAGGGCAGCCTCTGTGACCCTGGTGAACGGGCAGGGCCAGGCTCGGCTTCCTCCCCCCAGCAACTTCATGAGGTGTCCTGGGAGGAAAGGGAGGCACCCAGAGAGAAATGACACGCCCGAGGGCCCTTGGCGACCACCCTTGGTGCCCCAGGCTGTGCCCTCCTGGAGTGAGAGGGGGACCCCAAGCTGCCCACCTGCTCTTCCCACCCAACCTAGGAAGAAGCACTGGAGCGCCTCCTGGACCGTGCTGGAGGGCGGGGTCCTGACCTTCTTCAAGGACTCTAAGACCTCGGTGACAGGAGGCCTGGTGAGGCCCTCGGGCCCCTTGTCTGATCTGGCTTGGGAAAGGCCAGGCTGCGGAGAGAACAGGAGCATCCAGGGGGCTGGGCCAGTAAGGGGGGTGTAGATTGCAGATTCGCCCCCAGATGAGCAGTGCCAGGCACCCTGGGGGCAGGGAGCAGGCCCTGCGGGTGGGCGGCTCAAGGCTGGAGGGCAGGGGAGGCTGGGGCCTGGCACTCCTCTTCGCGGGGAGAGGCTATGTTCCTTTCTCCCGTGCTCCCCCGTGCGGCAGCGCCAGGACCTCTGGTCTCCAGGACCAGCTTTCCCAGAGCTAGTGTCCCGCCACCCAGTGACCTCATCCGGTGCCCTGAGCCGGGGGAGGGCTGGTGGGGCAGAGCCAGGGCAGGAAGCAGGCCCATCTGAGCTCAGGGGTCCCTAACCTTGCTCCCCCGTTCCCCCTTCCCCCTCAGAGGCAGCCGGCCAAGCTCTCCACCCCTGAGTACACGGTGGAGCTGAAGGGAGCCTCTCTCTCCTGGGCCCCCAAAGACAAATCCAGCAAGAAAAATGTGCTGGAGGTGAGTGGGGGGCAGG
The DNA here is from genome assembly GCF_964237555.1 of Oryctolagus cuniculus. Classification (NCBI taxonomy): domain Eukaryota; kingdom Metazoa; phylum Chordata; class Mammalia; order Lagomorpha; family Leporidae; genus Oryctolagus; species Oryctolagus cuniculus. The sequence goes on along the minus strand of NC_091448.1, from coordinate 18,574,767 downwards.
GGAGGGCCTGGGGCTCTCACTGTGGGCAAGCCCCACGAAGGGCGACCTGGAGGAGCTGGGGCAGGAAGCCTCAGGGCCCAAGGCCAAAGCTGCCCCTGACCTGGAGAGCTGTCCACGGTGTTTCTAGCGTCAAGGATTTTGCAGTTCCTTCTCCAGGAGCTGAGTTCATGGTTCCCTGCCTGACGATGGTGAGAGGGAGAGGTCCCTGGGAGCTGACGCTGTCACGCCCTCCTGTCCCCGGCTGCTGCCCTCACCAGCTGGTTTGGAAACCTCTGCTCCCACTGGGTCCCCAGTGAATAAACCAGGACAGTGGATGAGCTGGCCGGGGTCCCCCCAGCAGCAAGAGGGAGAAGGCCAGGCTGGGGGCCTCTCAGTGCCCCACCCGTCACTGTCTCCATCTGTCTTAGCACTAAACTACTTTTGTCCCCATCTAAAGCCCCATGCTTTGAGGCAGATCACAACCAAAACACACATGGTGAAGTGAACCCCACCGAAAAGCCAGGATCACACAAAGTTTGGGAGGGGTTGGGGCACGTGATATGGCGGTCAAGACAGAGCTTGGGACTCCAGCATTCCATGTTGGGGTGCCTGGGTTCAAGGCCCAGCTCCCCTTCTGAATCTAGGTCCTGCTAATGTGCACCCTGGGAGGCAGCAGGTGATGACCCAAGCTCTTGGGTCCCTGCCAACCACATGGGAGACCCGGATGGAGTTCCTGGCTCCTGACTCCAGACTTCAGCCTGGCTCAGCCCCAGCTGTTGCAGGCATTCGGGGAGTGAACCAGCGGATGGAAGACCTGCGTGTGTGTCTGTCTGTCTGTTTCTCTCCCTGCCTTGCCTTTTATAAAAATTACAAAACAAAAGCAAGGTCGGGATGGGGCCAAGGTGGAGAGGAATTAGGGGCAGAGGATGAACAGGTGCTCCGGTGGTGACTGGGGAGACAGCCCAGTTCTCCTGGTTGCTATGGTAAAGAGAAAAGGGCTGTCCCGTTGTGCGTCTCTCATTGTTAAGAAGAACAGGGAAAAGCCTTCTGACTTGGAGGGAACCGTCTCTCCCTAACCCTTAGTTCTTGAGGAAGTGTCGAGTGGGTAGCCCCACCAATGTGGGTCCGGGTGGACGAGGCCAGTGCCCAGGCTCGGGATGGCGGGCTGCAGGAGAAACCCCCCATGCTGGAGGCTGAAGGCGGTGCCCTGTGTCTCAGCTGGGCAGAGTCGGTCCCACCAGGAGCCGGGTGTGTTTCTGACTCACCAGGCCTCATTCCGTTCTAGAACCAGAGCAGGGCTGGGAAACCGGTTTTACCTCCTCAGCGACTCTGATCCTTAAGTCTGGAGTCTTCACCAGGCGGGGCAACGTAGAGTTCTGAGATCAACTGGCAATGTCTGCCCTGAGGTCCCATTGGGCGGGGGCCTCTCCTCTGTCTCTGACAGGGTTCTCTACGAAGCCTGCCTCTGATGGCTCAGGCAGGCCTTTCGGAACCATCTTCCCTGGCAAGGACTGGAGGGCGGCAGTGCCCCGGGAGCTGCCAGTCCCATATGGAATCAGGGAATTCCCTGCACTCAGGGCAGCCGGGAAGGACGCCAGCATTGTCCTCAAGAGACAGCCTCCGGTTCTCTACGTGGGATGGCTTAGTGGGGCCCGAGGAGGCGACTGCAGAGCCACAGCAAACGGGAGGTATGGCCACCAGGGAGCAGCCAGTGTGGCAGGTGCAGCCCACAGCGCGCCAGCCCGTGCTTCCAACACGCTGAGCAGCCGGGAGCCACTGCCGCGCAGCTCTGCAGCCTTGCGCCCTGGCTGAGGTGCTGTCAGCCAGTCCCTGGGGAAGCAGCCCCCAGGGCTCCTGTCCGTGCACCCCACGGCTGTGCTGGCTGCCTGCTGAGAGCTCTCCAACCTTCGCAGGACAGGGCGTGGGCTGGAGCAAGGCATTGCTTTCTTTCTGCTTTTTATTTTCATTTTGTATCAAAGGCAGAGAGACACAGAGACAGACAGACAGAACTTCTATCTGCTGGTTCAGGTGCACACGACAGCCAGGCCCCCACTAGGCTGCATCCAGGAGCCAACAACTCCAGCTACGTCTCCCAGGGTAGAGGCAGGGAGCCAAGTACTTGAGTTACCATCTGCTGCCTTCGCAGGCATATTAGCAGGAAGCTGGGTCAGAAACAGAGCTGGGACTTTTTTTTTTTTTTTTAAGATTTATTTATGTATTTGAAACAGTTACAGAGATGAGGAGAGACAGAGAGACAGATCTTCCATTCTCTGGTTCACTTCCCAGATGGCCACAATGGCGGGGGCTGGACCAGGCCAAAGCCAGGAGCTAGGAGCTTCATCCAGGTCCCCCATGTGGATGCAGGGGCCCAAGCTCTTGGGGCCATCGTCCACTGCGTTCCCAGGCCATTAGCAGGGAACTGGATTGGAACTGGAGCAGCCGGGACTTGAACCGGCCCCCATGTGGAATACTGGCATTGCAGGTGGTGTTTTTACCTGCTACGCCACCGCTCTGGCCCCTGGAGCCAGGGCTCGAACCCTGGCACTCCGATATGGGATGCAGGCATCCCAAGCAGCATTTTAACCTCTGCCAAAGACACACCCTTTCTTCCTTCCCCCTCCTTAGTTTTAAGCAATTTAAATAGTTTTCAAGCATAGCTTTAAAGACAGCAGCCCTCTCTGGTCCTAGGAGTCGTTGCCCGCTGTCTGAGGCCGTGTCCGGGTCTCTGTGTCCCACTGCCCTCAAGGGCACCATGGGTGGGAGCCGCTGCAGCCACGCTGTTACCCTGCAGGGCCGAGGAGCCAGCTTCCAAGTCAGAGTGGGCCAGGGCTCCTGGTCTCCCTCTGGTATTTTGTGTCCTTTATACCCCTTGCGGCAGGGCTGTGAGAGGACGGGTGGTCCAGCCTAGGGGTGGGGCTGGGGGCTCCCAGCGCAGGCCAAGGGCAACACTCTCTGGTCCTTGGTGTGTGTGTGTGGTGGGGGGTTGGTTGGAGGAGTGGCCCGTGCCTTCTCCAGCATCAGCAATGTCTCGTCTAAACCCTCTCTGCCCACACTTGATTCACTGTCGTCCCGGCGGCCAGGGCTCTCCCTCAGGGAGTTTCCTTCACAGGCCCGGGGTCTGGGCGGGGCCCGCCATGTCTTCTGGTTCACAGCGAAGCAGATGGGGCATGGGCAAGTGTGCCAGGCCGATCTGTATCCCCTCACCCACCCGGCTGTGTGCCTAGCACTTGCTGAGCCTCGGCTTGCTCATCTGTAACAGAGATGCTGTCACTCGTTGCTTTATTTTTTTTACTATTTTATTTATTTAAAGATTCAGAGTTGCAGAGAGATATCTTCCACCCACTGCTTCACTCCCCAAATGGCTCAATGGTAGGGGCTGGGCTGATCGGAAGCCTGGAGCCAGGAGCTTCTTCCAGGTCTCCCTCATGGGTGCAGGAGCCCAAGCACTCGGGTCATCTTCCACTGCTTTCCCAGGCACATTAGCAGGGAGCTGGATTGGAAGTGGAGCAGCTGGGACTCGAACCAGCACCCATATGGGATGCCGGTGTCGCAGGCGGCAGCCTTACCCGCTACACCACAGCGCTGGCCCCCACCCATTGCTTTAAATGAGGAGGGAGACCTTGGCATGGGTTGAGGCCCTTGCCCCATTGGGCGCCGAGTTCCTGGGGTATGGGAGCAGGTTGCCGTCATTTCTGCCCCAGCCTGCCCCTGCAGCAGCCCCAGGGAGCCCCAGGTGACCCAGCGACTTGTGTTCCTCCAGCTGCGGAGCCGCGATGGCTCGGAGTACCTGATCCAGCACGACTCGGAGGCCATCATCAGCACGTGGCACAAGGCCATCGCCCAGGGCATCCAGGAGCTGGTGAGGCAGAGCCGGGGCCTCCAGGCTGGTGGGGAGGCGGTGGTCAGCCATCACGCATGGCACCTGTGCCCGCCCTGGGAGGAGCCCTCTGCAGGGCCCCAGTGGGGAAGTGCCCCTCCCGGCTGCTGAAGGCAGGGAGGACCCCTGGGGGCGGCGGGAGCCCATCCTAGAGCAGTTAGGAGAAGGAAGTCTCTGAGGGGCCTCAGGCCCGCATGGCGGCTACAACTAGCAGAATCCACTTAAAGGGATCGAATTGAGGAGACCAGCAGCTGTTAAGGTCAGATAGCAGTGATGTAAGCAGAGATGGGGCAAGTCCCCCCGACAATGACCTGAGGCTTAATTCCCTGTCAGCCAACCTTGGGTACAGCTTCCGGCTGTATTAATAGAGGTAGGAATCCAAACACAGGGAGGTGAGGATGCTGGCCCAGCCGGACCTGCGGCCTCAGAACTGAGAGCCATGCAAGTCTGGTGAGGATGCCGACCTGCAAGGGGTGGCGGGGGGGGGGGGGGGGGGGGATGAGAGCCAGGGAAGGCAGCTGGGCACCTCTAGGCGGCCACGGTCAGAGACCGTGCAGGTCAGAGAGATTTCCGGACACTCTGCAGCCGAGGGAGCTGAATCCTCGCAGGCTGCCCGGTGGAGGTGAGGGGAGTTAGCCTGGTGAAGGAAGGAGATCCCTGGGAGACCTGGGCCGGGCCCGCTGGGAGCCTCTGAGGCGCATCCCAGCTACCTCCGGGTGATTACAGTACGCAGACCTGGCCCCCGAGGACAGCCAGAGCGGCGGCGCCGACTTCGGCTCGAGCGAGCGCCTGGGAAGCTGGCCGGACAGAGAGGACGACGTGCGGCCCAGTGCGTGTGAGCTGGGGGTCGGGGGTCGGGGAGGAGGGCGGCGGCACCCAGGTGACGCCCAGCCAGGGCCTGGCTCGCCGCCAGTCGGCTCAGCTCCGCGTTCGCCAGCAGCCGCCGCGCCTGTCCTGAGTCCCGGCGGCCTGGAGAGCGACCTGGGCAAGGTGCGGCACAAGCTGCGCAAGTTCCTGCAGAGGCGGCCCACGCTGCAGTCGCTCCGGGAGAAGGGCTACATCCGAGGTAGGCGGGGAGTGCGGGCGGGAGCCGCGCGGCGCGCCGGGGGCGCAGGGCCGGGCGGCGCGGGGCGGCGCTGACGGAGCCTCTCCCCCAGACCAGGTGTTCGGCTGCCCGCTGGCCGCGCTGTGCGAGCGCGAGCGGAGCCCGGTGCCGCGCTTCGTGCAGCAGTGCATCCGCACCGTCGAGGCGCGGGGTACGCGCGGGGGTCCCAGGGCCGGGCTGCAGAGGGGAGACCCCTGGGTGTGGGCGGGGAAGAACGGGCGGCTTCAGCCCTGGCTCCCGCTGACCCCGGCTCTGCGCCTCCCGCCGGCCCAGGGCTGGACATCGACGGGCTGTACCGCATCAGTGGAAACCTGGCCACCATTCAGAAGCTGCGCTACAAAGTGGACCACGGTGAGACCCGTCCCCAGCGCCTGCCCCAGGGCCCGAAGGCGCGAAGGGGCGCTGACCATCACCCCTCTTCCCCTCCGCCGCAGATGAGCGACTCGACCTGGACGACGGGCGCTGGGAGGACGTCCACGTGATCACTGGTGCCCTGAAGCTCTTCTTCCGGGAGCTGCCCGAGCCCCTCTTCCCCTTCTCGCACTTCCGCCAGTTCATCGCAGCCATCAGTGAGCACCCGGTGCAGGTGGGGCGGACGGGCCGGGGGCCACCTCGCGCGCCCCCCTCCCCGAGCCCACCCTCCCTCTCCTCCGATCTCTCCCATCCCTAGAGCTGCAGGACCAGGCCCAGCGCAGCAAGTGTGTGCGCGACCTGGTGCGCTCCCTGCCCGCCCCCAACCATGACACTCTGCGGCTGCTCTTCCGGCACCTGTGCAGGTGACAGGGCCGCGGGAATGGGAGGGAGGTGGGCCCTGGCGGAAGCCCCCCATGCACACACACCATCACCCCCGCGCCCAGCTCTGGGCCCTGATTTCTTCGCGCTCCGCCCCCCGCGCAGGGTGATCGAGCACCGCGAGCAGAACCGCATGTCGGTACAGAGCGTGGCCATCGTGTTCGGGCCCACGCTGCTGCGGCCCGAGACCGAGGAGACCAGCATGCCCATGACCATGGTGTTCCAGAACCAGGTGGTGGAGCTCATCCTGCAGCAGTGCGCAGACATCTTCCCGCCGCACTGACCGCGGCCCGGCCCGGGGGCGGCCACTGTGGTCTGGCCACGCCACCGGACTCTCCCGGAGACCTCGGTCCTCGGGGCCCTGTGGCGTCCACGCGCCTCTCTGTTCGGGGTGGGGATGGCGCCCTCTGGTGGGCAGCTCTCCAAAACGTGATGATTTTTCCCCGGGCCTGCCTCGTTCGGGGACCAGCCGGGTTGTTCTGTACTACAGCGCCACCTGCTGTGCACGGGCGGCACGGGCGGGGAGTAGAACTGGGAGAGGGGCTTCCTGGCTTCGGGCCTCGTGCTGGTCATGAGGCAGCTACCCACACGCTTCCCTGCTGCCCAGGCGGGAGGGCCCTGGCCCCGGCACGTGCAGCCGGCCGGGTCTCGCTCAGGCCTTGGGGCCCCGGGCTGGCTGCGGGCCGTGGGACTCTGGCCTCCCTGGGGCTCAGGGTTCTTCCTGTTCACCTGTCACCTGGCGCGCACACAGCGTCACTGTACAGGTGAGGAAACAGGCGTGCAAGGGCACGATGAGGGGCTTAGAGGCCAGGCGGTGCTCAAACACCCCAGCACAGGCTCCCCTCCCAGCACACGCTGCGGGGTGGGCATCAACCCTTTTACCTACCCCCACCCCACCCCACCCCAGCAGTTCTCTGCAGTGAGAGTGGAGAACCGGAACTGGCAGCAGCCCTCAGCCCCTCTGCTGCCCACCTGCTGCCCACCTTGCCCTGAAGGGCTGGGAGGGGCTTGGGGGTGGGCGGAGGTGTGGGGGTGGGGAGAACAGTCTCAGGATGGAAAATGTGAACTGGGCTCAGCGGCCCTTCCCCCCAAGCACAAGCCACCAGGCTGCACTGCTTGGTCCCCGCCCCGCCCCACGCCCTCCCCGCGCACACAAGAATAGCTCATATTTATCGGCCATCTGTACCATGCCGGCGTCCTACTCGGATGATTCCATTCGTCTCTATTTATTGTTTGTCCTCTGTGCCCCGGGCAGGACTACCTCACCTGCGGCCGCCCCAGGGGAGCTCGGGGTCGGCACATGAGGCTGACCAGCTCCCCCCAGCGCCAGCAGGCTCGGGGCAAAAGTACAAGTAGAGGCCTCCTACCATATGTCTAAATATTTAAAAGGTATAAACCAAGACAGCAGCTGTTAAATAAAATGTTTTATTCTCCTACTTGGACAAATGGACCTGGGGGGCCAGGTTTCAATTTATACTTCTTTGACCCACCCAAGTTCCCCGTGTGAACGTGGGGGCGGGAGAGGAGCTGGCCCTGACCCTCCTCCTGCTCCCCCCCCACCCTCAGAGCCACCAGGAGAGGCTCTCGGGCTCACACGTGGCCACGCCAGTCCACGCGTGAAACCTACCCTTCTCCCCTGCAGCCGCTGGGCCACCCCCGGCCGCACAACCTACCATGTCCTCGGGGATTCTGGGTCCTGCGTACCGCGAGCTTGGCCTAAAGGGAAGGGCCTGGTGTGCAGAGGGGCCCCAGGGACTCTTCACCCGTGCCGGGGAGCCGCAGACAGAGACGATCCAGGCCGGGCCTGTTGGAACAGGGACCCAGGCGGGAACCGCTGCTGCCAGGTCTCCAAGATGCCTCCATTACCTGCGTCTGCAGTGGGGCCCTGAGGGTATGTCACAGGCTGGTGACTGTCCCCCAGGCACCCAGGGTGCCCACAGCAGCCACACTGACGCAAAGCAGTAAGGAGTGTACCGTCAACCAGCCCAGGAATTACGGGGAGGATGCCGGGGTGGCGGGGACTGCATGTGCAAGGGCCCTGGGGCAGAAGGAGCATGGGGAGAACTAAGCCTGAGAGCATGGAGCCCGCGGCCCAGAGGGCCTGGGGCTGAGGGGCAGCTGGACAGCTGACCAGGGACAGGGACGCCGGGCCCTCCAGAGCACATGAAGTGCGGGCCTGTGACCAAGGACACTGGGTCACCAAGGAAATGGGCTGAAGGCTCCCAAGCAGGGGTCTTGAGAACGTCACATCCCCTCCCCCACCACAGACTCCCGACTGCCAAGCTGCAGGAGCCGAACTACAGAACAGCAGGCAGAGAAGTTCTAGAATCATTGCATTTTCAAAAAGATTGTTTCATTTTATTTTATTTGAAATACAAAGTTACACAGATACCAAGAGATCTGTCTGCAGGTTCACTCCCCAGATGGCCACAACAGCCGGGGCTGAACCAGGCCAAAGCTTCATCCATGTCTCCTGCGTGGGGGCAGGGGCTCAAGTACTTGGGCCATCTTCCACTGCCTTCCCTGGCACTTCAGCAAGGAGCCAGATTGGACACGGAACAGCCAAGACTCAAATTGGCACCCATATAGGATGGTGGCATTGCAGGCGGCAACTTTACCCACTACGCCACACCACTGGCCCCGAATCGTCCCCTTTTGTCCCCAGGAGGCGATTCAGAAGTCCTTTGTCACCAGTGAGGACACGGGGACTCAGTGGTGAGCGCTGCAGGGTGCACTGGGTGTGGGGGCTGCGCTGGGCTTTGTCTGGACGGCACCTGCCCCGGAAGCTGCATCTGACTGGGGGACCCAATCAGGGGCTCAGGTTCTTCCCCGGGGCGCCAGCAAGGAGCTGCATAGGAAGCGGAGTAGCTGGGACTCGAACCAGCGCTCCGACCTGGGATGAGGGCGCCCAAGCAGCCGCTTAACCACTGCGCCCCACCACCAGCCCCAGGCTCACTCTGAGGCCCAAGGCTGATGCTATGCCCACCCTGCTTACAACCTTCCCACTCAGCCTTGGGGGGGACCACGTGGACTGCCCGGTCTGCAGTGTGACAGTGGCTCCGTGCTGGGCCTGGAACTGGCCAGGCCAGATTCAAACCCAAGCTCCACAGTGCCCTGCGGGAAGATTCCAGTCACTGGTTCCTCGTCTGTGTCCTGGCTTCTTCATCTGGAGGATGGGGATGCGACAGCAGTGCCAGCCTCCTCGTGCGGCTGCGGAGATGACCGGGCTAACCCTTGCCGCGCTCTGAGAGGTCTGGCCCGAGCACACACTCAGTAAACACCTGCCGGGCCCTGTGCCTCACTCGCTCTCGGGCCTTCTGTGCTGGCCCCCGGTCAGCTTCTCAGGGCCTGTGCCCATGCCTGCCTTGTTCCTACAGAGAGAGCTGGGGCAACTATGTGTGCTTGGCCGGCAACTTCAGCTATGCACACCTGCCTAGAGAGCTCTAGAGTTCCCATGATTAGTAAGGGAGACCCGTGCCGCACGCACGGCCCAGAGCCAGGCTCGCGAGCCGGGCACAGAAAGGGCAGGGAGGAACCCCGGGAGTGCAGCCAGGGGGCCTGGTGGGCAGGACCTGGCTTGAGACCCTCTGCTTGTAGAGTTTAGGAGCAATCTCTCCATGACGTCAGCCCAGTGGTGGCATGGGGTGGGGCAGCGGGGACAGGAGGGCACCCACTGGGATTAGCACAAGCAGCCCTGCCCGGGGGACACCCTGTGCTGCCTGAGGGCAGGCGTCCTCCTGCACCTGCCTCCAGGGAGGGCCCGGGAGATGGCAGACTGGTGCTCACTCGGGCAGAAGATGCCAGGCCATGCAGGGCTTCTTGTCCTGCTGGGACGGTGGACTTCATTTTTGAAAAAGCATTTGAGAGAGAGAGAGACAGATAGAGAGATCTCCCATCTGTTGCTTCACTCCCTAAATGCCTGCAGCAGCCAGGGCTCGGCCAGGCCAAAGCTGGGACCTAGGAACTCAGTGTAACTCCCCACGTGGAGAGCCAATCACGCGAGCCATCACGGCCGCCTGGCAGGGTGTGCATGAGCAGGAAGCTGGAGTCAGGAGGCAGAGCCAGGATTCAAATGCAAGCACCCAATGTGGGATGCAGGCGTCCTAACCAGCGTCTCAGACCAGACACCTGCCCGTGACCTTTCTCCTCCTTCTCCTTCCCCTTCCCCTTCCCCTCCTCCTCCTCCTCCTCCTCCTTCTCCTTCTTGTTTATTTTATTTGAAAGGCAGAGTTATAGAAAGAAGGAGCGGCAGAGAGAGCTCTTCCATCCACTGGTTCACTCCCCAAATGGCCACAATGGCCAGGGCTGGTCAGGCCGAAGCCAGGAGCTTCCTCCAGGTCTCCTACATGGGTGCAGGGGCCCAAGGACTTGTGCCATCTTCCACTGCTTTCCTACGCCATAGCAGGGAGCTGGATCGGAAGTGGAGCAGCTGGGACTCGGAACTGGGACCTTTGAGGATGCCAGTGATGCAGGTGGAGGCTTAACCCGCTCATAGGCACTGTGCCACTGCGCTGGCCCCTGAACTTCATTCTTTATGGCCCATGGGACAGAATGAATAATTGGTAGAGAGGGGTCCCGTGTGCCCATCACCCACTTCCCCCAGGGGTGACATCTTACATAACTCCAGTGCGTTAGCAAAACCAGGGAAGTGACTGGCAGGCGCTGACCACAGCTGCCGGACTGCGGCCCTCACCTGATCTTGCCATTCTGCACGCACCCATGTTTCGGTCATCTTTGTGCACAACTCCCTGGCACTTTATCACAGGTGCACAGCTGCACTTTATCACAGGTGCACAGCCGCAGTCAAGGCACAGAACGGCTCAATCAGCTCTATGGTCTGGGGAGGGTGTTTGATACAGCTGTTAGGACGCTCCCGAGGTTCATGTCAGAGGGCCCAGGTTCAGGTCCCAGCTCAGCCCCCAGCGCTAGCTTCTTGCGGAAGCAGATTCTGGGAGACAGGAAGTAGTGGCTCAAGCAGCTGGGTCCCTGCCACCCATGAGGCTGGCTCCTGGCTTTGACCTGGCCCAAACCCGACTATTGCAGGTATTTGAGGAATGAACAGTAGATAGGAGAACTCTGTCCTGTCTCTCTGCCCTTCAAATAGATAAACAAACAAACATTAGAAAAATGGGGCCCAGTGTAGTGGCACAGTGGGTTACACTGCCACCTGCAACACCAACATCTCCTATGAGTCCTTGGGCCCCTGCACCCACATGGGAGACCCGGAGGAAGCTCCTGGCAGGCCCCCCCCCCCCCCCCCCCCCCGCTCCGCCCCGCAACCTTGCGTTTCTCCCATCGCCGCGATTTTTACCTGGGGACTGTAATACACGTGGACTCACACAAGGGGGAGCTCTTCCAGCCATCCTGTCCCTCTCCGCTTCGTGCCGCCAGATCCATTCAAGTGGCCGCGGGTACCAGTCCTACTGAGTAGTATTCCACAGCTACGCTTTTAAAGAGGGTCTCTCGGCTGCAGGGAAGGATGGAGAGCAATGAGGAAACTTCTAGTATCCACAGACGCATCCCAGCCAGACCTCATGCCATGTCTGCTCAGCCTGGAGCTGGCCCTGATTTTAGGCCTGCTGTGTGAGCATCTGCCAGAGATATTGGAGTGCTGGAAGCAGAGCTGCCAGCAGGGGGTGCTAAATGCCTATTGCCCAAGGGGTGATTCCAACTGGGCACAGGAGGAGGCTTAGCATGAGCTCTGGGCCTTTGTGCAAGTGGGCCAAGAAAACTCCGGCTTGTCTCCCTCTCGACCTCAACCCACAGGTTCGCATCCAGCCCTGAGCTCCAAGGCTGGGAGATGAGGCTGATGATGTAGCCCCCCGGGGAGAGGCAGGGTGAGTCCTGGAGGAGGTGGGCTGGGTGGGCAGAGAGAAGCCCATTAGCTTCCCTGAGCTCAGGCTACAGGGCTGGGCTTCAGCACCTCTGCCTGCCCATCCTCCCCACTCCAAAAACTACTGCCCTTCCCCAGCCTGCTTCTTCCACACCTGGAGCCTTAGGCTTTGCCCCTGTGTTCTACATCCCCTGTCAGTCTCCTCCCTGCCTGCAAGTCACCACCCTGTGCCCTGCAGCCATGTGGTTTTAGCACCAGTCACAGGTGCAGGCTGGGCACTTACTGTGTTGGCTTCTGCCACTGCAGGGGAGCCAGGCCAACATTCCCAGGGGCCCAGGAGTCAGCCGCCTCTGGTTCCTCTGCCGGGTGGTGGGCACCCTCCTCAGACGTGCACCTGCACCCCTCACCATCGGAATCCAGCCCACTCTCTCTGCACCATTTTTTTTTAATTTTTGACAGGCAGAGTTGACAGTGAGAGAGAGAGACAGAGAGAAAGGTCTTCCTTTGCCGTTGGTTCACCCTCCAATGGCTGCTGCGGCCGGCGCGCTGCGGCTGGTGCACCACGCTGATCCGAAGGCAGGAGCCAGGTGCTTCTCCTGGTCTCCCATGGGGTGCAGGGCCCAAGCACTTGGGCCATCCTCCACTGCCTTCCCGGGCCACAGCAGAGAGCTGGCCTGAAAGAGGGGCAACCAGGACAGAATCCGGCGCCCCGACCGGGACTAGAACCCAGTGTGCCGGCGCCGCAAGGTGGAGGATTAGCCTAGTGAGCGGTGGCGCCGGCCTCTCTGCCATTTTTACCCCATCTCCAGCTCCCTGGCCCCTGGCTCCTAGCTACCCACTCACTCACTGGTGCTCAGCCTCCCTGGGTGTCTCTCTCACCAGCACCTGCAGGTCGCCACCTCCACATCCTTGTGCAAGGTGTCCCCCCGTGCCAGCTGACCTCCCCCTGTTCTCTGCCACCAGCCCCACTCCTCCAGGAAGCTGTCAGTGCACAGCACGGAGCGGCCTTTTAAAAATGTGAGTCTCAGCCTCTGTGTCCCCAAATGTGTGTGTTGTGTGCACTTTGAATAGACTCTCCCCGTGCGGCCCTGCCAAAGAAAGCCGAGCGCACTTAGCACCTGCCTGGAAATCTTCTCCTTCGTGCCCGGGTGCCCACAGCCTGGCTCTCAGGAGGGCCCAGCGAAGACTTTTTCTTTTTTTTTTTTAAGATTTATTTACTTATTTGAAAGTCAGAGTTACACAGAGAGAGGAGAGGCAGAGAGACAGAGAGAGGTCTTCCATCTGATGGTTCACAATGGCCACAATGGCCGGAGCTGCACCGATCAGAAGCCAGGAGCCAGGAGCTTCTTCCAGGTCTCCCCTGTGGGTGCAGGGGCCCAGGACTTGGGCCATCTTCTGCTTTCCCAGGCCATAGTAGAGAGCTGAATGGGAAGTGGAGCAGCCGGGTCTTGATGCTGGCGCTTCAAGCCAGGGTGTTAACCAACCCACTGCGCCACAGCGCCAGTCCCCACAAAGACTTTTTTTTTCAACATTTCTTTCTTCCTTTTCTTTCTGTCTCTCTCCCTTTCTTTCTTGACAGAGTGAGGGGCTGCGTGTTGTGGTGCACAGGGCCTAAGCTACTGCCTGAGGTGCCAGCATCCCATATGGGAGCCAGTTCGAGTCCCAGCTGTTCCACTTAAGACCCAGCTCCCTGCTAATGGCCTGGGAAAGCAGCGGAAGATGGCCCAAGCGCTTGGGTCCCTGCATCCACGTGGGAGACTCAAAAGAAGCTCTGGCTCCTGGCTTCAGCCTGGCCCAGCCCTGGTCATTTTGGCAATTTGGGGAGTGAACCAGTGGGTGGAAGACCTCTCTCTGTGTCTCTCTATCTGCCTCTCTCTCTCTCTCTGTAACTTTGCCTTTCAAATAAAAAATAAATCTTCAGAAATTTTTTTTACTAAAACATCTTTTAATTCCAATTTCCATGTACTTTTCGAAGTATGCTACATAACCAATAAATAAAACACGCCCAATTTCATAAGTCATCAGAGAAATGCAAATTAAAGACACGTGATATCAGCGTGCACATCCACCAGGGCTAAAATGAAACCGAGTTCCAGGAGCGAACGCCAGCACGGCCGGGCAGCAACGGGCACTTCTACTCCCTCAATGGCACCAGTTGCTCTGGGAAGCCACACACACCTGCATCACCCTGGGACCCAGGAATCTGATTCACAGCTATGGTTCCCTCAGAAACGAGTGCTTAGTGTCCCCAACACCCACACACAAGAGTGTTCGCAGCAGCCTGGCTCACGATGGCCAGATTTGAAGACAACCACTAAGTATCTCAGCAGGACGGACAGATACACTGCAGTAATTCTCCCAATGGAATACGGCATAAAAGTGAGAGTGAACAAATTAAACTACACAGGAGGTGAGCAATGGAAGAGCAGTCTCTGTGGTTCCACTGCTACACAAGTCAGAAGCTGTGAAATCACAGGGTGTTTACCCTGAGGGCTTCTCTGGGGGACGGGGAGGCTCCCAAGTACATTTGGGGCTCCTAACAGTCGGGACTGACTTGGCTGAGTGACAAGTGACTGGTTCGGGGCGGCGGGCACCTGGTGCAGTGGTCAGGTCCCTGCTTGGGACGTCCACACCCCTGTCCGAGTGCCTGCAGCGTCCTGCTAATGCCACTCTGGCAGCAGGTGATGGTGATGGGTCAGGTCTTGGATCCCTGCCGCCCCTGTGGGAGACCCGGATAGAGTTCCAGGCTCCTGGCTCCAGCCTGGCCCAGCCTTGGCTGTTGGCACTCTCTCTCTTTATCTCTGCATGTCTCTTAGCCTCCATGTTAAAAACAGAAACAAAAACAAAAACATGGCTGTTTATGTGGTCTGCTGTCCCTTTAGTGGCTGGCCTGGTGCCTGTCGCACAGAAGGATCTCAGTCCCTACCTACTTGAGACTACAGGGCTGCCACTGAGTGATCTCCCAGCCGCTCCCTGGCAGGGCCTGGTTCCTGTGCGAGCTCACGGGACAGCAGACAAGCAGCCCTCTCTCGGCGACTTCGTCCATCCCTACAGAGAACCTGCACCACGAGACGCGCTGTGGCGAGTGGTTATCGCTGTGACGTCAGCCTAAAGGTTAGGGATGTCCCCAGATCATCCCAGTTCCCTTCCCCACCCTATATGGATAGGTCACCCGTAAGAGAGCCTTGAACTTCTACTTTACCTCTTGGGAGCACAACAGTTCCCTAAACCAGGCTCCTCCTCCGTGAGAAGCAGCCAGTTCGCTTAAAAGTTCACACGTTGCGGCACAGAGGGTTAAGCTGCTGCCTCTGACGCCGGCATCCCACAGAAGCACCTGTTTGCATCCTGGCTGCTCAGGTTCCTACCCAGCCCCCTGCTAATACACCTGAAAACGGCCTGAGTGATCGAGTTCATTCGCTAGCACTTCCCCAGGACCTACTGTGTGCCAGCACGGTGCTAGAGCAAAACACCTACCATGTGCAGCATTGCTTAGTTTCCAGAGGGCTTCCCCACCCTGCGACCCACCTCCCCCTCAGAGCAGCTCTGGAGAAAGAAACCCATCCACCCCCCATTAATTTGTGCATCTCACAAACTCAGACCAAGTACAGTGTTCCGAGGGAGCGGGGGCACAGGAACAAGGGTGCCTCCTTGGAGCTGGAGAACAAGAATCTCATACTCAGAGCAATAGGCGAGCTGAGGTTATAGCAAATCCTGTAAAACACAGCCGAGTGACACGGCCGGAGGGCCGGGGGCTGGGTGGGGCTGCCCTGGGGGTGGTCAGAGAAGCCACCAGCTACGGAAAGGGAACAGCAGGCGCAGTGCACAACACATGCAAAGGGGCTGGGGTGGGCAGTGCCTGGGCCCTGGGGGACCCGAGGGAGGCAGCCAGTGTTGCTGGAGAACTGGAATGTTCTCTGGGAGGGAAGTGGGAGCTGAGGGGATGAGGGGATGAGGGGACGAGGGGACGAGGGGACGAGGGGGGAGGAGGAAGACAGAGGGTGCGAGGGAAAGGCTGGCAGCCATTCGGGCTGACTGTCCCGTGAAAGGTGAATCCACTCGGGGTCTTAGGGGAGTGAGCCAAGGCGCTCTGATGGACATTTTCACAAGACCACAGGGTCAAGCCAGAGGCAGCAGAGAGCACAAGATGGCCATCGACTTATGGCCTGTGTGGGATCAGACTGTCAGAGCCAAGGGTCGAGGCCCCGCTTTCTCTGCCAGACCTGTTCCTCCCCATCCTTCCAGAAAACAGCACAGCTGCACACCCTGCTGCTCCACCCAGAGACTCCAAGCCCTGCCCGCACCCTCCTTACCCACCCTGCCCATCCGGTCTGCACCGTGGGTGTCCACACCAGGACAGCTTCCGGGCTGTGCCAAGTGCACGTGTGTGTGTCGGTGGCCTGGTTGTGACAAGGTCTCGGGAACTTCCTGCTCTCCTGGTGCAGGGGGAGAAAGCGGAGAGCTGGCTTCAGCCATGGTGAGGGTGTGAGTCCCACCAGTGTCGCCAAAGGGAGTGTCCCTGTCTAGTGTCCCTGGACAAAGGGAGTAGGGCGCAAGAGCCGGGGTTGTCACAAGAGAACAATCAGGACCAGGGACGCCAAAGTGGAAACGGGAGCAGGGTGGGGTGGGGGCACGGGGACTGACTGCCCGAGAAACCGCAGCTTCAGGGGGAGCCTGCCAAGACTGAGCTGGAAGGACACAGGTGTGTCCAGGGACAGTCCCGCTAGCAACAGGGACATGGTCACAGACGTGAGTGGTTGGTGTGTGTCCAGAGGAGCCAGGGTGGATTACGGAGGGAGGGGCACAGGTTTGCAAGCCACAGAGACCAAGCACAGCGCCCGCCTCCACAGCCTGGCTCTGGGGTGCCACTTCTGCAAGGGGCTGTCGCAGTCGCAGCAAGGGCCAGGGGCAGGGGGACACCCTGAGGACCCAAGGCCCCCAGAAGGAGGGCGGCCTGGAGGGGGCAGTGGGCCAGGCTGAGGCTGCAGCCGTGGAGACCGGGCTAGCTCCCGGTGGAGGCCGCAGGTGTGGCTGGCCCAACGCACTGCCCAGGGAGGAGACATCAAGTGGTTTGAGCTCAGGCTCCCCCGCATTCCAAGACCACCTAAACGGAGGTCACCAGGCCAGCTCTTGGTGCACCAACAGCACTGGTCTCTACCAGTCTCGGGGAGGGGTTGCTGTCCCAGGCTGAGGCCACGGGCTGTGCAGACCAAGAGGCGTGGGGGTATGTCCCATCCTGCCACCCTGTGGCTTTGGAGACGATCTCTGTGGGGGCCAAAGGGGTACCCCCCTAACAGCACTGAAACTGCTCTTCAGGCATGAGGAGACTTGGTGGGGAGCAAGGAGTGCCGGGCCCCCGAGGTCTCTCTGCTGTCTGCTGTGGACACTACAGAAATCAGAGAACACAAATTAAATTACAGCAGCCCAGACCACTGGTCCCTCCCAACACAGCACCAAGCGAGGAGGGACACTGCTTAAGAGCTGAGGGCAGCCCCCCATGGCCAGGACCTCTCTCTTTGTGGTGGGTGCAGGTTGGGTGTTGGGGGTCAGGCCCACTGAGCCCATCCATCTCCTGCAAGCCAGACTTGGGTCAAGTTGAGTTTCCACCCCTCAGTGGAATCTGACCAAGGAGCTCCCTCCCAGCAGGCACCTCTGCTCCTCTGCTCATGCATTTCTTTTCTTTCTTTTTTTTTTTCTTTTTTTTTACAGGCAGAATGGACAGAGAGAGAGAGACAGAGAGAAAGGTCTTCCTTTGCATTGGTTCACCCTCCAATGGCCGCTGCGGCCGGCACACTGCAGCTGGCGCACCATGCTGATCTGATGGCAGGAGTCTCCCATGGAGTGCAGGGCCCAAGCACCTGGGCCATCCTCCACTGCACTCCTGGGCCACAGCAGAGAGCTGGCCTGGAAGAGGGGCAACCGGGACAGAATCCGGTGTGCCGGAGCCACTAGGCGGAGGATTAGCCTATTGAGCCGCGGCGCCGGCCTTGCTCATGCATTTCTAAATGTGGTTCCCTTCACTGCCTGTCACTGATGGAGGCTGTTGGCCAGGGTCCTGGCTGAGACCCTTGCCAGACGTCTGCACAGGGCACAGGCTTCCTTAGAACACCTGGCAGCTCAGGCTTCCACAGGTGATGTCCCTGAAGGGAGCGGACTTCTCCTTAAGACCCGGCCTTGGAAGTCACCCCACAGTGCTTCTGCCATGTCCCATGGTCACCATCCCCTTTAAGGTTGCCTCACTTCAAAAAGAGAAGGCAGGTACCCACTTCTCGAGGGGAGGAGTGCCCCGACCTTGTGGCTATGTCTTAGGGATGCCAAACCCGGCTAGGGCAGGTGGATTTGCTGTCTGCACATGGGGCCACAGCACCTCCCGTGATGCTGGCTGTCAGGAAAGACAGGGCAGGGGCCACAGAGCCGTGACAGGGAGGAGCCACGTGGGCAAGGTGGACAGGACTGCTGGGCTGCATGGGTGGCTCTGGGCACTGGGGGGTGTGTACATGCTTGGGGAGCCCCTTCCCCCAGGGCCATGGGCCTGGAGCCGTCCCTCGGGCCAGGGAGACGGGAGCAGGTGCTCCCCACTGGCAAGCCTGGCATTTGCCAGCACTGCTGGGGGAGCACTTGGGGCCTCAGGGTGCAGCCCCCCAGGGGCCTCGGGAAGTGAAACTCCATCAAGGCCAACTTTCTCGTCTGCTGTTTGAGGTTGGCGTTTAGCGGCTCCCCTGCTAGAGGAGAGGCCAGCAAAGGCCCGGCAGCTGGCAGGGGCCTTGAGGCACTGAAACCCTCCCGGGGGGGATGTGGGAGAGCTGGGGACACGGCTCCCCGACGACCCCTGGGCGGGGATTCCCAGGCTGGGGGATGGGCCGCGAGCTCACAGGGTCCTTCTCCTTTAGCATTGCCCCCACCCCGGCGGGGGGAGGGTGGGAAGTCAGCCTGGGTTTTGGTGGCAGCATCACCAGGAAAGCTCCGTGTGACCTTCGGAGGCCACTTCCCCCTGCAGTGCTCGGTTTCCTCATCTGCTAAATGTCAGCGCGAATGATCTTTCAGGCCCATGGCCCCCCCACCTCACCAGAGACAGCGTCACCCTGCACCTGTTGTCTCACCCCTGCCCAGAGCCTGCTGGCTGGACACTTGCACAGGAGATGCCCACAGATGAGGGCCTGGGGTCAGCCCAGGGCCACCCTGACCTCAGCGGGGTCACTCTGCAGCAGCTCCAGCTGCCACCCCCAACTTGCTGCACTCACAGGGAGATGGGGAGAGAACGGAAGGCCCTGGGGTGACCCAGCACCACTGCAGGGGACACCCTGGACACCCCACTCCCTCCTTCCCCAGGGTCGGGGCACTCTTATCTCTCAGAACCGCTGTCCAGGCCCCCATGGGCACGAAGGGCAGGAGTGTGGGAGAGGCCCCATCCTGCACGTACTGCAGCCAGGGTTCTCCTTGGGGCTTGGCACAATGGCCGTGGGTCACTGTGGGCAGCCGTGGGTCACTGTCGCCAGGCTGCAAGCTCCCTGCCGGCAGCACCACAGCTCACTGCTGTCATGGCCAAGGCAGGGGACAGCGACTTGCGTGGGGAAGTGTCCAGTAAGTAACTGTTGGGTGATCCAATGAATGCTGTTAAAGCACTTTTAAGCCAGTGGAGAAGATCAGACACATACAAGTCCTAGGACCAAAAGCCGTCCGTGTCACTCAGTACGCATTAGGAGTCTGCCGGCTAACATATCCTGGGCACTAACCCTATGCCAGGCTAAAGTCGCCCGACTTAGCAAATAGGAATACAGGATACCCAGCTAGATTTGAACTTCGGAGGGACAAAGCAGGACTTTTTAGCCTGAGTGTGCCCGGGGCAGTGTGAGTGCCCTGCATTTTATCTAGTAGCCCAGTCCGTAAGGCTCACTCCAGCTTCTGACGGGTGTGTGTGTGTGTGTGTGTGTGTGTGATGAGGAGAAGGCTGCCCCTTTACAAGCAAGCACTGAGGTCCAGAAGAGGTAAGGAACTGCTCCAGGGGGCGTGGCTGACGAATAGCCCCACCAATGCTCAGTCCTGGGCAGCTGGAGCCCCAAGCCTGTGGCAAAACCCTGGGGATCTCGTGCTCCCCAATGGCACCCACAAGCGTGCTGGGTGCTGGCTCTGGGGTCCAACAGCGACAGGTCACTCACCAAGAAGGACAACAGCTTGGCCAGGGTGGACCAGCAAAGCTTCCCAGCGGAGATAGAGGGAAGGGGGTGAGACAGAGAGGGTGGGCAGTGGCCCCTGGGGGGAGGACTCAGAGTCAGACCAGGGCCCACTCCCAGATGAGACCACACCTCTGAGCCTTGACTCTGTAAAATGGGTGCAAATAGCACAGATCCAGTCTCTGAGTGAAATCCCCCGGGGGCTGTAGTGTTTTGGAATTCAGAAAAGCACAAGAAACAGAGGTGACAGAGCACCCAGTTTTGTCCAGAGACCTGAAGAGACCTGCGGGGCACGCACAGAGGGTGCCCGCCCTTCCCGCCTGCAGGGGACTAGGGAGGCATCCAAAGAGTTTCCAGAGAGTACGCGGCCGGGCCCTGGGCAGCCGGGGCGGCGAGCAGGCGTTCCGGGGCTGCCTGCACGCTGAGTCAGCGGGCCCCACAGGAATGCGGCCGAGCCAAGGGGCAGCAGGGGGCGGCGGGCAGGCGAGGGCACGGTCCTGCCCGGGACTCACAGGACCCAGTACGGGCCCCTGCAGGCCCCGCGGGCATGCACCTGCCCTGGCCCCTGCTGTCCCCTGCAGGGCAGACGCTGGGGCTTCCAAGGGGAGGCGGGGTATGGGAAGAAACAGTATTTCATCCTTTGCCTTACTAATAGTCTAGTCCCATGCCTCCAAGATGTAAAAATACAACCAACTTGGAGAGATTCACACACCCTTGCTCATAGCGGCATTGCTCACCTTTGCCAAGTGGGGAGGGGTGGGAGGAAGAAGAGGGGGAGAGGGAAACATGACTTGGAGGGGGCGAGCAGCCAGCACTGTGCTAGACGAGACGTGACGCCAAGCGAAGTGAGCCACAGAACGCGGGCCACTGCAGGACTCTGCTTCTGCCAGGAGCCAGAGTGCTGGCTGCCAGCGCCCAGGGGAAGAAGGAACAGGGAGCTGCTGTTGCCAGGGTGCTGTTTCAGGGTTTTTAAAAGATTTACTTATTTATTTGAAAGGCTGAGTGACAGAGAGGTGAGAGAGAGAGAGATTGATAGAGATCTTCCATCATTCCCCAAATGGCCACAACACCCAGGGCTGGGCCAGGCTGAAGCCAGGAACCTGGAACTCCGTCCGGGTCTCCCACCTGAGTGGCAGGCGCCTGTTCTGCTACCTTTCCAGGAGCAGTGGCAGCCATGGTGGAAGGAGCCGTGTGATATGGGATGCCCGCCCCGCAGGCCGCAGCTTAACCCACTGCACCACAACACTGGCCCTGATATGTCTTTAAAATCTTTCATTTTATCTAGATTTTACACTGGCCACAATATGCTAGTGTGATGGGGTATGCTGCTGACATAAATAATTTCTTGGGATACACTCTCACATTATTCACTTATTTAATTTACTTGAAAGGCAGAAAGATGGACGGATAAGCGAGAACTATCTCCCAACTGCTGGTTCACTCCCCGAATGCCTGCAATGGCTGGAGCTGGGCCAGGCTGAAGACAGGAGCTGGAAGCTCAAATCTAGGTCTCCCATGCGGATGGCAGCCATCACCTGCTGCCTCCCAGGATGCACAGCAGCTGGGAGCTGGGCAGGAACCCAGGGCCTAGAACATGGGCTGCAGGCGTCTTGAAGGGCTTCTTGCCAAACACTCACCCCCCCATTCTCACGTTATTTTGCGGTGAGGGAATCACTTACTCTTGGTGACCCCTTTCCTTCCATCCCGCCCAGGGACGACAGGGTGCTGTGTGCATTCTGGGGTTCCCCAAGTCCAGCATGGTGAGGAGGGCGCCAAGTCCAGCATGGTGGTTTGTGGCAGGTGCTGCTCTCAGCTCTGGGCTCTCCTGGCCCCCGCATAGGATGGGCTTGGCCCACTCCCTGGGGAAAGGCCCTTCACTGATTCCCTCTCTGGTTGGCTCTTTCCTCGCCTTTATCAATCGTCATTGTCCCTGTTTCCCGCCAGACATCCCCTGGGCCTGCGTGTGACATCCAGGATCCCAGGTGACCCTCCCCTGTCCTGTGAGCAGCAGCCGCTCAGGACTTCCCTCGGCTCAAGAGGAAACAGGCTCCGGGAGGCCCCGTGACATCAAACTCTCTTTGCCCAACTCGAGTCTCTGCTACAGTTGCTGCACAGCCCTACCAGGTAGGTTCAGGGAGCCAGGCTGTCGCTGACTTCAGCAGGTGACACCGTGGGGGCACAGAGGCTCCAGGGGTGGGGGGGATTGAGGGTGCAGCCCTTGCCCTGAATGGGGGCAGCTGCAGAGCAAGGCCAAGGGCAGGAGCAGACACTGAGAGCTTGAGAGTCCCACTGGGCCCTGCTGTCCACCCCCAGCCGATGGGCAAAAGGAGCTTCCGCCCCGGGAAGGGAAGACATCGGCTATCAGAGCCACTGAAGCCTGGGTGCTCTGGGGGCAGGAAGCGACCACACTTTGTGCTGTCTCTCGCCCCTCCTCTGACTAGGCCTTTCTATTGGCAAACTCCAGCGTCGTTTGAGCTGAATCCAAAGAAACGGAATCTGGACACCCAGCGCAGGCCAGGGTCGGGTGGGGAGCACGGGCCGGGCCCCCTGGGGCAGGTACTGTTGGCCGCAGAGCTCAGTTCCGATGACCCCAGCCGTGGCTCCACGACCATCAGTGAACACCCCTCAAATTCAGTCTGCGCCCCTTTGGCTCATCCAGCTCTGGCCCTGCTCCTCTCTGTGCTTGTGCCATGAGTTTGGTCCTACTGCTCCCAGTGCACCCAACACCCTCCCCTGCCCATCTCCCCAGATCAGACAACTCCAACCCTGCGCATCCTTCACGGTCCAGCCGGGATGCTGCCTCCTCCATGGAGCCTTCCTTGATCCCCTTAAATGGAACCTTCTCTGAACTCCCCACAGCCTTTGGTTCACCCCTCTCTGAAGGCTTCTTCCCTTATCCCACCAGCCCTGGTTGGTACTGGCCCCCCCACCCTCTATTCCCGCTTCGGAACCTAATGCCTCCATTTCCCTTGGGACACTGAGCCCCACGTTTACTCCTTTGGTCCAGAGCAGGCTGACTCTGCCCAGGAGCCAGAGGGGCAGGTGACCCAGGCCTCAAAACCACAGCACCATCTTTCTTCCTACCTTCCTCCATCCCCCTGTTCCCCACTCGCTACTGTGACCCGTTCAGGCTTGGGCCTGGGACCCAATCGGAACCAGAATTAAGCCAGTACTTCTCTGACGTCCCCAGGAGAGGGCCTGTCGTTTCCACTGGGACTGGTGTGAGGCAGGATACAATCGCTCCAGGAATGAATCCCAAACAGGGAAACAGAGCCAGCAGATCGCACGCTACACGTAAGGACCCGGATCTAGCCAAGCTTGAAGCTGGAATCTCTCCGGGGTCAGGAGGAAACATTCCCTTCTGAGTTAGGCTTGGTGTCGCCTAACTCAAAGCATGGCCTTGGGACTCAGCTAATTGAGGCAAGCAATGCAACAGAGAGGGCGTTTCAGCTTTGATAAACTTCTTTAGAATTCTGCAATCAGCTCTGTCAAGGCTGCTTTAATTTTGGCACACACACACACACAATAATTTTTAAAAACAACACTTGAGTCTGAGTTGCTCTCCAAAGTGAGAAGCACACCAGTGTTTTCCCCCTGGAGGTCCTCGCTGGCTCTGGGCTCCTAGCCTTTGGATGTGAAAAGCTCCTGATGCTCTCCCTAGTGCTCTGTTTCCCTGTAGCTAATGTCCTACTCCAGCTTACAGGATGGAAGCTTCTGGAAGGCAGGTGCTCTTGCCTTTGTGTTCACACGGCACCAAACACAGGGCCAGGGGCACAAATGCTCAGGGAGGGTGTGCAGAACAGTCTGGAGGCAGAGTGGACTCTCTCCCTGTCGCAGCCCTCCCGGGACCCTGCACCCCTCCCCAGGCCTGCCCCTGCACTAAGCAGCCCTGAACACATCTTCCTGCTCCTGCTGGCCTTACCAGGCAGGGATTGCCCAGACCTCAGGAGTGTGCTGTCCCCAGACACATCTGAAAGGCCCCATGAGGCCTGCAGAGACTTCCAGACACCTGGGTGGCCTCTGAGCCTCAGCTTCTAGCAACTGGGCAGGGCAGGGAGACAGAAAGACCCCCACGAAACAGGTATGGCACCAGCAACAGGGAGACTTGACCCAGGGCAGGGTTGGGACTGTGGCCAGAAGCTGGGGCAGCCCCCAGTGGTCCCAGCTTGCTTCTGGCAGCTTGAGCTGTGGACAGGCCCTCAGCATTGGCCTTCCTTAGAGCACCACACAGTCTGTGAACCAAACAACCTGAAGGAGGGGCAGGCACGGTGGCACAGAGCGTTAGGCCCCTGCCTGGGACACGTGCATCCCATATCAGAGTCCAGCCTCTGCTTCTTATTCAGCTCCCTGCTAACGTGCCTGGGAGGCAGCAGACGATGGCCCAAGTGCTTGGGCTGTTCCCACCCACGTGGGAGACCCGTTGGAGCATTGCTGGCTCCTGCCTTCTGCCTGGCCCTGCCCTGGCTATTGCAGGCAATTGGGGAATAAACCAGCAGATGGAAACCTCTCTCTCTCTCTCTCTCTCTCTCTCTCTCTCTCTCTCTCACCTCTCTGCCTTTCAAATACCTCAGTAAATAATGCTTTTTTAAAAAGTCTGAGGGACATCAGGCTGTCGACAAACAAGTGAGTGGACACAGCCATGTCCAGGGGCCTGCTACTGCTGTATATTCCCTCCAAATGACCGTGGCTTCTGAATACAGCCAAGGCGTACCTCTTGTGTATGCAAAGCTGCAGGCCGGGCAGTGCCCTGGTCACCTGTCCCTTGCACGATGGCCCAGTGAGAGGCTGTCTTTCTAGGGGCTCCATTACTTCAAGCCATGGCCTCTGGGGTCACCATCAGAGAACAGAGCAGGAGGGTTGGACACCAGCATTTAGTGCTTTAGTCTGGAAGCAACAAACGTCACCTCCATTCGCAGCCCACTGGTCGAGGTTTGTCACGTGGCCCAGACCGCCGGCGGGGAAGGCTGAGGCACTGATGGGTCATCAGTGAGTACTGAGTGCCTCTACCACACCAGTGTCCCAGCAGGAGAGGCACAGGCTGAACAGACAGCTTCAAACCCGGGCCGTCTGTTCATGCGCCAGCTGTGTGGTCTCGGGAAACTGCTGCACTTCTGAGCCTTGCTTCCTGCCTGTGCAAAACGGGGATAAGGGAAGAGTCCCCTCCTCAGTAGGTTGTTGGGAAGATAAGTCAGATAATGATTATCAAAAGTTCTTACTGGGGTCGGACTTCGGGCCTAGTGGTTGCGATGCTGGCTAAGACGCTCGCCTCCTACACTGGGGTGGCTGCTCCCCATTCCCGCTTCCAGCTAACGCGCACCCTGGGAGGCAACAGGTGATGGCTCAGGTGGCTGAGTCCCTGCCACTCACGTGGGAGACCTGGATTGAGTCCCCAGTTCCTGGCTTCATTCAGCCCTGCCCAGCCCAAGCCTTTGTGGGGATTTGGAGAGGAAACTGAGGATGGGAGCACTCTCTCTCTCTTTCTTTCTCTCTCTTAATTTTCCAAAAAAATTTTTTTGAAAAGAAAAAACAAAGTGATACCCAGCAGATAAGCGGTGAGCATCTGACAAATGGACACATTTGTCTCCGTGTGCTTAGAAAACACTGAAGATGTTCAACACGTGATTTAGAACACGGCTGAGACGTCCGCAAACTTGCCTTGGGCCCCCACTCACCTTTCGCAGCTGGGCCCCTTCTCCTCTCTTACCCAGGGCTCCTGGTCTCCACCTGCCCTCCTCTAAGGACAGTGTCTGCCCCTCCCCGGTCTCAGCGCCGCTGGTGGGGCCCAAGCCTTGGCTGACGGTTGAAGGAGTACCGGGTATTGGTGAGCAAGTTAAGAGAGGGGGACACCCTGCCCTTGCTTTGTGGCAAATGGGGGCCTGGAGAACAGAGACCTCAACGTGGCTCTTGAGACCCCAGAGAAGCTTCTTGGAGGCCGTCAGCTGCAGGAAAGCGTCCAGGAGGCGGGGATGCAGGAGTGGTGAGTGAGGTGGGGAGGGTGGGAGAAAATCCTGAGCCTTCTCAGAGATGGACGGGCCTGCGGAGCCCACACTGGGGGGTGGCGGTGGGGGTGGGGAGCCATCGCTCACAGGCAAACAGCCCTCTGCAGCTCACCAAGCAAGGCCACCGAACTGGTGAACAGGAGACACAGCAGGGCCAGCAGAGTCTGCGTCTCCTCTCCAATGATGAGTTGTCCCTAGGAAGCAGACACTGAGCCAGGGACATTCCCCAGCCCCCCACCCCACCCCAGCCTCCGAACAAGTTCTTGCTCATGGGATGTTGTAACCTGTGTCACTGCTGGGCCAAGGCTTTTGAGAAGTGATGATGTCATTTGTGTACACCAGATGACAGTCCCACCAGGGGATGGGGGGAGCCTCACTAAGCCATCACATGGAGGAAAGTCACCTGCAAGCCAGCAACGCCTGCTTTGCACCTGTGCATGAGCGAGGTACAAGCAGCGCGTATTTGAGGGGTTACTTCTGAGAGCAGCCAGAACTGTCTTCAGGAGTAGCGAGCGCACTGTTGGTGCAGGAGCTCGGGGAGCACCGTGAGGGGTTCATGAGCATCGCTATGCCCCCTGCACCCCCCGTCCTGCAGCAGGGTAACCTGGGAATTCTCTTGCTCTCTTCTCTCCCTCTCCACCCACGCTTCCCCACCCCCACACCCCCGGATGGGTGGGGTTAGGGCTTATCCAGTCTTCTCCTTGCTGAGAATCCTTTCTCAGAGCATGAGCTGGAAGTTTTCGCCCTTTGTTGTGTTGCCTGGCTGGGCCCTCGGAGGGTGGAGCCCGTGGGAGGGAGCTGTGCGGTCACGCTCAGCAGATGGAGAGGAGCTGCCGCCCCCGGGGTTGGGCTGGGAACCGTGCAGTGGAGGGAAGCCCAGGAGATTCAGCCTCTGTGTGTTCCCTGCTGGCTGAGCCAGCTGAGGACCAGGGCCCTGGCGGCTGCTTCCGCCTCCCTCCCCCACCCCGCCACCTGCGGTCAAGGGTCCTGCCCACAGAGGGCCACAACGTTCCAGACCACAGAGGCAGCAATCCCACCAGGGTGGTTGAATGATGCGCTAAGCAGGTTCTGGAGAGCTGCAGCACTCACAGCCTGTTGGCATTGACCTAGGAGAATGCTGAAGAACATCCCTTCCGGGGAACAGCACAGAGACCTGGAGTCAGCCTTCCACACCCTGAGATGCGAACGGCCCCTCCCCCTCAGCTGCCTACAGCCAGGGGCGGGGCCACACCTGGGAAATCCCAGTGTGCTCTCTTCTGCCACTGTCCTGGCATTCTGCTCTGCTTTGAACAGAAAACAAAATTTTAGGGGCTGGCACTGTGGCATAGTGGGTAATGCCACTGCCTGCTATGTCGGCATCCCACATGGGAGCCTGTTAGGCTGCTCTACTTCTGAACCAGCTCTCTGCCACAGCCTGGGAAAGCAGTGGAAGATGGCCCAAGTGCTTGGACCCCTGCACCCATATGGGAGACCTAGAGGAAGCTCCTGGCTCCTGGCTTCAGATTGGCGCAGCTCCAACTGTTGCAGCCATCTGGGGAGTGAACCAGTAGATAGAAGACCTCTCTCTGTCTCTCCCTTTCTCTCTCTCTCTCCCTCCCTCCCTCTGCCTCTCTGTAATTCTGCCTTTCAAATAAATAATAAATAAATCTTTTAAAAAAAGAAAATGCAATTTTAAACATTCCCATCTATGGGAAGGTTGTCAGTTAGGATGCCCACCTCCCTTACCGGAGTGCCTGGGTTCCTGGGTTCAAGGCGCAGTTCCACTCCCAAGTCCAGGTTCCTGATAATGTATGATCTGGGAAGCAGCCACAGATGGTTTAAATGTTTGAGTCCCTGTCACCCACATGGGAGACCCAGATTGTTTCCGGCTCCTGGCTTCGACCCTGGCTTCGACCCTGGCTTTGACCCTGGCCTCAACCCTGGCCTCGACCCTGGCCTAGCCACAGCTGTTGCAGGCATTGAGGAGTGAACCAGCAGAAGGGAATTCTCTGTATCTGCCTCTCAAATAAATAAATAAAATCTCAAAGAGAAATTTCCATTTACAATAGTCTTTTTCTTAAAAGATTTTTTAAAATTTTTATTTGAGAGGTAGAGTTACAGACAGTGAGAGGAAAAGAGACAGAGGTCTCCCATCCACTGGCTCACTCCCCAAATGACTGCAGCAGCTGGGGGTGGGCCAATCCAAAGCCAGGAGCCAGGAGCTTTTTCTGGATCTCCCATGTGGATGCAAGGGTCCAAGCACTTGTGCCATCTTCTGCTGCTTTCCCAGGCCATAGCAGAGCTGGATCAGAAGAGGAGCAGCCAGGACATGAGCCGGTGCCCATATGGGATGCTGGTGCTGAAGGGTGGCGGCTTAGCCTACTATGCCACAGCACCAGCCCCTCCTGGTGTTCTTATGAGATGACCCCATGAAGTGTTCAGACCCAAATAAGCCCCTGCTGCTTCCACAGTGGGCGCAAGCCTCAGAGCCATGGAGACAACCCAGTGGCCACAGGGTACCTTGCTTTGGGGTTTGAGGACATTCCCAGGGTTCCCACATCTCTTACTGTCCCTTCCTTGCTCATCTGTCCCTCTTGTACCCTGTCTCAGAGTCAGACCCAAGGCCACCATGGTTCTAATGAGTTGTACTGGTCCAGTCCACAAACTGCTGCTGCTCCACCACTTCCCTAGTCCTCACAGCAGGCTGGGAGGATTGTCCTGTGTTTATCCATCCCACTTGCCTCGGAGGCTGGAGACCTGCCTGGCCCAGGGTCACACAGCTGTGACGAAAGTTTTGATCTGTCAGGGAAGATGTCTGGTACAGGGGCTAAGATGCTTCTTGAGACGTCCGCATTCCATATTGGAACACCTGAGCTCAAAGGCTGGCTCTGTTTCTGATTCCAGCTTCCTGCTAATGCACACCCTGGGAGGCAGCAGGGGATGGATCAAGTCCTTGATTCCCTGCTACTTCCACGGAAGACCTGGATGCAGTTCCTGGCTTTGGCCTGGTGCAGTTCTGGCTATTGTGGGCATTTGGGGAGTGAACCAGCAGATGGACGATTTGTGTGAGTGTGTGTGTCTGTGTATGTGTTTCTGCATTTCAAATAAATTAAAAATTAAATAATTAAATAATAAAAAATCTAGGTCTGTGACTTCTGCCCTCAGCTGGCTCTGTTAAATCTGACACCCCAAGATGTTTGTGTGCATGTGTGTCTTGGCTCTTGTGACAAGGACTGGAGTGACCCTTGAAGGGCTCAGGGCCCTGCTGGGAGGTGCTGACAGGTGGTAACAGGTGCCTGGGGATCTGGACTTCAGTCTTTGCCCTGCTCGTCTCCTCCTGGACCATGCTGCCTCCAATATGAGGTGTCCCCTCCTGCCTCCTGCACCTGTTCCCTCCTCCCTAGCTGTCTCCTTACTGCCGGGGAAGAGCTAAGGCACCCACAGGGTGCAGAACCCAGGGAGCACAGTGGCGTAAGAGAAGGGCTGCTTTTTTTTTATATCAGAGCCTTTAGGGCATCTTTAATTTTTATTGTAAAGCAACTTATAATATGTGTAATTTCACAGAGAGAGCCAGCAGCCAGGTTCGGTTTCAGGGAAGAAGTTGTCAGATTCGAGGGAAGGGTGCTCGCGGCTGCCCGCAGTGATGTGGTGCCAAACCTAGGGCCAAGCAGGAGCATGGCAGGGGGGCGGGGCAGGAGAGGCTGGGGAGGAGCTTGGAGCAGCGGCTGGACTCCCACCAGGTAGGGCCGGCTTGGATTAAGGTTCTCATTTCTGTGGTGTTTCTGATGAAGCCCTTCCAGCTCCTCTGGCTGAGTTAGGCCGCACTGGCGTCCTGGCATTTTGTTATTTCCTTAGAAGCTGAGCTGGCGTCCAATAACAAAAGTGACCCCTCTGTCTGTGAACCAGGAGGAGGGGGCCAGGGTGAGGAGGACAGGCCACCCAGGCACTGAGGGTGAGTGGATCTGTTGCTGGGACCCTCTCCTAAGGACTTAAATCTAATCCTGGTGCTCCTCCGTGGCATCCAGTGGCTGCCCCAGGGTGGGTGGTAGCCAGGCAACCTCTCACGTTCCCCCTCAGGCCAGCAGGGCCCTGCCTCCCTGGACCACTGGAACCAGCTCTGCTGACTCAGCATCTGTGAGCTGATGTAGACTCCAAGGCTAGATCCAAGATTCAAATCCCTGTTGTGACACTGACTGCAGGAACCTGGACAAGGCACTTGAACTCTGGGCCTCAGTTTGCCAGTCTGTTAAATGAGGATGGGTACAGTAACACCCCTGGGAATCCCGTGACAGTCGGGTGAGGTGACAGCATACAGCCCTTGGAACAGAGTTTGGTGCTGGGGAGTATCGCGTTCCTCTTTGCTACCGAATGTGACACTGTCAATGATAAGATGCTAAACTCCAGAGTGGGCGCTATGGCACAGCGGGGGAAGCCACCGCCGGCAATGCCGGCATTCCACCTAGCAGCACCAGTTTGAGTCCCAGCTGCTACCCTTCGGACGCAGCTCCCTGCCAATGCGCTTGGGAAAGCAGCAGATGGCGGCCCAAGTGCTTGGGCCCCTCACCCATGTTGGAGACCCAGATGGAGTCCCTGACTCCTGGCATTAGCCTAGCCCAGCCTGGGCCATGGTGGCCATTGGTGGAGTTAAGCAGAAGGAAGATTCCTTTCTCTCTCTGTCACTGTGCCTTTCAAATAAATCAATAAAGACACTAAAGTGCAAAAAAAAAAAAAAATTTGCATCCCCAGAAATGAGGATATACAACAGGACTAGCGTAGAAAACACCACTGTGAACTCGGCCGCAGCAGGTGACAGCAACGACGAAAGGAACCGGTGCGTTCTGCTTGCCAGGCTCTGGGCCAAGGCCTGACAGCTGTCTCTCTTCAGCCTTTGCAGTGACCCTGTGAGGCAGCTTATAACACTGTCTTCACTGTGCAGGTGAGCAAACAGAGGCCCCACAAGATCACACGCCCTTGCACAAATGACACTCATTTTCTCATCACCTCGTTGGTGACGGTTCCACCCCTATGTGAGCTTCCTCTGATTTAGATGGTTTGACTCCATGGTTCCTGAACTTGGCTGCATGTTGGACTCACAGAGGAGCTTTATGGAATCTGGCACAGCGGTTAATACTGCTTGGGATGTCTGTATCTCATAGCCGAGTGCCTTCATTCGAGTCCTGACCCCACTTCTGATGCCAACGTCCTGGAAACGTGCACCCTGGGAGGCAGCAGTGATGGCTCCAGTACTGGGGTTCCTGCCCCTCAGGTGGGGGTCCAGGGTGGAGTTCCCAGCTTTTGGCTTTTATTTACTTATTTATTTGAAAGGCAGAGTTACAGAGAGAGGGAAAGACAGAGAGACAGATAGATCTTCCATCTGCTGGTTCACTCCCCAGATGGCTGCAACCAAGCTGAAGCTAGGAGCCTGGAACTCCATCCAGGTCTGTCACGTGGGTGGCAGGGTCTCAAGTATTTGGGCCACCTTCTGCCTTCCTAGGTACATTAGCAGAGAGACAGGTCAGACGTGGAATAGCTGGGACTCAAACCAGTGCCCATATGGGATGCTGGCATCCCACAGTGGGAGGCTTAACCTACTGTGCCACAATGCTGACCCTAGGAAAAAAATGTTTTTAAAAGAAAAAATTAAAAAAGGAAAGAAAGAATAAAGAACTTGTAATGCTTGGTCCCATCCCTAGAGATTCTGATGCAATTGCTCTGGGGTGTGGTCTGCGAATCAGGGACTTTGCAAACAGGCCCAAGAGATGCTAAGGGGGTGGGGTGGCCGGATGCCTTCTGCAAGTGGGACTCCAGGGGCCTCCCACCGTCTCACGGCTTCTCCCACTTGCCTGAGGTTTGCTGCAGCACACAGGCCTGCACGGCACAGTGAGGATGAATGCCTTACAACACGGAGGCCACAGGAGTGAGAGCGGCTGAGTCTCATTCCCACACCTGCTCCAGCAGGCCGGGGGCGGAGTCTCTTCTGCCCTCCTAGCGGGAGGGGGTTAGACAGAGGGGCGCAGGGAGAGGCAGAGAGAGGGAGGAGTGTCCCAACCTCAGCTGGGCTGCTGTGAGAAGGTGAAGGATCACCCTGTCTCTCCCCACCTGGCTCCCTGCAGCCACTTGGTGTAATGCCATTCTACTGAGAGCCAGTGTCCCAGGGCTGGGGACACAAACCCTGAGGCCCAGCCACCCAGCAGTCCTACAGCCTGCACCTCCGCAGAGGTCTAACCTGCCTTCTGGACTGTGTGTGCTTCACACAATCGTGTTACTACAAAGCTTGGTTCCCAGAAGACATCGCTGAGGTGATGAAGCAGCTCGGCACAAATTAGGAAGTGCTGACAAGTAGAGGCCATGGGGGTTGGGCTATTTATTGCAAAGAGAGTTTCTATAAGCGGCTGGTTTATCTGCAGTTAGATATTGTCGGAGAGAATAAAGTATTTCCTTTCCTGAGCGAGGAATGCAGAGCCAATGTAATGACGTCTTAACACATGCTACTTGAAGGGAAACCTGCTCTTGGGCTCCCAGTGAACGGACGGAGTTTTATAGTTCTCAGGGAAGGAAGAGATGGAAATTCCAAGGAAGAGACAGGAGGCGCAGCGAGTACTTTTAATGAGCTGCAGGAGTGAGTCCGGCTGGGCGTAGGGGGGTGTCCTGGCAGCAGCCTGAGGGTGGGGCCAGGAAGCTGGCCCTGGGTAAATGCTATTGGCTTCCCGTTGTTCCCAAAGTCATGGCTGAGAGCCTGGCAGCTGGGCAGCCTCAGCATGCCACGATGATTGCACAAACCACAGACATCCAGCACCAGCTCCACGGGGCCCAAACTCGACTCTTTTTTTGAATGTTAGAGCTTGCACATTTGAGGCCAAGCTCTGTTTGACACGGAGAGGAAGCGTATTTGGGAAAGGACAGACTTCTTCCAGGAAGTCTTTGGCACCCAGCCTTTCCCCAGTTCAGATTTGGGGGCACATCCAGAGCCAGGCACCAGCACAAAGCCTGCTCAGACACACTGTGGACCTTTCCAGATGGAACGCATCAGTCACCCCAAAATGTGCATCGGCTGAGGCTCTTTGGCCAGCCACGTGTGAGATGCCTGAGCAGGAGCTGGGCGGTAAGCAAAACGGGCATCGTCCCTGTTCTCTGAGGGACTGGGACCTTCCTGCGCTCTGTGCTCGAAGCTGGGGACTGGGAACCAGAGGTGAGTAAGACCTGCCCCATCTGCCAGGGAGATGGACGAAGGCCTGGCCTGACCACCTGCTGCTCATCCAGGATGGTCCCTGGCTCTTGATCCTGCTCATGGTGACCACTGAGCACCGCTGTAACCCTCCCTCACTTGATGGGCTGTCTGCTGGACCCAACCTCCAAATACTAATTTTCCTGACTACTGCGTTTTTGGCATCTCTTCATATTTTGCTCTGGAGGTGACCGCCTAACTCATCTAACCCTAATCCAGGCCCAGACAGACCTCTAACCGATGGTGGCGAACATTAACCTGCACGCCAGAGGGGGTGAGCCCCAGGAGAGTCCAGGGGGACAGTGGAGTGATCCCCAGCAGTGTTTCCCAAAGCGCGAGCTGAGGAACACTTTTGTGGACAAACACGCTTGGGGAGCCCAAATTCTCTGGTTGTCCCCCTGAGACATTCATGGAGGTGTGAGTGCCCCGAAGGCTTGGGCCACCTGCAGGAAGAAACGCTACTTTTCCCGCCCATCCTCTCAGCTGCCCAATGTTTCGGGAAGAGAATCAAGAGGGCACTCATCCCAGAGCCTCTTAGGGGTTCCTGTAAGAAAGAGAGTTCCTGGGGCGGATGACACAGCAGGTTAGGCCACCACTTGGGACACCTGCCTCCCCCATCAGAGAGCCAGTTCAGGTCCTGGCTACTTCGTTGCCTATCCAACCTCCTCTTACTGTGCCTGGGAAGCAGCAGATGATGGTGGGAAGTGCTTGGGTCCCTGCCACTCACACAGGAGATCTGGATAGAGTTCTTGGTTCTTGGCTCCTGCCTCTAGCCTGGCCCAGCCCTGGTGGTTGCAGACATTTTGGGGGAGTGAACCCGCAGATGAAAGATCTCTGTCTCACTGTCACTCTGCCTTTCAAATAAACAAATCTTTGAAGAAAAGAAGTAGAGTCCCCAGTCCTATGGCAGGCCCTCTGAGTCAGAGTCTGTACAGCCCAGGAACTGGGCCTCTGCTTGGCCCAGTGCCCTTGACTGTGATGAAAGTTCAAGTGGAGACCTCCAGATAAACCTTCAGGGCTCTTGACTTTTTCTCAGTGTTGTAAAGACCCGAAGATAAGTCTGACCAAAAGTCAGAAAGAAACCTAAGGGACAGGCATTTGGTGTAGTGGTTAAGAGATCACCTGGGATGACTGTATCCCAGATCCGAGTGCCAGGGCTCAAGTCCTTGCTCTGCTTCAAATTCCACCTTCCTGCTAATGCACCCTGGGTGGCAACAGGTGATGGCTCAATGGTTGGGTCTCTGCCACCCCATGCGATACCCAAAATGAGTTCCAAGCTCCTGGCTTCTGCCTGGCCCAGCCTAGCTGTTGTAGTATTTGGGGAGTGAACCAGAGAGTGGGAGATCTATTTTTTTTTAATTTCTCTGCCTTTCAAATAAATGAATATATTTTTTTTTTAAAGAAAGAAACCTAGACATTCCCCAGCTCATTCTACAAGGCCAGTACTACCTTGATACCAAAACCAGGAATCACAGAAAGAGAAAAACAGACCAATATATGTCATGAATACAAAATGCAAAATCCTCAACAACATAGTAGCAACCAAATCCAGCAACATATAAAAAGGATTATACACCATAATCAGTGAGACTGACTCCTGGGATGCAAGATTGGTTTAAAATCCAAAAATCAGGGGCCAGTGCTGTGGCATAGCGGGTAAAGCCACCTCCTGAAAGTGCCAGTATCCCAGATGGGCACCAGTTCGAATCCCAGCTGCTCCATTTCCAATCCAGCTCTCTACTGTGGCCTGGGAAAGCAGTATAAAATGGCCCAAATCCTTGGACCCCTGCATCCACATGGGAGACCTGGAAGAAGCTCCAGGCTCCGGATTTCAGATCGGGCCAGTTCCAACCATTGCGGCCATTTGGGGAATGAACCAGTGGATGGAAGGACCCCTCCCCCCGGCCTGTGTAACTATACCTTGCAAATAAATTTTAAAAAACCTTTAAAAATCCAAAATTAATATAATACTTCATCAACAGAATAAAAGAAAAATGTTGTCACTCGTCTGAGTATAAACAGAAAAAGCTTTTGACAAAATCCAACATCCCTTCATAATAAAAGCCCTCAACAAATTAAGAATAGGAGAGAATTTCCTCAGTTTGATGAAGGGCATCTACAGAAACCCACAGCCCACATCGTCTCTGCTGTGAGTGACTAAGAACAAAGCAAGGACGCACTCTTGCCATTTCTGTTCAGCGTCGCCCTGGAGGCTGCAGCCAGGAGGATTGACAAGGCACCCAGAGGGATGCCCACTTGAGGCAGCAGCCAAGTCACTGCTTGGGACATCTACATCCCATATCCGGTCAGAGTCCTGGCTACAGCGCCCCGATCCAGCTTCCTGCTCATGTGAACTCTGGGAGCAGCAGGTGATGGTTCAAGTACTTGGGTCTCTGCCACCATATGGGAGACCCAGACTGAGCTCTGGGCTCCTAGTTTTGGGCTAGCACAGCTCTGGCTGTTGCAGGCATTTGAAGACTGAATCAGTAGACAGTGGATGGAAGATCTCTCTCTCTCTCTCTCTCTCTCTCTCTGAACCTTTCAAACAGATATGAGTTAAATAAAAAATATTTTAAGAAACACTTAGATTGGAAAGAAAGAAGAAAAGCTGTGTTCACAGATGACATTATATTTTGTATAGAAACTCCTAAGGAAACCATGAAAAACTACTAAAATAATAAGTAAGTTTAGCAAGGCTGCAGGATACAAAAATCAGTCTACTTCTATGCAGTTGTGACTGAAAGTAACATTAAGAAAATAATTCCAGAGGCCGGCGCTGTGTGTGGCACAGCAGGTTAATGTCCTGGCCTGAAGTGCTGGCATCCCATATGGGCACCGGTTCTAGTCCCAGCTGCTCCTCTTCCGATCCAGCTCTCTGCTATAGCCTGGGAAAGCAGTAGAAGACAGCCCAAGTCCTTGGGTCCCTGCACCCACGTGAGAGACCCAGAAGCTCCTGGCTCCTGGCTTTGGATTGGCACAGCTCCGGCCGTTGCGGTCATCTGGGGAGTGAACCAGTGAATGGAAGACCTCTCTCTCTGTCTCTACCTCTCTCTGTAACTCTGTCTTTTAAATAAATAAAAATAAATCTTTAAAAAAATTCCATTTATGGGCCGGCGCCGCGGCTCAATAGGCTAATCCTCCACCTAGCGGCGCCAGCGCACCGGGTTCTAGTCCCGGTCGGGGCGCCGGATTCTGTCCTGGTTGCCCCTCTTCCAGGCCAGCCCTCTGCTGTGGCCAGGGAGTGCAGTGGAGGATGGCCCAGGTGCTTGGGCCCTGCACCCCATGGGAGACCAGGAAAAGCACCTGGCTCCTGGCTCCTGCCATCGGATCAGCGCGGTGCGCCGGCCGCAGCGCGCCGGCCGCGGCGGCCATTGGAGGGTGAACCAACAGCAAAGGAAGACCTTTCTCTCTGTCTCTCTCTCTCACTGTCCACTCTGCCTGTCAAAAAAAAAAAAAAATTCCATTTATAATAGCATTAAAAGAATAGAATACTTAAGGATATATTTAACAAGAAAAATATAAGCACTATACTCTTGAAAACTATAAAATGTTGTTAAAAGAAATTAAATAAGCTCTTTTAAATGGAAAGAAATTCCATATTTGTACACTGAGAGACAATATTATTAAGATGACAATACTCCCCAAATATCTATAAACTCGGCACAATCCAATGAAAATCTCATCAGGTTCACTTCCAGAAATTGATAAAAAATTGATAAACCAATTCTAAAATTCATATGGAGATCCAAGGGATCCAGATCCAAAACAGTCTGGAAAAAGAACAGAGTTGGAGAACTCACACTACCCTGTTTCAAGACTTAAGGTACAGCTACCGTATTCTAGATAGTGGGTACTGGCTGAAGGATGGGCATACTGATCGATGGAATAGAACCGAGACTTCATAAAGAGCCTCACCTTTATAAACAATTGATTTTTGGCATGGATGCCAAAACAATTCAACAGAGAAAAGATTTCAACAAATGGTGCCAGGAGAACTGATGTCCATGTACAGAAGAATTAAGCTGGGTTCCCTACTTCAGATTGTATGCAAAGTTAAAAATGAGTCTAACACCTAAATGTCACGGCTAAATCTGTAAAGCTCTTAGAAGAAAATGTAGGAGTCAATCTTTGTGAGTTTGGAATAGGCAGTGGTTTCTCAGATGAAAGCAGAGCAACGAAAAAAATAGAGAAGTTGAACTTCCTCAAAATTTAAAACTTTTGTTCTTTGAAGGACACCATAATGAAAGTTCAAGGCAACCCACAGAATGGGAGAAAAATATTTGCAAGTCACGTGACTGATAATAGCCTAGTATCCAGAATATAAAAAGAACTCTTAAACTCAAAAACAAGACAATCAGATTTAAAAATGAGTAAAGGATTTGAATAGACATTTCCCCAAAGAAGATATTCAAAGGAATAATAAGCTTCATTAGTCGTCAAAGAAATACAAATCAAAACCATATTGAGATGCCACACTTGTTAGGATTGTTATAATAATAATTTTTTTCTCACTACCCTACACTGCTTCTCTAAAATTCATTTTGGAGTTCAACCAGGAGATTTCTGGTTATTAAAAGAACTAATGAAACTTATTCTTTTTTTAAAAAGATTTATTTATTTATTTGAAAGTCAGAGTTACACAGAGAGAGAGGAAAGGCAGAGAGAGAGAGAGAGAGGTCTTCCATCCGTAGGTTCACTCCCTAATTTCCCGCAACAGCCAGAGCTGTGCCGATCCGAAGCCAGGAGCCAGGAGCTTCTTCCTGGTCTCCCATGTGGGTGCAGGGGCCCAAGGACTTGGGCCATCTTCTACTGGTTTCCCAGGCCATAGCAGAGAGCTGGATCGGAAGTGGAGCAGCTGGGTCTCGAACCAGCACCCGTGTGGGGTGCTGGTGCTTCAGGCCAGGGTGTTAACCCGCTGCACCACAGCGCCAGCCCCATTATAATAATAATTTAAAAGACAGACAACAACCACCTTTCAATGTGGTTCTTGGCCATCTGTATATCTTCCTTAGTGAAGTCTCCAAATATTTTGCCTATTTTACAAGTTGAGCTCTTCATCTTTTTATGATTGAATTGTAGGGGTTCTTCAAATATTCTGCATACAGATCCTTTATCAGGTACGTTTTGCAAATGTTTCCTTCCAGTATGAAGCCTGCCTATTATTTTCTGAGTGGTGTCTTTGATGAGAAGACACCATTTTTTACTTTGATGAAGTGTGATTTATCAATCTTAAAAAATAGTTACGGCTACCTGTGTTCTATCTGAAGAATCCTTTGCCAACTCTAAGTTCCAAAGAAATTCCTCAATGTTTTCTCTAAAAAATCTATGGCTTTTAGCTTTAGATTAATTTCTATGGTCTATTTAAAATCATTTCTTGTCAATAGTGTGACCAAAGAGGGGTTGACGTTTATTTTTTTCCATATGGACATTCAGTTGAAAATATTTTCTTTTTCCTATTGGATTGACTTGCAGCTTTATAAGGAATCGAGGACTTAGTTTAACTGTGTGTCTGTTTCTAAGTTCTCTCTTCTATTCTGCTGATCTGTTTAGCCTTGTGATAGTGCCACAGTGTCTTGATTACTTTAGCTTTATAATGAATCATGAAGCCATGATTTTGATTTATAATGATTTATAATGAATCATGAAGACAATTTTGTTATTTTTTAAAAATAAATTTAGTTATTTCTTGTTTTGAAAGAGAGAGAAAGATGTCTTCCATCTGCTAGTTCACTTCCTAAGGCCTGCAACAGCTGGAGCTGGTTCAAGCCGAAGTCAGGAGCCAAGAACTCTGACTCTGGGAGCCAAGGCCATCATCTGCTAGCTCCCAGGGTACACATCAGCAGGAAGCTGGAGGGGAAGCAGAGGCGGGACTTGATCCCAGGTCTCAGACTTGTGATTGGAGCATCTCAAGTGGTGGTTTAACCCTCTGCACCACAACACCCGCCCCTTATTCCTTTTCAAGATGATTTGGATATTCTGGGGCTTTTACATCGTAATAACATAAAAATGTTATTCAGTTTATACAGCAGAGTCTCCTGGAGTTACGACGAAACTGAGTTGGGTCCAGAGGTAATTCTGGTGGGAACTGTCATCTCAACGATTCCGAGTCTTCTAATCCATGAACACAACTCTTCATTGATTTAGGTCTTCTTGAGTTTCTCTCAGCGATATTTTGTGGTCCTAAGTGTGGATGTCTGACATAGCTTTTGTGAAATTGATATTCTGTGAGTTTTTTTTTTTTTAAGATTTATTTATTTATTTGAAAGGCAGAGTTACAGAAAGAGAGGGAAAGAGAAAGAAATCTTCCATCCGCTGGTTCACTCCCCAAATGGCTGCCATAGCCGAAGCTGGGCCTGGCTGAAGCCAGGAGCCAGGAGTTTCTTCCAGGCCTCCCACATGGGTGCAGGGGCCCAAGTGCTTGGGCCATCTTCCACTTTTTCCCAGGCCATGGCAGAGAGCTGAATTGGAAGTGGAGCAGCCAAACAGGCACCCATATGGGATGCTGGTACTGCAGGCGAAGGCTTTATCTGTTACACCACAATCTTGGCTGTGTGAGTTTTTAAAAAGGTTATTATAGGGGCCAGCACTGTGGCACAGTAGGATACTCCTCCTCCTCCTATTCCTATTCCCATACGGGCGCCAGTTCTAGTCCCGGCTGCTCCTCTTTGGATCCAGCTCTCTGCTATAGCCTGGGAAGGCAGTGAAAGATGGCTCAAGTGCTTGAGCCCCTGCACCCATGTGGGAGACCCAGAAGAAGCTCCTGGCTCCTGGCCTCGGATTAGCCCAGCTCCGGCTGTTGCAGCCATTTGGGAAGTTAACCAGCAGATGGAATACCTGTCTCTCCCTCTCTTTTTCTGTAACTCTACCTCTCAAGTAAATGAATAAAATCTTTAAAAAAAAAAAAAAAAAAAAAAAAAAAAAAAACCGGGAGGTAGGTGCTCTCAGAATTCCCCACTCTAAGGCTCCATGAGTTTCTGTTTCTGGGCCGAGTCGGCATCCCCTGTAACACCTGTGCATTAATCTCTGCACAGCAAGGCCACGTGGATAACAGCTTCTAGGGCACAGGAAGTGCTGGGAGCTTCCCTCCCCAGTCCACTGACCCGGGAGGCACAGTGCCCAGCCATACTTTTAGGACCCCAAGAAAATGTTTCAATTTTAGTTTATTTAAGATCATAAGAAGATTTGAGGGACTAGCTCCAGTTCCTATCCAGCTCCCCACTAACGCGCCTGGGAAAACAGCAGAGAATGGCTCAAGCGCTTGGGCCCCTGCCACCAATGTGGGAGAGCCCGATGGAGTTCCTAGTCACTGGGTTCAGCCTGGTCCAGCCCCAGCCATTGTGCTCATTTGGGATGTGAACCAACAGGCAGAAGAGCTCACTCTCTGTCTTTCTCTCTCTCTGTAACTCCGCATTTCAAGCATTTCAAGTAAATAAATAAATCTTTTTTTTTTTTTTTTTGACAGGCAGAGTTGACAGTGAGAAAGAGAGACAGAGAGAAAGGTCTTCCTTTACCGTTGGTTCACCCTCCAATGGCCGCTACGGGGTGCACGCTGTGGCAGGTGCACCGCGCTGATCTGAAGGCAGGAGCCAGGTGCTTCTCCTGGTCTCCCATGCGGGTGCAGGGCCCAAGCACTTGGGCCATCCTCCACTGCACTCCCTGGCCACAGCAGAGAGCTGGCCTGGAAGAAGGGCAACCGGGACAGAATCCGGCGCCCCGACCGGGACTAGAACCCGGGGTGCCGGCGCCACAGGCGGAGGATTAGCCTATTGAGCCACAGTGCTAGCCAATAAATAAATCTTAAAAGAAATGAAGAAAGAAGAGAGAGAGAGAAAGAAAGAGAGAGAGAGAGAGAGAGAGAGACAAATTGAAGGGGCTCACATTGTGGCACAGCAGTTAAGTCATCACTTGAAATGCCAGCATCCCATATCTGAGCACTGTTTCAAGTCCCCATTGCTCCGCTTCCAGTCCAGCTCCCTGCTAATGCTCCTGGGAAAGCAGCGGAAGATGGCCTGAGTACCTGGGCCCCTGCCACCCACATGGGAGGTCCAGATGGAGTTCCTGGCTCCTGGTTTTAGCCTGGCCCAACCCCAGTTGTTCTGGTAATTCAGAGAGTGAACCAGTGGATGGAAGATCTGTGTGTGCATGCAAACACACGTGTGTGCACCTCTCTGTCTCTCCCATTCTCTCTCTGCCTTTCAAATGACTAAATAAATAAATAAGTAAGTAAATCTTTTTAAAAAGTTGACTAGGGCCGGCGCCGCGGCTCACTAGGCTAATCCTCCGCCTAGCGGCGCCGGCACACCGGGTTCTAGTCCCGGTAGGGGCGCCGGATTCTGTCCCGGTTGCCCCTCTTCCAGGCCAGCCCTCTGCTGTGGCCAGGGAGTGCAGTGGAGGATGGCCCAGGTGCTTGGGCCCTGCACCCTATGGGAGACCAGGAAAAGCACCTGGCTCCTGGCTCCTGCCATCGGATCAGCGCGGTGCGCCGGCCGCAGCGCGCCAACCGCGGCGGCCATTGGAGGGTGAACCAACGGCAAAGGAAGACCTTTCTCTCTGTCTCTCTCTCTCACTGTCCACTCTGCCTGTCAAAAAAAAAAAAAAAAAAAAAAAGTTGACTAGATGATAATGAGTATATAATCATGCATCCAGCTTGGATTATATTCATCTTTACACCAACACTGTCCAACAATATATTTTTTATTATTTTTTAAGGAAGAAGTAACTCATGAAAGTAAAAGTCAGATACGGCCTTGGTGCCCTATGGTTCTGCAAAGCATAGAAAGAAAGGCTGGGGGCAGGCATTTGGCATAGGTGTTCAGACACTGCCTGGGACACCCACATACTGTGTTGGAGAGCCTGCAATTGAGTCCCGGCTCCACTCCCAATTCCACTCCCGATTCCAGCTTCCTGCTAATGTGCACTCTGAGAGGCAGCAGGTAATGGATCAAGCACTTGGGTCCTTGCCACCCACCCACCCACCCACCAGGGAGACCCAGACTGAGTTCCAGACTCCTCCCTTTGACCTGGCCCGGCTCTGGCTATTTCAGGCATTTGAGAAGAGAATTGACAGATACAAGATTTGTCTGTCTGTCTGTCTCTCTCTCTCTCTCTGCCTTTCAAATAAACAAGTATCTAGAAAGACTAGGAGTTTCTCCTCACTGCTTCCTCGCAGTCCCTGGAGCAGCTCTGGAGGCCAGAGCACAGCCCAGGTCACGCTGGCTGAGCCTGCAGCCCCCCCAAGCCCTCCCACCCCCGCCAGCCGTGTCCTCCCCAGCCCATCCCAACATTTCTCGCAGCCGGGGCTGAGGAAGGGCGGATTCCCACTCCCAGCAGAGCCCAGCTTCCTGTTTTTCCCAAGTGGACAGGATCGGGCTACTGCTGGAAAGGGACATGGGGACCACGAGAACCAACAGTGTCCAGCCACGTGGACAGGCTCAGCGGCTGAGAGGAGGGGACGCCAGGCTGCCTTGTCTTGCACCTGAGAAGCTCTCTCCCGGACACCCCACAGACGGTCCCTTATCTGTGACCCGAGAGGGACGTTCTACGGCACTTGCCGCCTGCTAGGAGGATGGCAAGTCAGACGGGAGGGGAATGGGAAGGCTCCGTCTGCCGGGAAGACCCTGGCAGGCACCTGCACCATAGCAAGAGCAGAGCCCGCCAGGGGCCTCGCTGCCCTGTGAAATCTCATTGCCATGACAGCCTTATGAGGACAGACCTGTGATTCCTATTTCGTGAGTAAGGAAAGTAAATGTCTGGTCTGTGGTCATCGAGGTAGGAAATGATCGATGTTGGGCCTTTGCCCAAACCGCAGCCACCTTCCCTCTCTCCTGGACAGCATGGTTCTTGCCAGCCCAGATCCTGGGGACCTAGGTTTCCCTCTGGCTGGTGGGTGGTGGCTTCCTGGCCAAAGAGGCCCCACATGATGAAGAAAAGATGCTTCATGAGATACCCAGGTTCATGCACAGGGCCAGCCCCCAGCCTCAGCCCCCCTACCGCGTGCTCAACACTGCACAGGCACTTGCTGTAGGCCAGGTCCATGCCCCCTCAGGATGCCCTGACCTGTAAGGCTTAGCACGAGTTTCTTAAGCCACTTGACCTCAGTCTCCCCTACAGAACTGGCCTGATACTAGTAACGACTCCATAGGGATTAAAGTGGTACTGAGTTGTTCCATGCAAAATGCCATCACCAGCATTCTCTCACCCTCTCCCTTCTTAACTCCTCTTGCCCAACTTGGCCCACTCCTTTTCCAAAAAACAAAATTTTATGTTTGAAAGGCAAAGAGAAGGAGAGAGATCTCTCTGGTTCATTCCAGCACTACTGCCTGCTGAAGCCAGGAACTCAATCTGGATCTCCCACATGGGTGGCAGGGACCCAAGTACTTGAGCCATCACTTGCTGCCTCCCAAGGTACATATTAGCTGGAAGCCAGCATTAGCAGCAGGGCTGTGACTTGAACCCAGGCATCCCAAAATGGGATTCAGATATCCCAAGTGGTGGCTTAACCGCTGCACCAAACACCCACTCAGCCTCACTTCTCCCTTCCATTCACCTATCCACCTCTCCTTCATCCCTTCTCAGGCCTTCCCTGAGGTCAGGAGCTGACACTCAGGAAAGGAGGCACAGGCCAAGCGTACACAGGGCTCGGCCATGGTAGGACCCCATGGAGAATGCACCCACTTGAGAGCATGGGGTTCCATGCTACACAGAGCCCTGGGGAAACCTTTCCTGTGAGCCCTCTTCAGCCCGAGAGGACAGATCCGCAGGGGCAATCGAGCTCACCTTCTGCCCAAGACTCAGATGCAGCACCCAAAATTCCAAAGGGAAGACAGAGGGCACTGGGCTACCCAGAAAGTAAGTCCTTATCTAGATGACCTTGAGCATGAATAAGATGTAGTGCAAGAAGCAGCCTCCCACCTCTAGCAAAAGCAAGCCCAGGGCAGCCCACCCACAAGTTCAAGGACCTGTGGGATGTTGGAGAATAGTGTCAGAGTATTTGTTGAATGGATAAATGACTCTAAGTAGGGGCCAGAGTAGATGGTGTTGGAGGCAGAAGTAGGCTAGGAGCAGCAACAGCCGCGTCTGCCATGCTGAATGTGGACCAAGATGGCAGCCTCATGGGACAGTGCCAATAGCTTTCCCTGGCACAGCACTTCCTGTGTGCCCCAAGCACTGAATATCTACTCATGGTGACTCATTACTTCTCCTAATAGCCCTGTATAATAGCTCT
The DNA here is from genome assembly GCF_964237555.1 of Oryctolagus cuniculus. Lineage (NCBI taxonomy): Eukaryota > Metazoa > Chordata > Mammalia > Lagomorpha > Leporidae > Oryctolagus > Oryctolagus cuniculus. The sequence goes on along the minus strand of NC_091448.1, from coordinate 18,530,586 downwards.
ATTATCATCACCCTTGATTTACAGACACGGAAACTGAGGCATAAAGACATGAAGAAGCTGGCCAGGGTTACACACACCCAGACACTCTGCCCATGCATTAACCATTGTGTTGTGCCTCTCAATTTTATTCTTTTATTTATTTATTTTTTCAAATTGAAAGACTGAGAGAGATAGACAGAGATCTCCCATTTATTGGTTTACTTCCCAAACAGCTACAACAGCCAGAGCTGTGTCAGGCTGAAGCCAAGAGCTGAGACGTCAATCCAGGTCTCCCATGTAGGTGGCAGGAAGCTGACCACCTGAGCCAATGCCTGCTGCCTCCCAGCGCAGGCATCAGCAGGAAGCTGGAGTTAGGGGCAGAGGTAGGGCTCGAACCCAGGCATGCTGCTCGGGAACACAGGCATCCCAAGCAGAATTCATAACCACTGCACCAAACACCTGTGCCTCCATTTAGGTCTCCCCTCCCCTTTCAGCCCAGCTACTCCACAAGGGCCACCTTCAGGGGTCTAATTCTTTGGGTCCATGTTGTCGCCTGTCTACTGAGCAACTCCATGCTGCCGACCACCTCGGGTCAACATCAAGTCAACGTCAGAGGGGCGGGATGGTGGTGGACTGTATCAGGCTGGAGGTGGGGAAGGTGGGGGCAGTGAGCAGTTTGAGGCTCTATATTGGAGGTAACGGTGAGAGGATTTCCTGATGGTTTGGACGTGGCGGGCAAGAAGAACACTTGCAGCTATGCATGAAAGGGTATGCATGTGCCTTGGGTAATATAATGCATGTGAAAACCACATGGGTCCTAAACACGTAAAGGAAGCAGGTGAGGGAAAGGAGGAGAGCGCGCCACAAAGAGGCTGCAGGGTGAGCGAGCTCTGAGCTGGTCCCTGCTGCCAGGAGCACGACGCAGCCTGTGTTTGTGCGGGGTTTTGGCTGTGACACTGAGTCTGACACCTGCTGCGGGCACCTGCGCCAGCCTGGTCCATGCCTGCTGTCGCCGCAGTTACCAGCAGTGGCCCTGGCTACCGGGAGCGTGCGGGAAGACGCCCTCAGACGTCTTTGGAGATTGCCTCGGCTGCAGGAAACAGCCTTGCCCAAGGTCACACCCCCTTGCAGAGGTGACTGCGACCCAGCGACTGAACGAAAGGCTGCCACCAAGGCCAGGCCCTCATCCTGCCTGGAGACGACACTGAGGGCCCCTCACTTCCTCGGGTGCCCTGAGTGCTGGCTGGGCCCTCGCTGAGACCACACAGCGTCTCAGCCTCTCCCTCGGCCCCGTCTGGCTCCCATCCCTTCCTTTTCATGGTGTCAATGCCCAAGCTGGGTCCACACTCAGCATCTGCTTCCCGGCAGCTCGACCTGCAGCCTTCACCTTCTCTCTCAGAAGTGAGCCCGTCGGGAGGATGAATGACACCATCTCCCTCGCCGCGTGACACACACAGACCTCAGCGTGTGCCACGTTTACTGTCCACACTTATTTAACGGCACTGGACCGGGAGCTCCAGGAGGCAGGAATGTGAAGCCCTCACTCCTAGACCTACAGAGCCAAGGCCTGTCACGGCAGGTGTTCAAGAAGCATTTGTTGAATGGGTGACTAAAGACCAGGACAGCTCCACGGAGGGGGGAGGGGAGGAGACTGCTCTGAGCTGCTAAGACCCAAAAAGTAGCAGCAGGATCAGCGCCCCCACCCCAACCACCTGCCTTGGCTTTGAGCTCCCCCTGGGGTGTCTCACCTCCTGCCAAGGACGTCCCACCCCTGACTCTAACTCCTGTTTGTGGCTCCATCCGCTTGTTCATCCCCTCCTTTATGGGATACCTACTGAGCCAGTCCCCACGTGCCAGGCTCAGAGCAGGACACTGGGACACATGGGTGACTACAAACCAGGCCTTCATCCTCCAGGACAGGTGTGCCAGCGACGGCTGAGGCAGTGTGAGAACTCCTCAAATACCACGCCCACCCTGACTTTGATTTTAGCAAGACTTCCACCGCACTGATGCTGGGTGGAGAGAGGAAAGGGAAACCCCGGGTTTGTCTGCAACCTCCTCGTGGCGCTGGTCCCTTGGCATGGACTTCCTAAGAACCTTGCCCTGCCAGGGTTCCCTGACCCCCACTGCTGGTGGCCCTCCTGAAATCCATTAGTCCTGTGGCCCAGCCCGAGCTCACAGAGCCTCCCAAGGTGGCAACTCCCTAACCATTAAAACCACCTGGCTCAGGTGCTCGTTCCTAGGTGAACACTGTGTTTTAGGATTGTTTATTTATTTCTCTTTATTTGAAAGGGAGAGAGAATATTCCGTATGCCCATTTACTCTCTGAGTACAAACAACAGCCAGGGCTGGGCCAGGCCAAAGCAAGGAGCCTAGATTTCAGTCTGGGTCTTCCACGTGGGTCGCAGGGACTCAGGTCCTTGAGCCGTCACCTGCTGCCTCCCAGAGCGTGCATTAGCAGGAAGCTGGAATCAGAACAGGAGTTGGGACTCAAACCCAGATGCTCCCAAATAGGATGTTGGCATTTCAACAGGCAGTTAATACTGTGCCAGACACGTTCCCTGAGAGCGTATTTTAAAAGAAACCTTCTGGAGGTAATGGCCTTGACTTGGCAGCCAACTCCAGACCAGGTGAGCAGAGAGCTTGCTCCTGGGCAGGAAGAGAAGTAGACCTGGAGACCTGCCCACGTCTGCGCAGCAGGCAGCCACCCAACCAAGTCGGTGAGATTCCCGGGAGGCCCAGCTCGGATCCTGGAGGAAAGCTGGAGCCAGCCCAGGGAGTTGGCAGTGCCCAGGGGAGCTGGCAGACCAAGCCAGCTCTCTCCCCGCCCTCCCTGCTTCCCGTTCTCATCTCCTGTTAGTCAGATGGGGCCTTGGCTGCTGTGGGAAGTTCAGCCGCGATGCAGAATTCCAGGAACTCCAGGCTGAGCACACTCCTGGCTGCTTTCTCAGTTCCCTTTTCCTTCTTAAAGGTCTCTGGTGCAGGAACTCAGCCCCTTGACCTTCCAGGCTGAATCCTGGCCGAATGCCTCTGCGCTGCCCCCCCCCCCCCGTACCCCTCCCCCAATTACACTTCTCCCTTCTTAGAGTCTCTGAAAGTCTTAGAAGGTCACCACTGGAAAGGACCGTGAAGATGGCAGAAGAGGAAGCTGAGAGCCCCTAGCCCAGGGAGGTGCCTCCCCCTGACTGCTCCCACCTCCCCGAGCCCCCAGCCTCAAGGGTGCAGCCATTCCTTGGGTGCCAAGTCCTGTGGAGCCCTCTTGCAGCCAGAACTGCTTCTGCAGGTGATGAAATAAAAAGGGTGGGGGTGTTGCTGGCAACTTCCATGCACAGGATAGGAAGGGGAAAGGCAGACAGCGCTCTCACCCCACCTCCAGCAGCACAGAAGGGGCAGAATTTTCTAGAAGGATGAAGGACTGTCCGTAGAGGGTGTCTGAGTTCCAAGCAAAAGGAAGATTGAAAAGTGACTCCAGGCAAAAGGGGGGGGTAATGTCTTTGCAGAATTTAGCAGCAGGCTTCTCTTGGCCTGTGACTGAAACTGAAATGATGATGATGCAGTATGAAGGCAGGATCCTGTAAGCTCCCCTGCCCTGTGCCCCCTCCTCCCTCCCTCCTGGGAGCTGCAGAGAGTGCCGGGAAAGATGAGCTGTGTCCTGCCTTCTTGCAAGATGTCTGTCCGTTTATTTATTCCGTTCTCTCTTCAGCAAACATTTGTGAGCTCCTGTTCCAGACGCTGATGTTGTAACTGTAGATGAGTTAGATGTGGTGTCTGTCCTCACAGGGTGCACAAGTGAAGAATGCCGCCATGGGAGCAGGCATTTGGCCTAGCTGTGGAGGTGCAGGTTAGGGCGCCCACGTCCCACACTGGAGACCCGCCTGGTTCAAGTCCTAGCTCCGACTCCTGTTTCAAGCTTCTGGCTGCTACACACCCTGGGAGGCAGTGGTGATGGCTCAAACAATTGGTCCCTGCCACCCACATGGAAGACCTGGATGGAGTTCTTGGCTCTGCTTCTTTGGCCTAACCCAAGTCCAACCATTGCAGGCATTTGGGGAGCGAACCAGTGGATTGGAGTACATTCTCTCCCCCCACCCCAAAATGAAAAACAGAACGTCACCATTGTGTGGGATAAAGTGCTATGAGGGCAGGAGGAGGAGGAAGCATGGAGGGACCACAGATGAGAGCCGGTCAGCAAGAACTGAGCACAGGGAGGAAACCAAGGCCCTGGAGGACAACTGGTTGGCCAAACGACGGTGCCTCAGACCCATGGGGGTTAATTTTCCCCAAGATCACACACCTCATAAGGGACAGTCCCCAGCTCAACTCCCCAGCTTCACGGACTGACTGGTCTGAATGCTGACCTTGCCACTTTCTAGCTCAATGCCCTTGCGTAACTTACTGAACTTTTCTGTGCCTCAGTTTCCTCATCTGTAAGATGGGAGTATAAGAAACCTGTCTCATTGGACTGTTTGAAAAAATTACATGCATTTGTATAGCAGTTCTCTCAAAGCCTGACTCTTGGACCCCCTGAAATTCCCCAGGACTCTTTCCAGGGGTCCATGAAGTGAAAGCTAATTTCATAGTAACACTAAGACTTGACTTACCTTGATGCTGTCAGGTGTGTTTGCAGGGACCGTACAATGTTCTAACACCACCCGGAATGCAGGTGTGAGCCCAGCCTGTCTCTGATTAAGCTAGGCCTCAGAGGGATCTGCAAAAATACAAAGCAATGTCACTCTGTTCACTAGATATTTTTTATTTCACAAAATATAGCTATTTTCCTAAAGAATTTTACATATTAACATGTATTGAGCTTTTATTCATATTATTCATATTTTTAACATCCTCAGTTTGATCTGGTAATACCTTCAACGTGAATAACGCGTCCAGCAGTGTGCTGGGGCCAGCTGGCTGTACCCACGTCCTGCACTTCACACTCTGTGACGCCAGGTTGGGATCTGGAAATTGGTAGGGGTGGAAGTGTTTACACCATGGGAAGTTGCAAACACTATGCAAATCAGGACTTTTCTCCAGGGAACCAAGTGGTAAACATTTACTATCCCATCACCAGATAAAAATCGGTATAAACAGAAGTTTTGGGGGTTCTCAAGAAATTTTATGATCCAGCCAAAAGGTTCGTGAGCCACTGAATTAGCACTTTTTTAAATGCTTAAACCAGTGCTTGCTGCCTGCTACATTCACATAGTTCCTCAGGGACCGTCCATCTCCACCAGAATTCAAAGCTCAAAGACTTAACCTCTCGGCCTTACTTTTTGTTGATTATTTCCCAAGCGTCTAGATGCTCCTCCTATTGCCTTGGACTCTGCTTGCTGCCCACCCCCACCTCACCCCTCCATTCAACCCTGGTCCCTCTCATCTACCCCCACAAAGTTCCTCTGCCTCCAGGCCTTAAGGCACCACCCACCTCCTGGATGCATGGCCCAGAGAAGGCCAGAGACTCATCACCACCCGCTTGGCCGAAAGCACATTTATGACTCCCCTCTGTTTACACTTCCAACCACCAAACCAGCCAGGGTGGTCACAAGCCCTCTGCGGTTGTGGGCATTGTTCAGAACGTTCTGGTTGGAGAGGTCCTCCAAGGCCAACTTGGCTGTGCTTGTTTCAGCACACTATATTTTAGGAGGTTTTTGGAGTGCACCTCGGCCACACAGAGCTCCTCTGAGCACCTCCAGGGTCAGCAGCAACAGCAAGGCCAAGGCACGGGGTCGGGGGAAAGTCGGGGAGCTGCGCTGGGAAAATGGAAATCAACAGTGGTTTCTTGGGACCTGTGCTGTGGTATAGCAGGTTAGGCTGCCGCCTGTAGTCCCAGCATCCCATATGGGTGGCGTTTCGAGTCCCGGCTGCTCCACTTCTGATCCAACTCCCTGCTGATGCTAACGCACCTGGGAAAGCAGCCGAGGATGGCCCAAGTCCTTGGCAGAAGGAGCGCCTGGCTCCTGGCTTCTGCCTGGCCCAGCCCCAGTCATTGCAGCCATCTGGGGACTGAACCAGCAGATGGAAGATCTCTCTCTCTCTCTCTCTGTAACTCTTTCAAATAAATAAATAAATATTTTTTTTAAATTTGGTTTATTGCCAGCGCTGTGGCTCAATAGGCTAATCCTCCACCTTGCAGCGCCGGCACACCGGGTTCTAGTCCTGGTTGGGGCGCTGGATTCTGTCCCAGTTGCCCCTCTTCCAGTCCAGCTTTCTGCTGTGGCCCAGGAGTACAGTGGAGGATGGCCCAAGTGTTTGGGCCCTGCACCCCATGGGAGACCAGGAGAAGCACCTGGCTCCTGCCATCGGATCAGCGCGGTGCGCTGGCCGCAGCACACCGGCTACAGCGGCCATTGGAGGGTGATGAACCAACGGCAAAGGAAGACCTTTCTCTCTGTCTCTCTCTCTCACTGTCTACTCTGCCTGTCAAAAAAAAAAAAAAAAAAAAAAGAAAGAAAGAAAAAAGAAAAGAAAAAGAAAAAGAAAAAAAATTGGTTTATTAACAGAAAGAAAGTTTATGACCAGATGCTTAGTGAAAGATAAGCCTAGGAATCACCCAGCACATAATAAACAACAGTCGATGATAAGCAGACCAGCCACGTAGGAGAGAGCAAGGAGGGGCCAGGAGAGCCCAGCTTTGCCTCCTTCTTCAGCGATGCCCTGACCTCAGCCGTGCGCACAGCACCTTCCACATCTGACTCCCATCCCTGTTATTTACCTAAACTTCTTCACTAAATGGACTCACCTTTCTCCTTTAAGTTAGGTTATCTTGAAAGAAACCTTCCTTTTTAAAAAGGAACCTTCCTGTTTTGACTCTAGGTGGGAAATCAGTATCATTCGCTACCCAAAAATCAATGGAATCATAACCAAACACTGTCACTAGACTCCAGCTGGGTTCCACGGCCTAGGAAACTCCAAACCTGAGGACAATGCTTCCCATCTTACAGAGATTAGTGAGGGCACCGGTTCAAGTCCCAGCTGCTCCACTTCCGATCCAGCTTCCTGCTAGTGTGCCTGGGTAAAACAGTGGAGTAGGGCCCAAGTGCTTGGGCCCCTGCCACCCATGCAGAAGACCTGGTGAGGCTCCTGGCTCCTGGCTTTGGCCTGGCCCATCCCCAACCATTTCAGGCATTTGGAGAGTGAACTAATAGATGGAAGATCTCTCTCTCTCTCTCTCTGTCCCTCTCTCTCAGTAGTTCTTTCAAAAAACTTAATTAACCTTTGGGGGAAAGAAAGATGAAGGAGAGTAAGACAAAGGTATTGAAGACACAGGGGTGGAGGGCATGGGCAGGTACCATGGCACAGCAGGTTAAGCTGCCACTTTGGACACTCTCATCCCATACTGGAGCCCTGGCTACTCTGTGCTCCCAATGCAGCGCCCTGCTAATGTGCCTGGGAAGGCAGCAAATGATGGCCCAAGTGCTTGGGTTCCTGCCACTCATGTGGGAGACTTGGATAGAGGTCCTGGCTCCTGGCTTCAGCCTGGCCCAGCCTTGGCTGTTGCAGGCATTTGGGGACTAAACCAATGGATGAAAGACCTCTCTCTCTGGCTCTCTATCCCTATTCTCTGTCACTCTGCCTTTCAAATAAATAAATATATATTTAAAAAGCCACTGGCACCAAAGTGAGCCTTTCTCACTTTCAATGTGAGATTTTCTTCTTGAGTTAATTAGAAGAATTGAATGAAAGTGTGAGCCACTTCTAGGAATTTATTCCCTGGCCATTCTCCACAATAGAATGCTGCCCCAGGACATGAGGACTCCATCTGTGTGTTCACTGCTCTACCTCTGGTGTCTAGAGGCAACCTGGTACATCGTAGGTGCTCAGTAAGCATCTGGTGACTGAGTGGATCTGTTAACCTGCAAAAGGGAGTAAGTAGAAGAGTATATACTTCGGGTCCAACACCATGGCATAGCGGGTAAAGCAGTGCCAGCATCCCATATGGGCGCTGGTGTGAGTCCTGACTATTCCATTTCTGATCCAGCTCTCTGCTGTGGCCTGGGAAAGCAGCAGAAGATGGCCCATGTGCCCCTGCACCCACATGGGAGACCCAGAAGAATCTCCTGACCCCTGGCTTCAGATCCGCACAGCTCTGGCTGTTGCGGCCAATTTGAAAGTCAACCAGTGGATGGAAGACCTCTCTCTCTCTTAAATAAATAAATCTTTTTTTTAAAAAAGTGTATACTTCAAGAATTTTTTTAAGATTTGTTTTTATTTATTGAAAGGCAAAGTTACAGAAAGAGAGGGAAAGAGAGAGAGAGAGAGAGAGAGAGATCAGTCTTCTATCTGCTGGTTCGCTCCCCCAAATGGCTGCAATGGAGCCTGAATTCCATCTGGATCTCCCATGTGGGTGGCAGGGGTCCTAGCACTTGATCCACCCTCCGCTGCTTTCCCAGATGCATTAGCAGGAAGCTGGATCAGAAATGGAGCAGCCAGGACTAAAACTTACATTCATATGAGATGCTAGTGTCACAGGCAGTGGCTTAATCCTGCCGCGCCACACCACTGATCCCATAGGAAATGGCTGGAAACAAGTAAGTCTGTCAGTAGGTGACCAGGTAAAAGACATACAGGCCATACGAGGGAACAATGTGCAGTCTCTATAAAGAACAAGGCAGCTCTGTGTGTACTCTGTGGAACTCACAACTATGTTAAGTGAAATAAGTTACGAGCAGTTGTTTGGAATACACTCCTGCTAATTGTGGAGGACACTATATGAATGCATGTGTTTGTAGATACACAAAACACTTCTGGAAAAACACACAAGGAATTAAAGAATGGTTGCTTCCAAAGAGGGGAACGTGGGTCAGAGGTGATGGAAGTGTCCTATCAAAATCTGTTCAAAGCACACACACATCCACTATTCAAGAAATAGACAAATCTGAAAAGAATTGGATGGGGAAGTACCTCAGCCTGAGACCTAACATGACCGAGAGCTGGGGCCCACCACACAGTGCCTGGTGCACCCCGGGGCCCCCATACCCTCTCGGGGCCACCACAGTTCCATGAAAGCTCTGCAGGCACTCAGGGCTGGTGTGCAGCCGTCCTGGCTCCGCAGACTCCTGTCTGCCCTCGTCGCTGACTCTCAGCACCTGGGCTTTCCCTCCACCTGATTCGAGCATCCTTTATCTTAACCAGGAAAAACAGACCTTGCTCCCGCTCAGCCCATCAGCACGAACAGTCTCGTAATCTTTGACCAACATTCCCAGGGTCCTTTCCAGTCCATTAAGTCACCCAGCCTCTTCCAAGGCTTTCCCCAGGCAAGGGGTCCCTTCCTCAGAAAGCAGGAGAGGTGCTCTCAGCCCACCCATGCTACAGACCTAGCCCTCTTTTCTGGTTCCTCGTGTTGCACATTCCCTGATAAGCATACACTCATCACACGTACTGAGGCTTTTGCCTTATGTGTGATTCAGTTGGGAATTCTCACTTTTACCAATCTCACTGTGCCAACCACTAGTGCGTGAAGCAAGCCCAGCTCCAGTGGCTTGATTTTTTTTTTTTTTTTTTTTTTTGACAGGCAGAGTTAGAGAGAGAGAGAGAGACAGAGAGAAAGGTCTTCCTTTTCCTTTGGTTCACCCCCCAAATGGTTGCCATGGCCGGCACGCTGTGCCGATCCGAAGCCAAGAGCCAGGTGACACTCCTGGTCTCCCATGCGGGTGCAGGGCCCAAGGACTTGGGCCATCCTCCACTGCACTCCCTGGCCACAGCAGGGAGATGGACTGGAAGAGGAGCAACCGGGACAGAATCCAGCACCCCAACCGGGACTAGAACCCGGGTGCCGGCGCCACAGGCGGAGGATTAGCCTAGTGAGCTGCGGCGCCGGCCCAGGGGCTTGATTTTAAGCACATAACTTGGGAGCTGAGAGTTGGCAGTCCCTAGGAGGTGGGCATCCCCAGCTAAAAGACATCTCTCTGGGAGGCTGTCAGGGTTTCTGAGCCATGCCGCCTTCCACTCTGCTGTCCCAGAATGAGGTCCCCATTCTCCTGATACTGACTGACACGCCAGCAGGCACTGGGTTTGCATTTCAGAATGAAGACAGGGGATAGGACAAAGGGAAAAAGACAAAAGGGCATGTGCCAGCCGGCTCAGCCCCTCCAGGATGAGTTCTCAGAAGCCCCGCTCAGAGACGCTCTGCAATGCGTCAGAACTGCATCACAAAGCCACCATAGCTGCAAGGGAACCTGAGAAGCGGGCAGGTCACCCCTAGGAATAAACTCAGAGCTCTAACCATGAAGAAGGTTAGACTGGATGCCCCATGAGAAGTAATATTATTTTAAGCTAACATTTTATTAGCTGTTAGTAGGCATAGCTCACCGACCGCAGGCAATTGCACGCTTCTGGATGGCACGGAAGATGTATTTTAATTCATTTTTATATTGTTCACACTGCTAGCACAGGGCTGAAATTGAATGTGGGACATAAGCCGGGGCAGCAGTGGGGGGGCAAGTTTGGATGGAACCTGGGCAGGCTCCAGAAGTGGTTGACGGTGAGGAGCCACAGCAAGTTACTGACACAAGGACTGGCCACGGAGCCAGTTCAGTTCTACAGACATCTGCTGTACTCACCAAACGGGGATTCCAAGCTGCCACCAAGGCGCCTATGTAGGTGTCTGTTAAGATGGACAAGGTCTAGGTGTCTGTTAAGATGGACAAGGCAGGCAGATAAGTAGCTGGGACGCGTGGCTCACCGCAGAGCCTCCCCAGCTGGCCCCCGGTATGGACTCTGCACCCTCCAGCTCCCCTCCAGCATTGTCACTGCCTTCTCCAGCCCAGCTGTGTCCCTCTGTCCTTACACCCCACACCTCGTTCCTGAGTGAGTCTGACCACCCCTCGTCTCCATGCCTTTGCCCTGCTATCCTCCATGCGCTGGTTTACTGCTAGTGGACAGGACAGCAGTCAGCTTGAGTGCCACCGCCTCCAGGAAGCTTTCTCTGATCTCTCCTCTGTGTTCTCTCCTCACCCAGCCATGTCTTCATCTCTCTCTCTGACCATGGCCTCATTAAGTGCCAGGCACATAGTGGGTGCTCAATGAATGTTTGTTGATTGAGTAAAGCCAGGAACGATGTGAATTCCAAGGGAGAGAGAGAAGTGAGGAGCCCAAGACTGACATTTGGGGAGTGCCTTGATTTTTAAGAATCAGAGAAGAAAACAGAGCAAAAGCACCATATCTCAGAAGCCTCGGGAAGAGGCTTAGCCCCGAGCGCCAGCAACTGCAAGGGTACTTTCCCCTCTACTTCCGGGTCACAGCTTAGTTCTCCCAGGAAGCCTTCCCTGAGTCCTCTCCCCGAGGTCAGCCTCTCTCACCCGACCCTGTGCAGGTCCTGAGCTGGGTGCACCCCCCACGCCCAGCCCTCACCTGGTCCCCTGTGCTCTGCGCCCTGCACGCTCCCGGGCCTGCGGGAGCCCCTAGGGGACACAGAGGGCTGGGAGAAAGGGGAATCCAGGCCTTTGTCCCTTCCCTCCAGGTCTCGAGTGCTCTTTGTGTGTCTCTGCTTTGGTTTCAACTTCTTCCAAGTGACCCTGGCCTGAGCCTCTGATTACGTTGCCGGCCCAGGGGTAATAGCAGATTCCTGGGCACTTCGTCATCTTCTGCTAGGCTTTTCCACTCATTCCCTGTGTAACCAATTCCCTGTTTAGAATTCTGTGTCTAAAAGCTCAGAAAGGGGAGTAGGCATTATTTGCCCAGCACTTACAGTGCCCGCGTCCCACATCTGAGCGCCTGGGTTTAATTCCTGACTCCAGCTTCCTGCCAATGCAGATCCTGGGAGGCAGTAACTGGGTTCCTCCATCCATGTGGGAGACCTGGATCGAGTTCCCTGCTCCTGCTTCTGGCCTGGCCCAGCCGCAGCCATGGCAGGCCCTGTGGGAGAGAATCAGCAGATGGGTGCTCACTTTCACTTTCTCTCTCTCTTTAAATAAATCAATTTTAAACAACCTCAGATGGATGTGTGCTTCCCCGATTGGCTGCTGATCCAGTACACTCCACACATCCTCGCCACGCTTGGAATGACCAAAGTCCTCATGGGAAGTTACTTGTTCAAGGTCTTCCCAATCCCTGTGCTGGAAGCTCCCCAGAGGCAGGCAGTGGTCTGCAGGCTCTGTGGCCCCTCCCGGGGGCCTGGCACACAGGGCTCAGCGCCTCACAGCTGTGATTGGTTGCAGATAAGAACTGAGCCAGGGTTATCAACCAGGAGGCCAATAGTGGGTCTCTGTGGAGACAAAGAGGGGTGGGCAGAAGCCAGCCTGCAAGGGGTACACTCAAGTGGAGGATGAGGCAGATGCCTGGAGCATCAGGAAGGCTGGAGGAGAGAGGGGGAAAGAAGGCTGGGCTGGTGGCGCACTGTGTAGCAGGACAGGGGAAGGGTTGGTTTGTTGTCTGTTCAGCCCCAGGCAGCTTGACTGACACATTTGCAGGAGAGGAAGAAACTGAGGAAGGGAGACAGGGAAGGGCGGGAGATGCTGGGACACTGCAGGTGGAACAATAGGACCTGTGTGGTCTCTTCGGAGAAGTCAGCTGCCGGAAGGGTTGGGAGGGTGTGGGGAGGGGCCTGGAGGTCAGGAGGGGAGTTCATCGCAAAGTAAGAAGCTGAATCAAGCCAAGGCTCCCAAGCCCGAGGAGGGCTCCTTAGGAAGGTGTCCAGGACCTGCCTTCAGCAAGGGCAGCTTTGCCCAGTGCCCCACAAATACCCCACCCAGGCAGCTCCATCCCTCGCCAGGGGTAGCACTCTTCTCCCCCTCACCCACACCACAGCCCACCCTCTCCTCCCATAGTGCCATAGCTCATTGAGCTCCCTCCACCACTTCCACCCCACGTGTGGCACGGGATTAGTGGAGAGCAGGCTGAGGCCAGACTTTGTATGCAGGGTGTGCTGGTAAATGCTTAACTACCAGCTTGGGGACTGGCATTGTGGCACAGCGGGTTAAGCCACCACTTGCAATGCCGGCAGCCCGTATCAGCCCATATCCAGTTCAAGGCCCAGCTGCTCTGCTTCAGATCCGACTTCCTGCTAATATGTCTGGGAAGGCAACAGGTGATGGCCTAAGCGCTTGGGCCTCTGCCACCCACTGGATGGCAGTGGGAGACCTGGATGGAATTCCTGGCTCCTGGATTTGTCCTGGCTCAGCCCTGGCTATTGTGGTCATTTGAGGAGTAAACCAGCAGATGGAAGATTCTCTCTCTCTCTCCCTTCTACTCTCTCTCTCCCTGTTTCTCTCCCACCCTCTGTCACTCTGACTTTCAAATAAATAAATAATCTTTTTACAAGAAAAAAACAGCTTGGAGGTGGGTAGCCCTGGTTATAGTGTTTGCCCATTTCCAGGGTGTAAATACTCCCTCCATGTCCAATTTTTTTTTTTTTTTTTGACAGGCAGAGTGGACAGTGAGAGAGAGAGAGACAGAGAGAAAGGTCTTCTTTTGCCGTTGGTTCACCCTCCAATGGCCGCCGCGGCCGGCGCACCGCGCTGATCTGATGGCAGGAGCCAGGTGCTTTTCCTGGTCTCCCATGGGGTGCAGGGCCCAAGCACCTGGGCCATCCTCCACTGCACTCCCTGGCCACAGCAGAGGGCTGGCCTGGAAGAGGGGCAACCGGGACAGAATCCGGCGCCCCGACCGGGACTAGAACCCGGTGTGCCGGCGCCGCTAGGCGGAGGATTAGCCTAGTGAGCCGCGGCGCCGGCCCTCCATGTCCAATTTCAAGCGAGCAACAAGATGCCACTGGTTGCAGAACAGGGAGAGCGCTCCATCACACCACTGCCTGCGTCCACTCGTCCATTCTCTCTGCTGCCTCCCTGCCTCCCCCACAGATCTCTGCACTGATGGCAGCCATGGGACAAGGCCACGTCATGGGGCAGGGCTCACCTTGGAGCCTGTGCAGCCTGGGACAGGCCCCTAATAGGGAAAATAAAACTGTTCCTCCTCCAGCAGTGGCCAACCCTTAACCTCACATCCGAGTTCTTCTCACGTGGAACTCTGACTCTCACGAGAACGTGAGGCCTGAGACCCACAGGACCCAGGTGATTCCCAACCACTTTCCCTCTGGACGTGCTAGACACCTTGGGCTGTGCTTAGGCCAGAAAAAAATAGCTTCCTTCCTTCCAAGGCAAACAGAAAAGAAAAAAATGATCTGAGGGTAGGATTTTCCCACTAACGCCCAAAATTTACTCATTCTTCATCACTCTTCTGCAGAAATGAGCAGCTGGCTCCCTGCAGCCCCAAGTCCCTCCCCAGAGCAGAATCTTGGGTCTCTTCTAATGGCAAAGTGACTTTGGGCAACTTCTCTCTGAGCCTCAGTCAGCTGATCCATGAAGTGAGGACAATAATACTATTACCCAGGTGGTGGGGTCAGACAGCAAATGGGGGCAATTTTGCCCCATGGGGGTTATCTGGCAACATCTGGAGACACTTTGCTGCTGTTGTCCCTCTGGGTGAGTGGAGTACTCCTCGCATCCAGGGGACACGGCCAGACTGCTCCAAAAAGTCCTACAATGAATTACCCAATCCCCAAATCCAAAAGAACGGTCTCCCAGGCAGTTGAGAAACTCTGGACTGGGGTGAGCATTCAGTGAGGTGGGCGTGCACAGCACCTAGGAGGGTCTGACTGACTTCTTTTAAGTTCTCAAAACACAGAAGCTGCTGCTTGGAACAGCACGGTTTCAGCCTTCTAACTAGATGAACCCCAGACTACTGAGAAGCCGGCTCACTGCTCCAGGTGTGAGTCATCCTGTAAATGTCAATTTATTTTATTTCAAGCAGAGCTGAGGCTGCACCAATGACTCAGGGCTAGATGCCCTCCCAGGTTGCTGAGGCTCGGGCCAGGAGGAAGTAGTTTTGCCCCAAAGCTCTCCTTCCAGGGGGTAGAGCATTTCAGGATGCTGGCGGGGGGGGGGGGGGGCACTGTCCTGTTTCTCCCCACATGGCGGGGCCTGGAAAGGCCCGAGAGGCCTTGTTCGTCCTGAATATGTTCCCTTCGGGTGAGCAGTGGTTTGTTCCTCCCCTGCAACCTGACAGGAAACTCCTCCAGGGCTGCAGCTTGAGATCAACACCGTTCCTCCCCTCCCATGAACACACACTAGTGGTAGTGGGTAGACTGAGACACCTAATATTGAGGGGGGGTAGGTGAGGACATGCAGGGGACCCTGAACCAAGAAGTGTCCAGGGAAGATGGGTAAGAATGTCCTAAAGAATGAATGGTTGGGGCCGGCGCTGTGGCGCAGCAGATTTAGCCTCCACTAGGGAAACCCACCTCCCAAATCAGAGTGCCTGGTTCTGTTTCTGCTTCTGACTTTGAGTAAAACCCTGGGAAGCGGCTCCGTCACTTGGATCCCTGCCTCCCACGCTGGGAAGCGCAGACTGAGTTCTGGGCTCTTGGCTCTGGCCTGGCCCATCCCCAGCTGTTGTTTGCATCTGGGGACCAAACCAGCAGCTGGAAGAGCTCTGTCCCTTTTACTTTCAAACAAAATAAACCTTTTAAAAGGGAGCGAGAAAGGCAAAGGCGAGGCAGGGAGCATCCATAGGCTCAGGCTGTGCCCACGTCTTTCCTGAGAAGTGGCGTGCCCAGAGGCAAACAGGTGGTGGGAAGAATGAGATGGCATCAAAGGCTGCTGACACCAACCTGCACAGCTGGCCAGGCTGTCTCTCCGTGACTCACTGAAACGACTCTGGGCTCTGGAGGTGGAATGAGCTTTGGGCTTCCCAGCCAGTCGGTCAAGGGCAGAGACAGGAGACACACCAGAGGCTGTCTGGCTCCGAAACACAGACTCTAAGGGAACCATACTGGGGTCACAGCCTCCAGGGGCCAGACAGACGGCACGAGGTTAAATGGCTGTGTATAAGAGGACAGGGGCTATTCAGAACCTCAGGCTTTTGGGTATTCAAACTCAAATAAAAGCCGGTGGGCCAGCCAAGCAGAACATATTTTTGGCATGGGTGAGCGGGGGAAGCCCTCGAGTTTTGAGTGTTCCGTTCCTGTCTAAACAAATGGTCCTCCCCGTCCACCAACTGCACCCACAGTGGGATCACAGGGGTGGGTGCAGAGCTTCAGAGAGCGGCTTTGAGCCACCAGAGTGACTGCAAGGGGGTCCTGAGCACTTGGTGGCCAGGCCTCGGCGTAAATACGTCCACAGCGGGGTGCGCCTTCCCTCTCAAGCCAGCTTTGGATGGGGCCTGCCAGCCAGGACACTAGAACCATCACCACACTTGCCACGGGCCCCTGCCGGAGGCGGGAAGCCCAGGGCAGAGGCTCATCTTGTATTTTGCAAACTTAAAAAAAAATTAGTCTGGAACTTTTTTTTTTTAGTTGATTGATTTTTTATGTATCGAAGCGGCAGAGCAACAGAGAGAGCGGAGAGAGCTTCCATCCGCTGGTCACGCCCCAAATGCCGGCAACAGCCAGGGATGGGCTAGGCCAAGCCAGGAGCCAGGAACTCCCCCTGGGTCTCCCACGGGAATGGCCGGAACCCAAGTGTCTGAGTCTCTCAGGTGCCTCTCAGGGTGCACATTCCCAGGATGCTGTACCGGAAGTGAGGCCACACTCCATCCCAGGCACTCGGACACGGGACGCCCGCGTCGCCTTAGTGCGCTGTGCCCCTGGAATTCTTTATTGCAGATAAAATACAAACTCACTGCAGGCCAGCACAGGTTAGAAAAGAAAAAAATATCCGCACCTCCCCTACTCGGCCCCCCCACCCCCACTCAGACAGAAATACTCGGACCCCTCAGTGCCTATCCAGACTCCAGGTCCCGCCTTTGCTGACGGAAAGCCACCGTCTTTCCGTGGCCTGTACCCCAACAAGCAGACACTCCCACAGCGCCGGCGCCCCGCTGCTGCTCCACGCCAGCCCCCCGCGCGCACCCACCGCACCCTCCACGTCCACACCCTCGGCTCCCCAAGCCGTAGCCTAACTCTTCCTCAGAGACTCCACAGCGCCAGGCGCACAGTAAGTGCTCAACAAAACTTTTCCTACCCGCTAGCCCCGTCTCAGCCGCCACCGCCCGGCAGCAAAGAGAAAAACTGAGGTAACCCGGAACCGGGACCGCCTCGTCGTCGCCACGGCAACCGGAGCCAGGGCTGGGAGTTCCCACGCATGCGTACACTCTCCCTTCTTTCCCGTAACTTCAAGAACTGGACCGGTAAAAAAAAAAAAAAAAAAAAACTGCCAAGAGCCGAGTGCGCATGCGCGGCCGCCTCCGCCTTCTGTCCACCGTCCGCCCTTCAATCGCTTCTGCATAAATCTCGTCCGGAACTGATGCCCATTTCTGGAAACCAGGTCTCGCTAGCCTATCGTTGCTAGGGAGCGGGACGATGGGCCAATCACGACGGGCTGTGTCATTAGCTGGCTTGGAAGAGTGGGTGGGGACAAGGGTCGCGCGGCGGCCAGAGAAAGGAGGCGGGAAGCGAGGCGACGCGGCCGCCGCCGGCGGGGGCGGGGCTCCGGGGGCGGCAGGGACGGCGGTGGAGGGGGCGGGGCCGGGCGGGGCGGGGCGACCGAGGGCCCCGAGCGCCGTGGTGGGCGGCCGGCGGTGAGGGACCACGGGCCAGCGCGGATAGCACTCGCTCGGTTGGGGAGATCAGCGCGCGGCCGGTAGGTGACTGGGCCGGACCCCGGGTCCCGGCGCGGGGCGCTGAGAGAGCGACGGGGAGGGATCTCTTGTCAGTCCCGGGCGGGGCCGCGGCCTGACCGGCCGCCCCGGGATAGTGGTGGTGGTCGGCGGCCCGGGTGGGACCCACGAGCGCCGCCCCGCCGCCGTCCGCCAGCGCGCTCTCGCACGCGCCGTTCGCGCCACGGTCGCGCGCCGTGCTGGCCAGAGCCGCCAGGCCGCGCTCGCCCGCGGGCCCCACGCTGGCCCTGGGCGCGCGCAGGAGCGCCCTGCTTCCCCTTCCTCGGCGGCGGGGGCCACGGCACTGCTCCGCCCCGCGCCCTGGGCGCCCCCCACAGGCCCCGAAGCCGTTTGTGACCTTCCGTGGGAAGTTCTTGGGGAGTCACACCCCAAGACCGGGAAGAGGAGCGGAGTCTGTTCCGGGGGCCCAGCGGGCAGCCGGCTGGCCGCAGCATCCTCCGACCTTCTCCTGACCCCAGCCCTGCTGGAAGCCTGCGCGCCCGCTCAAGACTTCACAGGTCGCTTGAGAGACACCGTTGCTGTGCCGGAGGCCCAGTGTGGCCCGGGCATGTGCAGCCCAGCCGCCGGGTACCGGCGGAGAGAGGCCGCTGGTGCAGTGCAAAGATTCGCCCACCTGTCCTGGAGCCCTCCCTTGGCGCTCAGGAACTTGACAAAGTGCTGGCTTTGAAGGGAGGTTAAAACGTTGTCCTGAAGCTTGCACGAGGTGGGAAGGAGCGTGCCAAGGACCCGAGTGGCATACACGGCAAGATTGTTTTTGTTCGCTGGAGACCATGAACACCCATGAACTCACAAAGCAAAATGAAGTGCAGTGTGAGAGCAGGGCCGCCTTACAAAATGGCAGTCTGAAGTTTATTCCAGGAAAAACGTTGAAAAGCCAGTAGCTAGAAATGTGGTCCTTTTGAAAGATTAGAGGGAGATAGTATCTGAACGTCGGCCGTGTGTTTTCACTTAGTGTGCTCGGATACCTGTAGCCACCTTTCTTCTTTGGGGGTCTGGTGGTCAGGTGGATGGGACCGACCTGAGTGGGAGGTGAGGCACCCGAGGCAGGTGTGTGGCGCACCCGAGGCAGGTGTGTGGCACTCAGACCCTGGGGCGGGCCCACATGCAGAAGGGAGCGAGCGGTGGCTGGTGCGGTGTCTGCTGCTGAGGGGAGAGCACACTCAACAGGTGCTTGTCTCGCTTGGGAGGTGTTTGGATGCACTCTCGTTGCTCTGTGAGTGATGTCCAAGCGAGAGCTCTGGGGCCGCGCCAGGCTTGCGAGTCCTGGGCGCCTTCAGGACATCTGTGTGTGTTGAAGGGTGTGGTGAACTTCTGAGAAGATCTCAAAATCAGAGCCGTGCGAGGGGACTTGAGAAAGTCCGTGGAAAAGTCACACTCTCTTTAGATTCCGTTCTCGCGTGAACTCAGAAGCCGGCGGTGTCTGGCTTGACTTCAGAAGTAAGTCCCCAGGTGGATGTCCTGGGGAGCCAGACAGCAGGAAGCCGTGTGCTCCAGGTGGGCTCCTGCCTGTTGTCAATTACACGGGGCAGCTCCCAAGGGGTTTTTTTTGGCCCCGGTGCTGTCAGCCTGTGGGAGCAGCCCCACAGAGACCCTGCCAACTGAGCCCTCGTCCGGTAGACAGCAAACGTCTGGTGGGCCGTTTGCCGCCACAGAGGGCGTTTGGTTCCTCATTTTGGTTCTGCTGTGGAACACTGACTCCTTTGTGATCTGCCCAGAGTGTTTGTGTAGCATTTCATGCTGAGAAGAGGGCCTGTGCCCGTGGGTTACGCAGCCCTCGGCAACGTTCTGATTGTTTCTGCTGAAAGATAACAGTCGGTGCCTGACCAGGGTCTGGGGAAACGGGAAAAGAGGTGAGAGCTTTCCCGGCGTTCTTTGTGTTGCTGCTGGCACCTCCTGAGAGCAGTGTCATCCCTGGAGCCTGTGCAGTCGCTGTTGGGTTTCCTGCCTCAGTAGACAGCACGTGGGCCTTTCTCGGGCCTGCCTCCCGGCCGGAGGGCTGCCAGTCCCCTCTGCGTCGGCTTGACAGGTGCTCTTTCTGTCGCAAAGTTCAGATGTCTTGAAGCTGAATTCAGTCTGAAATGCAAGGTCCCGGTCAGCTCGCTTCTCCTCCAGGCTGTTGGCCTACCTCAGCTCAAAGCTGGTGTTGACTTTTTTTTTTCCTGGCAAAAGGTTAAAATGCAAGTAAAATTCTGCTTTCATGATTAATAAGTCACTACCGCAGTTGTGTCTGATGCTTCCTGTTTGCCCCATTTTAGTATTTCAGTTAAACTGGAAACACCTGTGCATGATGGGCACTTTTGATGGCCCTGGTGTGAAATGGGTGGAAGGGTGAGGGGAGTTACATGCCGGTGGATTCGGGGATCCCTGAGGATGTCGGCCCTTGCGGCTCTGCACACCAGGACCCAAGGAAGGGAACGGAAGGGGGCTGGGCATCTCTGAGGCGCAGGGGAGTTTTTAGAGCGGTGCACGTGTGAGAGCTTCATTTGCTTGCTGAGCCGGGCTGCGGTGCTGAGAGTGGCAGCTTAGAAACGGAAGGCCAAGGCGCAGGGCGAACGTTGCAGGAGAGCGCCTCGAGGATGGGGCCTTGCTCCTGGGCTGGTCCTGTTGCCTGAGATTGCGGCCTTCTTTGTACTAGAGTTTCCATGTCTTCTCTTGTCTTTTACATCCTTTAATCCCTTGAAATTATGTGACACCCGGAGCGATCTGTAGCCAGTCTTTGTATTTTCTCACAGTACTCAGGTGAAGAAAACAAGGACAAAGGTCAGACAAGTTAAGCCTGGGGAAGAGAAATAAAGTAGAGGAGATATGAAATCATTTTTTTTTTTTTTTTTTTTTTAATTTTTATTTACTTGGAGAGACAGAGAGAAAGGTCTTTCCTCCACTGGTTCACTTCCATCCGCAACAGCCGGAGCGGAAATCAGTGTCTTGCCCCGGGTCCAAGCCCACTTTCCTTGACAGCCAGGTCACTGTCTTTTCTGCCTTGCTCATGCAAGGGTATGGGTTTTCCCCTCAAAACATGTCAACTTGGAACATAACTAAACCAGGATAGTAGCTTTATCTAATTATTGTAATAACCAATGATTAGTATCAATTATCATCAATTATTCATGGATATTAATTGCTAATTAATAAAACGCTAAAAAATAAATTGCCTGTCCTCTGGACAGATCCGTCTGAGCCCATTGTCCAGACTCAGAAACGGAAGCAGAGAGGTCGAGTGGTTTGTCTGGAGCAGTAGAGCGAGTCCACGGTGTCCCCCACAGCGGAGGGGATTTAGGCGGCCAGCTCGGACAGACCTGGTGGGACGCAGGTGTGCCCTCGGGCACTCACCTCCTCCTCCGAGCGTGGGCAGCTTGTCCATCTGTGGGTCAGGAATGTCTGGGGCAGCGAGCGGGTCTGATGCACTGAGCTCAGCGCCTTGCACACTGACACAGCACCGCGGGGCGCAGTGGCTGTGGCTGGTGGCGGCAGTGATGGCAGTAGCAAGCGCTGCCGGTTACTGTGCTGTGACTAGATGTGTTTTCTGTGCGCTGATGTCAAGAAGAGGCCTGCTCTAGACAGGACAGTCATTTCCTCAGCAGCACCTCCAAGGGGGACAGTTCTCCAGTCTGGAGCCTTTAGCTGTCAGGGGCCCCCTGTCTTAGACCAAAGACTGCCGTCACCACACTGCAGGTGAGCCTAAGAAGGCCCGGGCTCGCCCAGAGTTGATCTCAGCGCCAGCACCCTCAGCAGCCTCCAGGACCCCAAGCCACAGCAGAGCTGGGCCTCTTTGGGGCTCCTTTGTGTCCTGCACGTGGTTAAGTAGGCCCTGGCTGTAACTCTGAAGATGCGAGGCAGCTGAGAATCCCGCTTCAGCTCTAAAGCAGCAAGGACTTGTCGTCTAGAGGCCTAGGTGGCAACCTTTGGTGCTGTAGGGTTAGGTTCCCACCACCATGTGGCCCCCTCTGCTCCCCGCCTTCTCTCCTGTGAGCGTGTCTCAGTGAGCTCATCTCCAGTGCCAGGTCTGGAACCCTGGGTCTACACTCGGGGACGTGCAGATTTCCCTTTAAATCTCACAGGAAAAAAAAAAAGTTTCATAAGATATTTTAAATTCATTTTCCTCCTTACCACGAAACAAAAATACAGGCTCCCACCAGGCTGATGTTCCCTTTAAATAACATTTTGTTGTCTCTTGAGTAAGCTGTCTTGATGGCCAAAGAGTCATTTCTAAAGTGAACCTAGTTTTTAGAAAAAATAGATCACCGGATGTCAAGCCCCATGTGCAGCTCAGTTCAGATGAAAATGAAAGCACAGGCCTGGAGCGCACTCAGCCCGTGCCTCCAGACGGGAGGTGAGAAGCTGTGTGTCTGGACCCCGCTCACACAGAGCATTTGTAGGTGTCTTAGTCATTTTCCAAGCGCCTTGCTTAGGTGAGCAGAGCGCTTTCTCTAGAAGGTGAGTCACTCAGGCAGGGCTGTAGGTGACAGGTGGTTTGCTCCCTAGCACAGTTGCAGAGGAAGTCCTGAGCAGAGCTGGTGGAGAAGCCGACTGCCGAAGACCACCCCCTTCTAGCACTAGGGCTTGGGGGCAGGGGCAGGAAGCACAGGAGGCTCCCTAGGCTTGCTGCCAACAAATCCCCTTAGGAGCTCATGTGGACAAGGGCCCTGAGCCCAGCACAGTGCCAGTGCACTCCTGAGCCCGGCCACCTCCAGCAAAGACAGTGGCTCGCTTCCAGTGACAGTCAGCGAAGCAGCAGAGGGGAGCTTTGGCCCCAGGGAGCTGGGAAATCCCTTGGCAGGGAGCAGAGAGAAACAAGCTGTACTTTGGTGCGAAGACCTTTGGGGGAACCCTTTGCCACCTGCCTTCCTTTTAGCCACCTGAAGAGGTTCTGAAGAGCTCCAGCGACTGGGGTGTGGGTAGGTTAAACCCTGGATCTCAGGAAGCATTTAGAACGCCAAGCCTGCCACCACTCGGCTGTCTGCACTTCTAGGGCTCATGTTTGGATTCAGAAAGCAGCAGTGGGGGAACTCCTGAGCCATCCCTTCCCAGTTTCTGGTGGCTCTGTGTTCTGCTGACCCTGCTCCCTCAAAAGCCACGATCAGGTATCCATCAAGACAGAGGTTTTTTTCAGACTCTGTGCTCTGTCCTGGTGTATTTGCTGAGCTGGACTGCTGTTGATCAGAGCATCCTACCTGTGTCCAGGGTCACCCACAAGGCAGACTTTACTGGAGCTGAAGCAGAAGGACCACTATTCCCTTGCAAGGGATCCTGTTTGCTCTCTCTGTCACAGACCCCTCCCCAACCCCAGTACGTACAGCCGATCAGTCTGGGCTAACCAGTACTCCCTTCAGGCTGATGTGGCTAAAGACCGTCTTCACCACTCAGAAAGAGCAGTTAGAGGGGTGGGCGTTTGGCACAGCGGTTAAGATGCTGCCTGTAATGCCAGCATCCCATATCGGAATGTCTGGGTTTGAGTCCTGCTCTGCTCCTGAGTCCAGCTTCGTGCTAATGTGCACTCTGATAGGCAACGGGTGATGGCTCAAGTATGTAGGTCCCTGCCATATGTGGGAGACTCGGGTTGAGTTCTTGGCTCATGGTTTTGGCCTGGCCCAGACCCAGGTGTTGAAGGCATTTGGGAAGTGAACCAGTGGATGGGAGATTCTCTCTCTCTCTCTCTCTCTCTCTCTCTCAGTTCCTTTCAAATAAATTTTAAAAATTAACAAAAAAGAAAGCTCTTAAATTACACACTGGAAAGCCGGTGCCGCAGCTCACTAGGCTAATCCTCCGCCTGCAGCGCCGGCACCCTGGGTTCTAGTCCCGGTTGGGGTGCCGGATTCTGTCCCGGTGGCTCCTCTTCCAGTCCACCTCTCTGCTGTGGCCCAGGAAGGCAGTGGAGGATGGCCCAAGTACTTGGGCCCTGCACCTGCATGGGAGACCAGGAGGAAGCACCTGGCTCCTGGCTTCAGATTGGCGCAGCGCACCAGCCGTAGCAGCCATATGGGGGGTGAACCAATGGAAGGAAGACCTTTCTCTCTGTCTGTCTCTCACTGTCTAACTCTGCCTGTCAAAAAAAAAAAAAAAAAAAAATTACATACTGGGAGTGATCATTAGCCTTTACAAAGTCCTGTATTTTGTAAAAGAGAAATGGCCTGAGAAAGCCGAATGAGGTGCCACGCTGCACACTGGTTAATGGCGGCGCCGGACTAACCCCCGGCTCCTCTCACTGTGCTCTGCTGCCACTGAACAAAGGACCTACTCCCGCAGCGGGAACTTTATTTTATTAAGCAGCTCCTCCCTCTGTCCTCCTGTCATGACCCCATCCCAGCCTTTCTACGACCTCTGCCAGGCCTGGAAAGGGTGGAGCCAGTGCAGCTGCTGCTGTGCATCAAGGGAAAGTCAACACAGAGCTGTTTACTTGACGCTTTCTTGTACCATGGAGTTCAGTCAAAAGTGGTCAAGGTTGATAAGAAAATACAACTCTGGGCATGGTTACCCGGAAGTCTCAAAGGTTGCCTGTGTTTGCAGGGCGCTTTCCTACCTCGACAAGCAGTGTCTTACCCCAAGTGGGCATTCAGTAACTAGTAATGATTGACAGCAAGGATCCAAACCCACTGGACACCAGGAAGCTCTCGCGCACCTTTCTTCCGCTGAGGAAGGGACATTTTGCCCACATCATGCAAGTGGCCAGAGGAGCCAGAGGCGGGCGCCGTCCCAGCTGGATCTGCCTGGCTTCTCTCAGTGAATGGATCCTCCTGGAGCGAGATGTCCCGCCTGAGTGGTGGCTCCCTGTCGGTATAAAGGGCTCTTCTGCTGACATTGGCCTTCACTTCGCTGCACCAGAACTAGTCTTCTGGTTCTTGCTAGGTATAGTTGGGAGGAAAAGGAAAATTAACCAGGCTCCAGTGAGGATGTGATTGCCAGTTAGAATTGCAGGTGGAGTCCTTTGGCCCAGGGAGTTAATTGGAAGAACCAGGTTCCTGGAGCCCGTGCCCAGCAGTCCCAGCTGGCAGGTGCTGTGTGCTTTGAGAGCTTTCCAGAGATATGTGTAAAAGAGATTCATGTACCAGCCCCTGCCTGGCATGTTTATGCAAATCAGCCTGGATGGATTGAGCCCAATTCAGAAGGGTCATCTTCTCAAGTGATTGGAAATAATTGACGGTCCAAGTCAGCACTTAAGAAAGGAATCAAATGGGATGGCTCAGCAGCCAGCCTGTGGGACACCTTCTTGATGGGGTACAATCAGAATGCGGTTATCACACTGTGACCCCTGTGTGCAAGGAGCTGGCACACCTGTCCCCAGAGCTGGGCAGTGACTAGACAGTGTGAACTGCGTCACTCGCCAGCCAGATCTCAGAGCCCACAGCAGTCATTGTTCCTCAGGAGTGTGCTAGCCATTCTTTCACTCAGCAGTTGTCACATGTGTTAGATGTGCCAGGTCTGCCAGGTGCTAAAATAGACAAACAGGCCCCTACTTAAGATGGTTCGACTTCATGACAGTGCGAAAACAATGCACATTCAGTAGCAACTATAGTTCACATTTGAATTCAGATCTTTTCCGGAGCTGGTGTACTGTACAGTCTCGTCTTCTTGTGGTGCTGGGTGGCCGCT